>NW_027040568.1:3877500-4187500 GCF_037179485.1 Ochlerotatus camptorhynchus | reverse complement strand
AGTCAACCTGCTCCAGGTAACCCTTGCTCTCGTTTAAACGGGTGTTTGATCAACAGTTTTTTCTGCCTTCTTTTTGATATGCTAGTCCTCTGATCTCCTTAAGTTTTAGTCCAAATCCAGAATTTGCCATTCGGATGATGTGTTTCACTAGATCTCCTTCTTGTTTTGTTGTAAAAACTGTCTTGAAGTTGCCCATCGGCATCTGCTTGCTTATCCAAATATCGAATCAAGGTTCTCTTAGGAACGCAGTACAGTTTGGCAGCCGCAGTGATTGATACGCTCAATTTTACGGCATAGCATAGACGTTCTTAAGCTTGTCTTCGTCCATGATTACCGTGTAGTTTTCCGCACATATTTTCTTCCCATTTTTAGATTTTATTCTACGATTCCACGCGTTAAAATCTTAAATTTAGTTCTCAAAACAAAAACAACTCGAATCAAATTTCAACACAAAACACACTGGGCTTGAAAGTTTTTTTTTCTACTGAAGGATAAATATGCCATAAAAAATAAATACAAACAGTATGAAGTGTGCTTGCCAGTTACTTATTACAAATACATTTTCAATACTCTGACTGATTACGGTTAAACCTATTAAAGCTACATTTATTTTGAGGAACAGCTCTAAATAATAAATTTACTGTAATTTTATCGCGTTGCAAGCAAACCCGATCGAGCACACTTTGTGATAAATGTTTTTTTCTCCTTGATTTGTTTTCCGTCGATCTTGTTTTCCGTGCTGAGCACCAATGCTACCGACGCGCCAGGAAAGCAGCTCCCACACCTGGACCCTACCCCTATCGACCCATCAACTCATGAACCGGGGACCAACGGCTTTACTTCCCTTCCGAAGGAAGGCGTGATCAGGGATGTTATTGCCTCTGAACATCCCGGCCTCGCCGACTGGGATTGAACCCAGGCCAGCTGGGGTGAGAGGGATTCACGCTTACCACTACACCACCGGCGCCGCTGTGAGCAATGTTGACAAAGCAAAGATATTCTTTGTATTTGGCATTCCCAACTATTCAATTCGACGTATCTGCTTATGATTCGCCTTAATCAGATGATTTTTCAGAAATTATATTTTTTTGATGGCGTGCTCCACAGTGCGTTCTGCCTTAATCTTAGTTTTGAACAGATTTGGCGAAATTATTGGATAATATGTGATAATATTACCCCTCACCATCCCTCTCCAAAGGGGGAGTTTGGTAAAGAGAGATGAAAAAACCGATTTGTACCTTCCTTAAAAGTTGTCCTAGCTCGCTATTCTAATATCTATATGCAATGTTCACACTGCCGTACTCTAACGGAACGATCAATTCTATGCTTTCATCTACTCCATCTATCGTATAACAATTACCATTACAGTCTGTTATTTAAAATTAGCATCTTCAACTATGTAAATCGTTGACTTCACGTAGAAGTAATACTAAAACATATAGTCAAAGAACTAATATTCATTTATCGGTATTGAATATATAATCTGCAAAAGCCGATTTAAAATGATGAAACAATATAATCTAAGTCCGATCGCGCACGGGCAGGACCTTTTCCTACGTTGTGTTATTTTACAATCAAAGAAATAAAAGACGAACGATTGTCTGGCCGTCCTACCATGGCTGAGGCATTCGAACTATATCATTTATTTATTGTCGTTCATCATTCATTACAATACAAAACAGTTTACTGTATACAGAGCAAGACACAAGGCAAAACACTTGCATAAAGACTGGAACGCGCAAAAATTGGTCGACAAAAAATCGTTTCTTTCAATCAAAATTCATATCACAAAAATCTTCTTTTTTTTTTTCTTTTGATAGTTCAATTCATATATTTAAAGGAAACAAATGTTCGTTTATTCTTTTGGTTTGCCAAATCCAAACTGCCGTGCTTTCTGCTTAACCCCTTCTATTAAATTTTGCACAGTTGTCTCATCGACCTTATTCGCCGCCGAACGCCAGTTAGATTTAAACTGTTGCTCGTTTTCCATGGATTTATTAGTTTTTTTTATATTCCGTTTGACCAAGGCCCAATACTGTTCGATAGGGCGCAGTGTTGGGCTGTTGGAAGGGTTGTGGTCTTTGGATACCACAACCCGTTGTTCGCATCGTACCACTCGATTGCCTTTTTCCCATAGTGGCAGCTCGCCAAGTCCGGCCAGAACAGCACAGGACTATTATTTTGCTTTAGGAATGGTAACAGCCGCTTTTCCAGGCAGTCTTGCACAGATTAAAATTCTGAATTTTAATTGTGATGTAAAAATTCATTCACGTAAACTTGTATTTCATTTCACGCAACCGAGCAACTTGTAAACAATGTTGTTTACAAAGATGGGCTTTTGTATACAATATTTGCTACATTGCATGAAATGTGTCAGAACTTTACATGATATATAATGTAAACTTAGATGATATGTGACGCTCCATTTATGTGCATCATATTGAACAGAAATTTACACTACTTTTTCGAACTGTGTGGACGTAGATCTCTTGATTGATGGTTTCCGTAGTAATGAAAATGAAGCTTTTTAGACCACATCTGCATATGGTCTGCCAGACGAGATATTTTTTCGGGAACTTCGATAGTTTGATGGTTTTTAAAATTTCAGTCACCTTCGCTTTTCCTGATGCAGTATAAAACTCCTACTCCGGAAGCTGCTGGAAATCCGCCTTCACATAAGTTTCGTCGTCCATGACGACACAGTCGAACTTTGTGAGCAGATTCGTATACAGCTTTCGGGACCGCTGCTTTGCCGACGTGTTTTGTTTGTAATCTCGGTTCGCCACCTTCACCTTCTTAAACGTCGACAACCCGGCTCGTTTCTTGGCCCACTGCACAGTAGTATGGGAGACATTGAGCATGCTAGCGACGTCCGGGATGCACAGTGGTTGAAATCGTCGTTTTTGCGCGCTTAATTAAATGTCTCCTTTGGGGATGCCAAGAAGGTTTATAGCGACGAGCGAAGCGGTAAGTCCTATGCAGCGGTTGCTGCTAGGACGGCACCTGTTGACTCTGGTAAGGGTCAGCAGGTGCCATTTTTTTTCTTCCCAAGGGAAGAAGAAGAAGAAGGCCAAGCAGGGAGCTGCGAAGTCGAACCCTCAGGGCAAGGGAACAGACGGAGCTCCATCTGCTAAGGATGCGAAGGCCGGCAAAAAGGGGACTACCCAGTGCAAGAGTACTGGGGTTGGTGCTAGTCCACCTGCCGGTCTTACGCAAGTTGCTACCAAGAGTGGAAAGACTACTGGTAGGGAGGGCAAAGTGCTAACCCAAGAGGTTGGCACCGACCCCTTGCCTCATGCCGAAACACCAACCGAAAAGGACAAACAGCTCCTGGAAAAGTTGGTGGAAAGTCTACGAAAGGAGGTCGCCCTTGGCAAGGGGAAGATCAAACTGCTCAAGGAGTCCAAGACTCGCCTTGAGATGGAATGTGCTTCCCTTGTTGGACAACTCGAAAGAATTGGCGTTAACCTCGACTCTAATGAGAGCAAGGCTACTGCTCCCGTGACCCGTAGGAAACGGAAGCAGACCACCGGCCTCGAGGACACTCGAGGTAAGAAAAGCCGGAAAAAAGGAGAAAACACAGCACCTTCTCCCCCTATTGACTCGGTATCGGAGCGCGAAATCGATGCTGTTGCCGGTAAAAAGTAGTTACCATGTCTGATGTCCCACAACAGAATGGTAAAGAGCCATCGAACGTAATACTGCAATGGAATGTCCATGGGTTGCGATCAAAGTTATCTGAGATCCAGCTATTGACAAAGAAACTGAAGCCTTGTGTCGTCGCTCTCCAAGAAACGATGGCCAAGGTAGCAGATCTACCTCCAAACTATCTCGGTGGTAGATATAAGTGATATATTAAGCCTCACATTAATGCCTACATCCACGGCACTGGATTGGCTATTAGAGAAGATATACCACATAAGGTAGAGCAGTTGGATATTGAACTGGAGGCCACCGCGGTCACCATTCAGTTTCCGTATAAGCTGACTGTTGTTAGCTTATACATGGCTCCGAGGAACAGGGTTGGCAAGGAAGTGAACGTCATCGGCAAACTGCAAAATCTCATCTCGCAGCTGCCTGTCCCTTATGTGATAGTGGGCGATCTGAATGCGCATCACCCCTCCTGGGGATCACATAAGACGGACGTTCGTGGTGAGAGGTTGTATCAGCTACTGGACACGTTGGGTTGTTCAGTGCTGAACGATGGCAGACCGACTCGGTTCGATCCCACCACCGGGGTAGAGTCCGTGATTGATCTGGCCATAGCCTCTTGGGATGTAGCCAGCCAGTTTATCTGGCGGGTTGACGATGACTTACACGGAAGTGATCATTTTCATATCTCATTGTCACAGGCTGTAGACCTCCCGTCTACTGTGACAAGGCTGAGATGGAACCTTGAGAAGGCAGATTGGGACAGCTTTGGCAAAGAAGTCTGTCGCCAACTGCCTGGTGATGACAGGATATTGAGACCAGGTGACTGGACCCAAATCTTGAGTAAGGCCGCTCATCGTCACATCCCAAAGGCTGGAGGGAGAGGAGGTATGAAAACTGTCCCTTGGTGGGGGACAGAAGTTCATACAGCGATTAAGGCTAGACGTAAATGTCTAATGGCGATGCGTAGGTTGCAGCTTGATGATCCTTCTAGGGCCGATAGATTGAGGGAGTTTCAGTTTGCTCGATCTAAATCTAGAAGCGTAATCAAAGCTGCATAGCGGGATACATGGTCTGCTTTCAACGCAGACATATCGGAAACCACTAGCTCTGGTGAGCTATGGCGAAAGGTAAAGTCTGTCGGTGGTAAGAACAGACATGTTGAGAGGGTTATTAAGTTGGATGGCGATTACACGAAAGACCCAGGACTTATCAGTGAGGCCTTTGCTGATCAATTTGCCAAGGTGTCGGCAAACAGCAATCACAGTGATGAGTTCCTGCGTGTAAAGTCATTGGCTGAGGGGGAGTACCGCTACTCCCGTGACAGGCAGTGTAGTCTAGTTAAAGACTACAACAGGGTATTCGTGCTTGAAGAGCTCAACTGGGCCCTGCGCCGCGGCCTTGGTAAGGCTGCGGGCCCTGACGACATCGGGTATCCCCTGCTTAAGAGATTACCCCTTGCCGGCCGATTGGCTCTTCTTGCTACTATGAACGATGTCTGGCTTTCTGGCCAGATACCGGACGAGTGGAAAGAAGGGTTGGTTATTCCTATTCCCAAACCTGGGAAGGATAAAACCCTAACAGAGGGTTATCGACCGATAACCCTGCTGAGCTGCATGGGAAAAATACTCGAGCGGATGGTTAACCGTCGTCTGTCAACCGAGCTGGAGAGGCAAGGACGGATCCACCCACGGCAACACGCATTTCGATGCGGCTATGGGTCGGAGACGTTCTTCTCTGAGCTCGATCATTTATTGGACAAGACCTCGTCGGAAGATTTGCATGTAGATGTAGTCTCCCTCGATTTGTCCAAGGCATATGATATGACATGGAAGCTTCCTATCTTGACTTCCCTCAAGAGCTGGGACTTCCAATTATGTATGTTTAACTACGTAGAAAACTTTCTACAGAACCGTAGGTTCCGAGTATTGAACGCTGGCGCAACCTCTACCTCGAGGTTGCTGGAGAATGGCATCCCGCAAGGGTCTGGCCTTTCGGTTACACTGTTTCTCTCCGATTTGTTAAGCACGCCAAGTTGGTGAAGGATAACGTCAACAACAAGTTGAATATCCTTCGGACCCTAAATGGTCGCTTCTCTGAAGCCTCTCGTAGTACATTGACCAAGGTTGCTACGGCTCTGGTTGTCCCTAGCATCCTTTACGGGGCGGAACTGTGGAGTAGGGGTGGTGTCTCCCTGCTCAAGATTCTGGAACCTCAGTACAATGAGGCGTACAGAATCTGTAGCGGAGCGCTGAGGTCTTCACCAATAGCTTCTCTGTTGGTGGAGAATGGAAAGGTTCCTTTGGTGAATGTTTTCACCGAAGACCTGGCCACCAAGGCGCTAAGGCTCCTAGAATGGGATCCCATTCTCAATGACAGGCCCACGGTTGCAAGGGCGAGAGAATGGTGGAGCGACTTGACGGGAGTAGATCTTCCCACGTTAGCCCAGCGAGCTAGGCTGTGGCAACGGGCATGGGATGCTACTGCCCCGAAAGTTGATTGGAGGGTTAAAGCTATGTGCGGGGCGGGGGCTAGCTCTAGTGTGGCGAAAGCTGCATTTAGGGAGGTCACTGCTTCATACGAGGGAAGGCTCAAGCTATTTACGGACGGTTCATTAATCGAAGAGGAGGTTGGTTATGGGGTGTCTGGGGAGGACATAAGCCGCTGCGGCCGGTTACCCGGTCTCTGTGGTATCTTCTCAGCTGAGGCCTATGCTCTCCTGCAAGCTTGTAGGCTAGCAAATGGGTCTCAGGCTATTGTATTCTCTGACTCTGCGAGTTGTCTCTCTGCCCTTGAGCATGGGCAGGTTGGACACCCGTGGCTGTTAGAGGTGCAACGGTACGCTAACATAACCTTTGCATGGGTACCTGGACACGGGAATGAGGCTGCTGATAAACTAGCTAACCAGGGTCGTTTTGCTCGACTAGAGGCCACTCCGGTGCCCTATAGTGACGCTACCCGCTGGGTGAAGCAGACCTTACGATACGCATGGAATGTGTCTTGGCATAACAACCGTGATGCATTCCTGCGTCGTATCAAGAACACTACACAAGAGTGGAAGGATGCACCTAATTCTCGAGATCAGAAAGTTCTGACTCGGCTGAGGATTGCTCATACACGGCTCACTCATGGACCTCGATTTAGCCTACTGCCAGGGATGCGGTGCGGTATTAGATGTAAATCATCTATTGGTGGAGTGCCCGGCGAGAGCACAATTAAGGGAAGATATGGGTGTCGTTGGTTCAATCCGTGAGGTATTGTTCAACGACAGGAGTACAGAGCAAACTGTACTCAACTTCCTGAGGGCGTTAGACTTATACGATATGATATAAGCATGAGTAAGTTGAAGTGGCATTAGAAAGAAAATGACTGGTAGTCATGCCACTTCATTCGACAAGAGGCAGTCTTTAAGGTCCTAAAGACCCAGGTGTGTGAGGGAGGACGACAGATCTACTTTATCGACTATTAAAATAAATCGAAAAAATAAAACATTGCCTCGGGAAGGGAAGGGGGTGGGGTGGTATCTGTTACGGGTGGTCCTTTTTTACTGGTTATGGATCGAGATTCGATCCGGAACTTGTGAGAAATATAGGCCAACTCCCCTGCGCTCGATAACCCTAGGTCACGTCTCCTTGGTGGTTGAGCGTCGTTGATAAGTTAATGCATTCGACTGGAGAGTTCCTGAGAGTTCCTTCCTGACATCTTCAAGTGGTGGAATTTTTTATTATTATTGTATGATTATTGACTGCACGGAAAAGGTCTTCATTAAGCTTTAGAGAGGGTCTAGGATAAGATATGAGCGGACGCGGACTGCCTGGTTTTGAGCCAAACGAACTGTCAAAGCCAGAGCCATACGAGCAGCGCCTATCTTAATTACATTGGCAGTGTTGCTGACCCTCTCATAGTCTGCATGCTTCAATCAGATTTATTTTTATTGTTCGTGAAGTAACCCACAATGAAAATACACCAATATTTAATGTAACAATAATTTTTATTGTAATAGAGTTGTTCATTATTGTTCATGATCGAATCATGTTAACAATAAAATAAATGAAAAATACGATAAAAAACATTGTAACAACATTTTACTATGTACATTCATTGTACAGCTAGGTAGCAGTTTTGCCGTTTTCGGAAGAGTACAACATTATAACAATCATTTTTATTGTCGACACAAAAATTATAAATGTTAGAGCATTGTTTCCACTGAAAATTTCACGGATTTTTTTTTCGGGAACACATACACTCTAAAGTACACTGTTATTTTTTTTAATCAATAAGTTCGCCAACCAAATTTTCCATTTACCATGAAATTTATTGTTTTGTACAACATAAATCAAGGTAAATTTATTGTAGACGTAACAATATAAATCATTGTTAAGACAATAATTTTCGTCTTATTGTTACATTGTTTTTTAATGTATTTTTGTTGTTATTTTTTTTCGGGCAGGTTATTTTATGCATTTTGAACAGAAATACACCAATTTGAAGTTGGCCAATGTTTGCGCGTTCCAGACTTTAAACCACTAACGACACCTGTGCGTGGATGTAAACATTACTTCAAATAAAAGGGTAATTGAACATATACTAAAGGCTTTGCACAAACAGATACAATACATCGATTCTGATTTGTTTTTTATGATTATGAAAGTCTACGTAAACTTTGGGGGGTGGGGAAGCGTTGTATCACATTTTGTTCTACGTGGATTATGGTGTACGGTTTCGCATTATACCGGTGTAGTGCAAATAGAAACGAAAACTACATAAATTGAAAGCTGACACAAGAGCCGTCAACACCAAGAATAAGTTTGAGATATCTAACTGTATCATTAGATTCAGTATGCCATGTACGTCAACAAATACATTCTCATTTGAACACCGATCCTTGAATTCAAGTCTGGATAATAAAGAAAACTAAACTAAAATGCATTAATTCCATAGAATCCAACCGTCACTATCCGGATCCCTAAAAAAAAAACTAATCTGCTAAAGGCAGACACATTCAAATGTGCCATTTCTCTCGTTACCACTAGAAGTGTGGTGTGACTTTGTTGATCTCCATGGTGCTAGCAGACAGAGGCATGTGGCAGTCTCAAACGCTTTAAATATCTACTGGCTTACGGTCTGCTGTTATTGTTATGCCAGTAAACACCACCCACCGGCGCGTGGTTGTGTGACTGATCGAATGACTAACTGACTGACGCTTCGGCTACATAGTTAAAGCGGGTGAGATGCTGGCTGGATGTCTTCCGTTTCATCAGAATTGAAGGGAACACTGAACGGGAGATTGCTATGAAAGCAAACAGATAAGCAAACACAATATGTGCGGCAACGAATCGGAAGCGACGCCTGCCGGCCAGAGCTGAATGCATTAAGCACCAACGGCAAGCGTGTGGCTGGCACGTGCCTCTATATATGGGAAGGTCTTGTGCAATTGCAATGTATCTCAATGATTTGATTGATGTTTGGCCACTTGTTCGGTATTTTTGATTTTGTTTTTGGGAGGAAGCTAAGTGGTTGAGATTTAAGCAAATAGTTGAGGGAATGAGAATGTTTCGTGTACTGATTTGTTAATGTTTTGAATCGGTAAAAATGAGTCAAGTATGAGATACGACTACCATCACTCAATGTAATTATTTATTATTGAAAGCTATGCGGACCCTCAATCTAGTTAGTAGTTAGTAGTGATACACAATGTTCCAGATTATATTACAATCAACAAAGCTGACTTGAAATAAAGCGATGGATGAATTTGGAATCTTATGACATGTTCACAATAGCAATACCTATAACTACAGATTTTTATCGCTACGAAAATCAAACATAGATTTGTCCAATAGGGTAGGTGTACCAGTTATGTCTATACAGTCAAGATTCCTATAGTACGGTTAATAGGGACCGCACTATAGAAACCGTCATTAATGAATACACGTAGCATATGGGATTAGAGCTAATTGGGGACAAACACTTATTGTAGGGTAATTTGAAGAGATAACTTCCAGGTGTATTCTGAAAAGTTATTAAACAGATAATTTGCCACCTTATGGGAACATTTAGCATCCGGAAAGTCACGAGTCTGATCCTCCGGAAGACCCGGAAAATCCGTAAAAGTGGTCAATTCATGAAACTAATCCTAGTGCTCAGTGGATTTTTTGAAATCACTCCTAGACGTCTTATCAGAATGCATTTGGAGTTGTGACTAGAATATGCACCCAGGGGTCCACGGGATGGTCCACCGGAAGATCCAGAACATCCGCAAATCTGGTTCATATTCGAAGTCACCAACAAGCCCTCTAATTACTATTTTGCGATAAAATGTTGATATATGAATAATAGTTCGGAAGCCCTATAACCTTATATTTCATAAAAGACGATTAGCGGGCTTGATGGTTACTTGTAATGGGAGCCAATTGATCGGCATAAAGGGTGATACGGTCAAAATTTGGTCAAGGGAAAACGCGTGTAAATCGGTGAAATCGTTTATTTAAAAAATCAAATTAAATTTCTTTTTCAAGTTCAATTAGTATAAAATTCAGGAAAAATATTCAGTTAGGCTTCCGCTTTTCCAAATCCGAATTGCCGGGCCTTACGCTTGACCCCTGCCATCAGATTTTGTACAGCCACCTTGTCCACCTTCTTCGCCGCAGAAAGCCAGTTTGCCTTGAACTGCTGCTCGCCCTTAGCAGTTTTTTGGTCTTCTTTAGGTTCCGCTTGACAATAGCCCAGTATTTCTCAATTGGGCGGAGCTCTGGCGTGTTGGGAGGGTTCTTGTCCTTGGGAACCACCTGCACGTTGTTGGCGGCGTACCACTCCATGGCCTTTTTACCGTAATGGCAAGATGCCAAATCCGGCCAAAACAGTACGGAACAACCGTGTTTCTTCAGGAAAGGCAGCAGACGTTTATTCAAACACTCTTTCACGTAAATTTCTTGGTTGACAGTCCCGGAAGCTATGAAAATGCTGCTTTTCAAGCCACAGATACAGATGGCTTGCCAAACCAGATATTTCTTTGCGAACTTTGACAGTTTCATGTGCTTGAAAACATCTGCTACCTTTCCCCTTCCTTTTGCCGTATAAAACTCCTGTCCCGGAAGCTGCTTGTAGTCGGCTTTGACGTAGGTTTCGTCGTCCATTACCACGCAGTCAAACTTCGTCAGCATCGTCGTGTACAGCCTCCGGGATCGCGCTTTGGCCGTCGTATTTTGTTTATCATCGCGATTTGGAGTCACTACCTTCTTGTAAGTCGATAGTCCGGCTCGTTTTTTGGCTCGATGCACGGTTGTAGACGATACACCCAGCTTATTTGCGGCATCTCGGAGAGAGAGGTTAGGGTTTCGCTTGAAACTACCGGCAACTCTCTTTGTCGTCTCAGCGGCTTCCGGTTTTCGATTTCCCCCCGATCCAGACTTCCTGGCTGTCGACAAACGTTCCCCAAACACTTTAATTACATTTGTAACGGTTGATTTGGCAACTTTTAGCGATTTTGCCAACTTTGCGTGCGAGTAGCTCGGATTTTCGCGATGCGCGAGCAAAATTTTGATACGCTGCTCTTCTTGCTTGGACGGCATTTTGACAACTGAAGAGTGAATTCCATAATCAAAATAGGAGCAACATTCTACACACACACACCTTCAAAATGAGGGGTGTTCAGGTTTTTTAAATGCAAAATTGAAAGAAATACGTCAAGTTGATATTGACCAAATTTTGACCGTATCACCCTTTAATCATCAAAAGTTATTCAAATGACCCATATCCTATTGTTCGAAGATGTGTCTTTGAGGTACATTCTTATTCAAGCATGCGGCAAGGTATAATTATGAAATAGAGTAATGCAACAATATTTTTGTTCCAGGGATTAAGCCCAATATTAGGGACGCTTAAGCCGACATGAGGGACATTAACCTTATCAGACAAATTTCACATGATACATGAACATAGAAAAATACAAATACAAAAATAAAAAAAAACTTAGAAGCAGAATGGCATTTTTTTGCAACGTCTCATGGAAAAGGTCCCTGTGATGCCATTGGTGGCACTCTTAAGCGAATGGCAAAGAGAGCTACTCTTGCTCGAGATTATGGAAACACCATAACAACTCCACGAGAATTATATAACTGGGCAGTTGAACAAACAGATAAAAATAATCATAGGCTGGGTTATTCCATAAGCTTGCAACCCACCAATCTTGAATACAAATATGTTGTATACCCACAATGGTCTTTAAAACATAAAAAATACTTTAAGGTTCAATTTACTTTGATGCATTTTTTAAATATTCAAAAGCAGTTTTTTTCGTCGCATTATTTTAGATTGCAAAAAGCTCGTTTCATTTAGTATAAAATATCAAAAGGAATCGAATAGTGCGAGCTTTTTGCAATCTGAAATAATGCGTCGGAAAAAACTGCTTTTGAAATTTTCCAAAAAGCATCAAAATAAATTGAACATTTATGAGCATTCAAAAGCGGTAAGCAACGAAATTGTGCTATATTATATGTGCGAATAGGATCTGAAAACACTGACCCTGGTAAATATTTAAACATTTATTTTTTTTCTTCAAAATTTTGGTTTTGCATTGTATGATTGTACTATTTGTTTTGTTGTGTTGCCAAAAACGAATACCATGTTGTCAGAATCGAGGCATGCCGAAATCGAGATCAATCTGTTTTCAATTCTGTCAATTCGACAGTTTGTTTTTAAAAATCCTTGGTTGCCATCTTGGATTCCAAAATGGTGGCGGACATAGATTTTCGACTTCTACACGTCATCCCCGTTCTTGAAACACCCATATTGTAGTGAATTTGACAGTTTTTCCAAGAACCGATAGCCACCATCTTGCATTCCAAAATGGTGGCAACATTTAATTTTGACATCTACACGTCGTCCTCGTTTCGAAAATTACCATATTGTGGGGTATTTGACAATATTTCCCTGATTGTCTCTAATCGGAAGCCGCTACCTTGGATTTAAAAATAGCGTCAGGCATGGATTTAGTGGCCGTACAAGTACTCTCAATTCCAAAAATACCTATATTGTGAGGTATTTGACAATATAGAAAACCTTTTTTAGGGAGAAAATAATGAGAAGAATTTCCATGACTGTGGCTAAGACTTTAAGGGGTTAGAAGATTCTGAGATAAATAGAACAAATTAAAAAACATTCGAGATGCTGAACTTCGGAACATGTGTGGAATTTAAAATATTAAAAGAATCTATGCCAAAATGTCGGAAGACAAAATGTCAAATGATATACACTGGAACCTTCATTAACGAACCAAACCGGGGGTTCGTAAATTGAACGAGTGCGTAAAAAAATTTGTTATTTGGTAAAAGTAGTATTAAGAGTAAATAGCAAAGCACATCAAAACGATGAAATAATTAAACAAAAATCCTATCTCCGGGCTCACTTGCAACGCCAAAAAGGCCCTAAAAATGCTGCAAAAATTTCATAAAATCTTAACAATGGTCTCGAAATAATCTAGAATACGTCGACATTACCAACATTAAACATTTTAATAATTTGATATACTTTGCGGGTCATCGCCATTTGGTGCTCCTGATGCCTGTCAAAAGTTTGCCTTAGACCATGTTGAGGGAGACAAACACACTGACACCAGTTTTGAAAGACATAATGGACATCGAGCAGACCAAATAGCGAAACAATAAACAAATTTTACATTTTATCACTTAGAATTCCTTGAAACTTCGTATAATTGTTCGCCCAAGTTTGTGCTGAAATTTGGCCATTTGATATTTTTCAATAAATCATAGCACGAAAACGACTCATCTGATCGAAACAACGCATGAGCATGACCATGAGCATTAACGATACATGTCAGTAGTTACTCCAGTGATTGACCAGATTTAGCGAAATTTGCACAAAGAAGCATATGAATAGGGCTGGGATTAGCAATCCATTCTCAGTGTGTAAAATCCAGTGAATCATTATTTTTCAGGTTAATAACGGCACCGGCCAACGGCGCCGGTGGTGTAGTGGTAAGCGTGATTACCTCTCACTCCAGCAGGCCTGGGTTCAATCCCAGTCGGCGCCGCCGGGATGTTCTGAGTCATAACATCTCTGATCACGCCTTCCTTCGGATGGGAAGTAAAGCCGTTGGTCCCCGGTTCATGAGTTGATGGGTCGATAGGTAGGGTCCAGGTGGCACGTCGGTAGCATTGGTGCTCAGCACGGAAAACAAGATCGACGGAAAAAAACAAACCAAAGGAACGGCACCGGCCAAAGCGGCGCCGGTGGTGTAGTGGTAAGCGTGATTACCCCAGCAGGCCTGGGTTCAATCCTAGTCGGCGCAGCCGGGATGTTCTGAGACATAACATCTCTGATCACGCCTTCCTTCGGGAGTGTGGGAGCTGCGTCGGTAGCATTGGTGCTCAGCACGGAAAACAAGATCGACGGAAACTAAATCAAGGAAAAATAATAATAATAATATGCGCCAATAAGTTTTATGCTTTCTGCTAGATGTTATGTAGATTGCATAGATTTATGCGCTATTTGTATTTGAATATTGAAAAATACAAGTGTTAATTATTGTCTAAATGAATAAAACTTAAACTAAATAGTTACGGTCAACGTTACGGAAAAGGCCAAGTAACCGATGACGAAACACGTCAGCTGATACATTGAAGTCGAACATATAAAAGAAGATGTTGAATTGCCGGCTGATTGCTCGTATTGGCTCGCGTTGTGTATAATTTCGGCGCCGTGGTTCCAAAAACAGAAAGTCGCGTTGACGAAGAGGCCTCTCAGGGGCATACATATTTAGCTGAGCCAGCAGTGTTGGACAGTCAATGTCACCCGTAAGCAGCTTTCCAGCGAACATAGCTTGAGCGACCGTCCGTCTCACTGTCGCTCCTCGTACGGTGGCAAGTTCGTTGGGTTACGCCAGTTGAGGAAACGAAGAGCATATCTCACAAACTTGCGTTGAACGGATTCAATTCTAGTGATCGAGCTAGCATGGAAAGGGCACCAAACAACTAAACTTGACTCCAATAAGGATCACACAGGCGAGCAGTAGAGCGACCTGAGGCATAGCGGGTCACGGAACTCGTCGGCAATTTTGAAAATAAAGCAAAATTGTCGATTAGCTCTGGAGATGATGTCGTTGTAGTGGTTTCTTAAAGTGAGTCTGCAGTCCAAGGTAACGCCGAGATCCTTTATATGCTCTACACGAGCAAGACAGCGTCCCTAGAGAACATAGTCAAACATGATTGGTTCGATTTGTCGGTGATAGGAAATAATGTTACATTTTTCGATGCTTAGACTCATCAAATTTCTTGAGCACCGGTAACTTTTGGATATTTTCGTATCGTCTGCATAGAAAACGCGGCATCATTATGGTATCTGGGAGTGTGTTCAATCACTTCAAAAATTGTCTTGTCATAATCAAGTCAACTTATATTGGGTTCCTGGTCATTGCGGGATTGAGGGAAATGAAAGAGCTGATGCACTAGCAAGACTCGGATCTTCTCATAAGTTCATCGGGCCAGAGCCCTTTTGTGGCTTATCGGCTGCATCTCTTAGAATGGAGCTAAAAGCGTGGGAATCTTCAAAAGTGGAGGAAAACTGGAAGAACACTTCCATTGCTAGGCAGTCGAAGCGATTTATTAATCCAAACATTTCTGTGACCCACAAAATCCTGGAACTTTCTAAGAAAGATCTAAGTATATATGCAGGTCTTATAACAAGTCATTGGCCGAGCCGTTATCACTTGAAGCTGATTGGAAAACTTCAAGATGATGTATGTCGCTTCTGTGGCATAGAAAAGGAAGACTCGGAACATTTTCTATGCCACTGTCCGGCAATTTTCAATAAAAGGCGTAAGTTCTTCGACAAGGGGCTGATAGAACCCTTTGACATTTGGAGAACAACTCCCAGTACGGCAGTGCACTTTATTCGAAGTATAATGCCGTGCTGGGATAATGCTATTAGTCAAACGATGGCGATCACTCCTAATAATAGTGATACGGCATCTTGATATAGCTAAAGAAAAAAATGGGGAATATATCACAATAGATCAGAAAAATGGTCGCAGTGATGAAAATACCCGACAAGGAAAAAAAAATGGTATCAGAAAGGCAACGTCGTTTGAAAAGATGGAAAACAGTAGCGGTCCTTGATTACTGCCTTGCGGAACTCCCGAGTTGTTTGACAAAACATGCGATTCCGACGCGCCAATCTTAACCCGTACATAGCGATTCTCTAAGTAAGATCTGAACCAACCCACAGCCGTTGACGAGACGCCAAGTATCTCCAGCTTGGCAAGCAAAATATTATGGTCCACCGTGTCAAATGCAGCTTTTAGATCCATATACGTAGCATCGACTTGCCATCCTGAATCCATCCATCGCAAACAGTTAGAAGTTAACTGCACCAGGTTCGTGGGCACAGAGCGCTTCGGGTAAAAACCGCGTTGTTCTGTATGGATATAATTTTTGCAACACGTAAACAGAGCATCATTTATGATACTTTCAGTTTTGAGCAGGCACCCAGGGAGGTGATTACACGATAATTTGCGACATTCCGCGAAACAACTAAGAAAGTGGAAGGCAAAGATTGGCTACACAACGTTTTAGAACTGATAACGCAATATCGAAACACATCAAATGAACAAATACAAATATTAACCCCCCCTCAACACAGAACTTTGTACATTAAAAACGATAATTTCTGAGGCATAAAAGGGAAGTAAAGCCGTTGGTCCCGGCCCACGTGTGTGTATACTATGCAGGTGTGGAAGCTGCCTTCCTGCACATTCGATTGCCGTCAATGGATGGCAATTGATGTCCGTCGGTGATTGGCATTAGATTACGGAACAGAGACCGACGTTAAAAAAATGAGAAGAAGAAGAAGAAGAAGAAGAAGAAGAAGAAGAAGAAGAAGAAGAAGAAGAATAATAAGGAGAAGGAGAAAAACAAAAACGCTAATTTGTGATCGTAAAACAATCTGGTATCACACAGGTCACGAAGCTGGTAATGCAGAAAGTTGATTCATATATCAAATGCTAGGATTGCTCTTATTTTTACCTATGAAAACTCTTACAAACCGAATATTTATCGAAATATCGCTGGAGCGTTTTATACCATTCCCCCTACATATTGTTACCAGGCCAAATATTACCCTAATACACTAATGCGCCTAAATGTAGGTAATGTTAACAAAAATCATTTTGTTCATCAGAAACCTTTTTTTTCGTAATATTTATTTTTATTTTCATACAAATTTATATTACCAATAACTAATGAATTATCTCATCTGTCTGATTATGATATAACTTTGCTTGTTTGAATGATAATTTGCAGGAAATCGACGTTGGAAGTGAAAAGAGACAGTTACGTTATATCGAGGTATACCTGTACTTCAAATGCAAAGACACTCCCTTAATTAAAAAAAAACGCTTTCAAGATAATGGCAACAGTATGCTGTTGTTATTAGTTGGAGTTGCAGTAGTTGGAGCCAATTGTAGTGGTATAAAAATAAAAAATTATGCTGCAAAATATAGCGGAAATGGCTCTAATGTTGGCCTATGAATCTAAGATTGTGCCCATCGCTAAAAATCTGCTGTTTATCAATTTTATCTAGATGAACGCGTCATTGGGCCGGTACTAAAGGACATTTTTGAACGCTATTGAAAATTTAGTCGATTGCTGACATTACATCCATTTCCCCTACTTATTTGTTGAGCAAAACTCATCCAAACAATCATTAGAGCTCCTTGATTAACTGCTATCTGGATTTCTCTTGACATCTATTACCGATAATTATCTACAGGACAGCTGAAAACTTTTATCAATTACACCCCGATGACTACGGTACCATACAATATAGGTGTGTCAAAATGGAAATGGTATTCTGTTTAGAAACTGTCATTAACAATTGAGTAAATACGTGCTCAAAGGAGGCAGGCGTAAATTTTCATTTGGGACGTAATATCCAAGATAGTGTGTGGCAGATCAGCTGCTCAAAAAGAATCCCGAACGAAATGGAAGTCGAACTCACCTCGTGCGAGATAGCGTGCTTTATGAACCAGTTGCTGACGAGGCGATTACCAGACCCGTATATCTTCATATGCAACATATCACTCTTTGCATGGAACCTAGTACGAGCAAATTTCGTTTCTGATTGCTTGTGGGTGTGCTGATGCAGTTCAAACATGAAAATAATTAACACCCGTCAGTTGTGCTTTCTTTCGCAAACATTGCGTGATGCATTTAATTAGCAACAACACAAGTTCGAAACTGTGTTGCATTTATGGGATGGTGTACATTGGAACACTTCTCGCTAGAACGAATTGTAGGAACTCTGCTCATCAGGACACATCGTGTTTTATCACCATCGTAATCAAATCACAGCCAAAGCAATAATTGAAGCGAGATTTTGCATACAATATTTGGAACGACATGCAACCCACGTCACCGAAGCTCCTTCCTCATTCTCCTTCCACTTAGGAATAAGGTGGTAAGGATACTCGTGTCGCACTAATGCTCCGCCGACAATTACATATTCAAAAGCCTTATTCATGGGCTGGGTTCTGCACATTTGCATATTGAATTTATCATCCTCTTGTGCCGCCGATGACGACCGACGCTTCCACCGGCAGCTATCATATGGTGGCGGTCGATGGGCACAGTGTAATGGAATGCGATGATCTGCTTCCATAGGTTTTGCACCCAATGCCAATGACGAATGAATCGATGATGATAACCAATCCATGTATTTCAGGTGCATTTATGAATATAACAAGATATATCGATGCATTCAAGATGCAGGGTGGATTAGTTATGCAAAATACGAAGGGTATGTGCGGCTGCTGTGAAATTCGATTTGCTGCAATGTTGTAATGCTACGTGAGAATTTGTTGCAGTGCATTCAGGGATTTGAGTTATAATAATTATAATCCGAATGTAAAGATGCATCCTGCTACGCTTGATTAGGTAAGGATAATGCATTTTCAAGCGTCTGGGTATTTTACCGCCCATAGATGGGAAACTGGTCAGTAAGGTGTCATACTGTAGAGTAAGGTGGGGCAAAAAAATAAAACTCATTATTTTGACGCTTGTTTGGAAGGTCTTTTAGATTTTCTTAAAAAAAAAAATCACAAAATTTGGTGGTGTTTTCAAAGATTTATAGACAGGAATATGATTCAGGATGATAAATTATACATGTTTATCAACTTTTCGACCCATACACTCATGGACCGGGGGAACTACGGCTTTACTTCCCGAAAGAAGGCGTGATCAGAGATTGTATTCCTCAGAAATCACTCTGCAATTCCATAATTTCCTCAAACTTTTTAAAAACCCATAGAATTCGCTTAATTATATCTGCATATTTCTCTATTAAATTCCCTTCCAAAAACAGTCATTTTAAAAGTATTATTTTTTTAAAGTGAGAAGCGGGGGTGAGCCAAAATTTTAGAATTCGTAGATTTTCTTCGGCACTTAAAAAAAAAATTAGGGATTTTTCTAGAAAATTCCTTGAATTTTATGGTCGGTCGTAGTAAATCTAAAAATCCGTAGATCTAGGGATAAACCCGTAGAACTAACCACATTGTTCCTCGTTTGGCGAATCACCTCCACCATCGTACGTACTGGTCTCTTCCTCATTCCGTTCTTCGTTTTCTTCTTCCGTTCGTTGTTGTGCTGGCTGCTTCCGATTTTTTCCGATGTTCCGTGTTCCCTCGATAGAATATGTTCCCTTTTCCATTGAGGAAATGCAGTGAGTTGGGAATCTCCTTCTTTACATCCATATATATAGATCCCGCACACCTGAAAGCATATCAAGGCCCAAGGCAGCTGGAAATTTATCCCGTACTACACGCTTTACATCACAGTATTTCCCTAGCACCAATGCTAGATCACTATCCGGGGATTCTGGCGGGAATGTACACTCTCACATATTAAACGATGTCCACAGTAGTTGACATGCGTATCTCGACTGACTTCCCATAGGCATAATGGAAATCAATTGTTCACTGTTGTAAAGCAAACAATAGAGCATCGAATGTTCGGATTTGAACTTGATGAACATAGATTTTTCCACCGCCATGCGATATGTAGCGATCATGGGTTCCGCGTTCAACAATTTCACAAAATTTGCAATTTCTTACATATATGGTATCCCGGAGCCATATAGGAAGCTGAATCTGATCGTTAGATTTATTTCCACCGACATCGCCAATAGTTGTTGACTTCTAACGGCAAAAGCGAACGAGCTTCAACCAATGAGAAAGCGTCGCACAGTGGTGCCAAGGGTATCAAAACACGCGCTTTTTTATTTACGCTGAAATGGTTGATTAAAGGTACTAGGTGTCTTGTGAGAAGTTTCTCGGGTAACAACACTCCTTCTTATGGTAAAAAAAATAATGATTAATCCACCTAAAAGTGAGATGCAAAATTTATTTTTTTTAATATGATGAGATACAAAATAATTGTGTTCAACAAACCTGTAGAAAACATTACTTTAAACAACTTTTCTGAAGACTATAACTTTCTAGTTCTTTTAACTGCTGAGATATAAAGATTTTTTTGTGGAGACATCGTTAAAATCAATTTTGTGTATGTAATTTTTTTTTACAATATTTCTAAATGTTTGGCATGTTCTACAAAGATGTTAGAAATATTAAATTACATATATTTTCAGAAGACTGCAAATTGATATCATTAGTATTTGAAACAGTTATTTACATTTTTTGGTTGAAAATTACCCGACTTCCAATACCAATAACTTCTAAACGGGCAAAAATGAGCAGGCCATTCTTTGAGCAATTGAAAGTACAAGAAAATGCAATGAAATGGTGAAGAAACCAGACCGCCCCCACGTGACCCTTAACCGAAATACTTGCATTGAAACTTGTTACTTTTCAGAATTTGAAATGGCGATTTTATGAAACCACGGGACTGTTATCCGATTAGGTGTGAAAAGAGGCATACAAATGGATAGCCAAGCAACCTGGGTTATTTCTAGCGACATTAAATAATGACTCGGGATAAAAACTTGAAAATAAAAAAGTAGTCGGGATTCGCTATTACAAATTGTAATAGCGAACCCCGACTTCTTTTCCAATAGGGCTTGTGTAGAAAAACACTAATGAAATAAACATACCAATATTGCAAAAACGGCTTGCTTGATTGCTATGGTGTCTTGGGGAAAGTTGTGCAAAATTTAAATGCAATTCTTGAAAAAATATACACGGTTGAAAAACATGTGTTTTTAATGAAAATGTAAAAATCGTAAAATTTTCAAAAAATTATAACTTTTTTGTTTTTGTGTTTACCATCACCAAACTTTGCCAGTTTGTAGCAAACATTATGAGCTTCAATGAGGCTTAAAACAAAAATTTTCACTTGCATTTTTTGATAAATTAACTTTTTTGATAACAAATATAATTTTCTTCATTGAAACAAACGAAATTTTTAAATATTTTTTAATATTTTTAAAATTATTGCCAAAATAATATCTACAACTTTGCTGAAGACACCAAATCAATCCAACAAACCGAAGAACTGATATGCTCAAATCTCATTGTGGTAGGGAATCGTGTTTACTTTGGACTGCAGATGACGCTCTTGTCAAATAGAATTCATCGACTCACGAATTGGCTATCTACAAGACGCTGGTTAGACTGGTGGTCCTCTACGGCAACGAGTCCTGGACAATGCTTGTGGAGGACCAACACGTCTTGCTTTTTTATTTCCTAGATATGTTTGTCGTCGATCTTGTTTTCCATACTGAGTACCAATACTACAGACGTCAGGAAGGCAGGGCAGCTCCCACACCTAAACCCTACCTATCGACCCATCAACTCTCATGAACCGGGGACCAACGTCCTTCCTTCCCTTCTGAAGGAAGGCGTGATCAGAGATTTTATGCCTCAGAAAATCCCGACGGTGCCGACTGGGATTGCACCCGGTGCCGCTAACACGACCATGTTGTTTTAGAACGGAAGGTGTTGTGTACTATCTATGGTGGAGTGCAGATGGAAGATTGAACGTGGCGAAGGCGAATGAAACACGAATAGAACCAGTTGCCACCAACTGGGAGAGGTGGTTCTACACTAAAAAAAATCGGGTGACTAAGTTGAGCTGGGCTCGTTGAAGGTATGTCGGACGACTACCCCGTGAAAATTCCGACGCCGGTGGTGTAGTGGTAAGCGTGACTGCTTTCTCACCCCAATGGGTCTGGGTTCAATCAAAGCCGAGGTCAGTAGGATTTTTCTGAGGCATAAAAATCTCTGGTCACGTCTTCCTTCGGAAGGAAAGTAAAGCCGTTGGTCTCGGCCCATGTGTGTTGAATGGGTGCGCAGGTGTTTTTTTTTTTTTTTTTTTTTTTAATTTTTTTATACAGGGGGGAATCTGCTCCCAGACACCTGAGAAGATAACTCAGGGTGTGGGGATGGGAGATGTAGCGCTCCCGACCCACTAAACCTTACCCTGTGCTCTAGGCCCTTGCCCTCCCCGGAACCGCCCGAAAGCATTACATCATGGACGGGGCCGGTTGAGCTATGGCGCATCACTCGTGGTATGTCAGACGTGACACTCGCTAGGGTAACCAACTTGAATTGGACCCCTACATATTTTGGACCCTTTTCATATATTTTCCTCGCTTACTGTCTAGTTTCTTCAAATTCATCTGGGTTGATGTTGTAATTACATTTTTTCAATTACTTGCTATGTCTCAAGATCATTAGTTCACCTCAAATTGCTTACAATTGCTCAATTTATGCAGTTTTAGAAAATGTTATCGAAAAAGTTTCATGTTTCGACGTTTGTCAAGAGGAATCGGCGTTAGTGTACTTGTTTTAAATTTGGTCTAAAATATACAATTCAATGATTTTTTTATCATATCAGTTTATCTGACTTTGGAAGATGTATTTCACGTGTTTATAAAGATTTCACCTTAAGATTTTACTTAAAAAGTATTAAATAAAAAGTGTCCAAAAAAGATCGTAAAAAAATGTTACCAACTTATTTTGGACACTTATCAAATGAGAATCATCAAAAGAGCGACAAAAAAAAATTCCGGTTGGTCGATCGTGCTATTATCTCAGATTTCTGATTAAATTGGTAAGTAAATCAATCAAAATAATATGAATTCCTTGTTTTTAAATATATTTCTTGTTTATCAGGCGATTCAAAATGGGAAAAACGGCAAAACACGTAGAGTGGTCCACTCTGAGTTTTCCTAGTTTTCCTAGTTCCTAGTTTTCCACAAAAGTTTTTCTATCTCCCAAACGCATTTAACTAAGGGACTGTTCATAAACTACGTAGACGCTTTAGGGGGGTGGGAGCGCTTGGCAGATGTCTACGGTCCATACAATTTTTTAAATTTTGTGTTTGAGATTGTCTTCTACGGAAGGGGGGGGGGGTTGAAATCTGTCAACAACCGTCTACGTAGTTCATGAACAGCCCATACAAAAAATAATATGGACTGCAAGCATAGAGTCAGGTCTCCGTATTAAGATTTATTTCTGAATGATTTTTTTATATGGTATGATCAGTTGTTTCCTTATGTTATATTATATTTCCTCCGTTACTCGCGCCAACTTTTGTAACACGAGTACTCACGCGTTGTACAACAGTGTGAGTTTTCCATTTCCATTTTGCAGCCGAGCTACCAATCGATCTGAAATCAACGAGTATTCCTCAAAAAACTTGCTTTTAACTAAACAAGCTAAATATTTATTACAGTTAACCCCCAAAATATGCGGATAATAGCGAAAATGTAAATGGAAACCGCGTAAATGGTGTCCATACTACGAGGGTTCTGACTTAATTGGTTACAACATGGAATATCTCGAGATCCTGACTAGATAGAAAGTTACTGTCTTTGCCAAAGTAGTTCTAGAGATCATAACCTTTTTGCTGGTGGACAGTAGTTCAAAATTTACTCACTACATAGCGCTAGTATACATGTGAAGTTCTCGCATGTGATATATCTCGAAATTCTGACCAGATAGAAAGTTACTGTCTTCGAAAAAGTTGTTCAGGAGTTCAAAGCCTATAGTTCAGAATTTTTTCACTATATGGTGCTAGTATATACGTGAAATTCTCATATAAAATATCTCGAAATCCTGATCATTTAAAAAGTTACTGTCTTCGGCAAAGTTGTTCAGGAAGTCAAGGCCTTTTTGCTGGTGGACTTATGTTCAGAGTTTTCTCACTTTGCAACAACTGGACAACTTTGCCGATTACAGTACATTTTTAGCAGGTCTTGAGATATATCATTTGCGAGAATTGCACGTATATACTAGTACCATGAAGTGAAATATTCTGAACTACCGTCCAGTAGCCAAAAGGCCTTGATCCCCTGAACAACTTTGCGCAAGACAGTAACATTCTATCTTGTCATGCTCTCTAGATATTTTATATGAGAGATTTTAACGTGTATACTAGAACTACATAGTAAGAAAATTCTGAACTATTCTACACCAAGCACCTCCTGAACAACTTTTTCAAAGACAATAACTTTCTATTTGGTCAGGATCTCGAGATATATCATATGCGAGAAGTGTATATGTATACAAACGCCACGTGGTGAGAAAATTCTGAACTACTGTCTACCAGTCGAAAAGTCTTGACCCCCTGAACAAGTTTGCCCAATACAGTAACTTTCTAGCTGGTCAAGAACTCGAGCTATTGTATATGCGAGAATTACACGTATATAGTAGCGCCTCGTAGTGTGAAATTTCTGAACTACTCCACCAACGAAAAGAGCTTGACTTCCTGAACAACTTTGCTGAAGGCATTTACTTTCTATCTGGTCAGGATCTAGAGATATTTTATAAACGAGAATTTCACATGTATACTAGCACCACGAAGTGAGATAATTCTGAACTATTGTACACTAAGAAATAGGCTTTGACCTCCTGAACAACTTTGCCCAAGACAGTAACTTTCTATCTGGTCAGGATCTCGAGATATTCCATGTTGTAACCAATTAAGTCAATCCCACGTAGTATGGACACCGTTTACGCGGTTTCCATTTACATTTTCTCTATTATCCGCATTTTGGGGGTTAATTGTAATCAAAGTTTAGCTTTTTTAGTTCAAAACAAGTTTTTTGAGGAATACAAGTTGGTTTCAGATCGATTGGCAGCAACAAAATGGCAATGGAAAACAAAACATTACAAAGTACAACAGCGCGAGTAACGGGGGGTTAACTTTTATGCATACCGTAAAACGGGGTGTAATTGATCAGCGGGGCAAAATTGATCGCTGAAATTTCTCGTGATATTTTTTCATGTGTAACATGTTTTTCGTTACTAAGCGTACGAATGTATATTTGTATACATTGTAAAAATATTATGCATAAGTACAATATTGGGTATACTCAGCGATCAAATTCACCCCGTTTTACGGCACGTTCTTTGAAAATTTTCCCATCTAGACGGACCTAACAAATGCGAGATAGGAAGAAGTGACCGTCGTAATTAATTTTAGGCTCATAGGTTGAAAGAACTTTAGCATGTCCAAAATATATTCGTTCCCATTCAGTGTGTCCAAAATATATTATGGACACTGTCCAAAATCAAGTGGAAGGGTCCAAAATATGTGAATATCATGATGTGAAAAGAATTATTTTTCGAGTATATATCAATAAATAAAACATCTAGTGACATTTTACATCCAAGATGAGTAGCTTTCGAACACAACCGCATGTAAATTGCATAATAATAATAAACAAATAATATTATTTTGACATAAACGTGATCTCACTTCCTCTAGGGGTCCAAAATCAGTTGGTTACCCTACTGCACAGTGAGCAGCTGTGCAGGGCCTTCCTCTTGTTGTTCGCTGTTAATTGTTCGCCTGAGTTCTAGAGCAGACGTGATAGCCAGCCAACTGTCCAGGGCCAAACAGGAAAGATGTGACCGCTTACCAGCTGCGTGTGCTAAGTACTCTAAGAACCCGGTGTCACTCCTGCCTTTGCACAACGAGGGTTTGTGCAGGGCTTATCGATCTCCTGGGACGAGCTGGATGGGGCTCCAGCGTCCTTAGTCTGCTGTAGTTCGTTTAGCCGCAATATCTCTCCCTTGGGTTCGATAATTAACGTTTCCAGGGCACACCACGAGGAGGCGAACTACTTCATGCCCCATGGGTGCACAGGTGTGGAAGCTGCCTTTCTGCACATTCTATTACAGTCAATGGATGGCAATCGATGTCCGTCGGTGATTGGCACTAGATTTCGGAACAGAGACCGGCGTTAAATAAAAGAAAGACCTCGTGAAAATGGTTCTTGATAGCAACCCAACTGGAACAAGACGAAGAGGCACGCAGCGGTCCACTTGGATCGACTAAGTGTAAGGTGACTTGCGTACCCTCCGCAGACGACGTGGTTGGCGACTTGCAGCTATGGATCAAGTGGAATGGTGACTACTTCTTCGTACAGCACAGAAGACCCCGTCCTTAGCTTGAGTGCGATGGTGGTGGTAGTGGTAGTGGTGGTGGACATCGCAGTAGTGGCAGACTCAGGCAATGCAGCCTCAACAAGGAAATCAGACAAGTCGATAGAAATCTGACCTGGGCCCATCCCAATGCAAAGGCAATCAGCCGCGTGGGATGGAAGTCTTTCAAGTTGGTCCAATTGTCAGAAATGAGTTGTGCATTAGAATCGTTTGTAAACTACCGGTATTTTAAACTGTACACTAAAAGTTAAATGTTTAGTTCAGAAAACATCGTGAAAAATACCAACACTAGGTTCTCCCATCCATAAAAGCCTTCGGACAACTGAATTTTCAACTGCGGTTTTCTCGGCTTGCTGTTTTTCTTCAGATGGGCTTGATTAGAGAAGGTCTAGTATAATAGCGAATTCGTTTATTATTCAGTTCCAACCTGGATCGGGTATCAAGATTGGGCCTGCTTGTTTTCTGACAAACGTCAGTTTGCTCGTTTGTTTTTAAAACCTGGCTCCGGTTAAGGTTCGCACTGACAAAAAGTTCGGTGTCGCACTGGGTTTGAACTGGTTCCAACCCCAATAATAAACGAATTCGCTATAAGAGAGGAGCGGTTTCAAAACAAACTGCCTTGGAAACCTATGCCTAGATGATTTCTTGCAATACTGCCTATGCAATCAAGATAGGCACTGCTCGATTGGTTCTGGCTTTGACAGTTCGTTTGACTCGAAACCAGCCAGTCTGCTCCTCTCTTATACTAGATCCTCTCTAGGCTTGATATGCTTTTATATACAGTACATGAATGTGTTTAAAACTTAAAAAAAAAAACTTTCTTACGCAATTGTTCACTTATTAAATAGAGTTTTAGCCAGGTGTCAGATAGATAATTATGAATGTCACCCACAAATTGTCTTATGAACCAAAATGCGCGTCAGGCCGAGCTCAATTTACATAAATTAAAATCACTTTCGATGTGATGATCCTTCAGCCACCTATTCCAGCTGTTTGACTACTGAGCAAACATTTACCAACTTGACGCTTCTGGCTTGGCGTTTGAAGCAACATCGTCGTTTATTCATATTTGCTGAAATGACATGCAATACTAATATGCTTATTATCGTTCTAAACATGACTTGCCCTCGATTTCAGGTGCGATGCATGTAGATACATTTAACCCTCTGCAAACTGTTTGGCCAAGAGCAACACTCCTGGCAAGGTGCAACTGAGTGCAAATGCAGCTCAACCATTTCGTTTGTTTTATTTGCCACATCGACGACGCCGGTACCGAGGATGATGACTTGATTGACGCTTGCATTTTGGAATGCTTCTTGGAAAACGCTGGGATCGGAGCAACATTCGAGCAAATTGTGCCTTACGTCCCGATGTGTCTGTTTGGTAGCATGTTTACGTCGGCTGTTCAGCACCTACCTACTGCTGCTATATAGAAAACTGACTGAAACCACCTTCAATCAGGGCAAGACACGTCCGCAATGAATATTTTCAAAGGATTTCTCAGGCTATCATCTCGCATAAACACCCACCCACATAACAGTCCAACACGTGTTGGATCGTAAACAAACAAAATGCCATGCACATAATCACCATCCACCATGGCACTAAATTTTTGCTCGGTAGCGGGTGAAAGGTGCAAGGGATCGCATTCAAAAACTACTCATTCATGCAGCGTAGAGGCTCCGTCTGATGAGCAGCCTAATTATCAAATTAAACACATTGTCATTCAGATGATTTAATAATCCGTTCGTCGCAATCAACGGGAATTGTCGTTCGGATACAGAAATTCTATCGTCGATGTCGTCGTCGATTAGAAGCAAACTTTGGAAGGTTGATGATTAGAGAGTGAATGCCCTGTATTTGAATTAAGGTCGCTAGATTAGCATGCTGGCAACCACGACGTGCTTTGAACCGAAAGTGCATGTGAGATAATCCACACTGGAATGATGACGTTTTGTAGAGAAGTGCTCAGTGCTATACGCGAAGCAGAATTTGAAGAACAAATGGAGACCACTTTTTTTATTTAGAATTATATATTTCATTAAAAATGACTTTGATGCAGAGGATTAGAATATAACCCAATATAAACTAGATTTTTTTCAATTAAGTATGCACATGCAAAATTTAGCTGACTGATTGACAAACACATTTCCAGTTGTTTAATATATTGAATGCAAACCATGCACGTCAATCCAATGTATTTACTGGAAGAAGCTATGATGAATAATTTAATGCGGAAGCAAATTGATGGTAGGAGTGACAGCTTCTGTATTTGGTCAAACTTGGATTTTGTTCGATAAATTCACTTTGGATGGACGGAAATCACACCACAACAACCAAGATTTATCCACCTAACGGGGATCTGTGTTATCTGACAGCTGTTGCTCTGGGCCATGGATCGAACATTTACCTTCGAAATGATATCATAGCCTTTCAGTATACCAAGATATTCGAGAAAGGCTAACTACTAAAGGGTGAACAAGAAATAAAAGCACACACACAAACAGCTGTAACTTGTTGACTACGTTACCGAATTAGTTGACATTTTCAGAGAAGATTTTTAAGCGGTTCTAAACAAGAAAAAAAATATTCCCATGTTCAGACAAAAAAAAAAGGTTTTTAAAATTGGGTCAAATTGCAAAAAAAAAAAATTTTTTTTAGCTAATTTTTCTAATTTGGTCTATTCTTTGTTCAACTTATTTACATATTATACAAATTTAAAGTGTGAGAGAAAGTACTGATTTTGTTTGATTTAAAAGGGTTGAGTTGTTATGTGCTTAAGAATTTTTTGCGACAAAATGAGCCGAAATTTTGAAGTGTTATATCTGACCAACTGCACAATATTTGGAGATGTAATATTCCCCTAAAAAATGGGTAGGTGAATCAACATGGTCAACAATTTTCCTTGCTTAACCGTTGATTTAAAATTAAAGACTGGACTAATTTTGTTTGTCTGTTCACTCGACTGTAACTCGGGACTTAATAATCATCACTGAAAATTTCAAGTAATTTTGTAACCTGGTCAAAAAGTCACAGCTGTTTATGCGTGTGGCATTCATTTCGTGTTCACCCTTTAGTAGGAAAGACATGCTGAATGGGATTGATTAATTATTCATACCACAGACACAAAAACCGTGTGAACTAATGGTCGATGGGCTCCGATCGGATATCACTGATGAATGTGGATTCGTTTTACGGAAGGTAGTCCAGAATATGGCAGTCAATGGTGATATAGGGTAAATGCAAGCATAAACAACTATAGGAACCTAACGCTTCTAACGTACCGCAACTATAGGAGCGTTTACCCTACCGTGTTTCTGCACCACATCTCCACACAAACTAAAAAAGTATGGCACAAGTTGATGAAGTATCATCGCTAGAGAGGTACCGATGACCACATAAACTATTCACTTCGTTGCATTTCACAAACCAAAATCAGAAAAGAGCAGACAAGCAAATGACAAAAAAGTCAAATCCCTCAGTGTAACTCGATTTACAAGGCACAGGAAGAAAGGGGACCATTCCTCGCTTTCTGCTTCTTCAGCTAGAAATCCGTATAAATGAATCAAACTTTGCTGCAACATCAGAAGGAGTAGAACAATCTGGTGTATCCGAATAAGAAGAGGAAAATTTTCTGTAGGACTTTCTGTCTTTTAGCCTCAGGGGTTTAACCAGGAACAAGCAACCTGCAGTGCACAGTAGGTCAGAAAGGAAATATAGTTGAACATAATGAACAAAATCAGATTCATTAGAAAGCCGGCGCCGGTGGTGTAGTGGTAAGCGTGACTGCTTTCTAACACCCCAATGGGTCTGGGTTCAATCCCAGTCGAGGTCGGTGGGATTTTTCTGAGGCATAAAAATCTCTGGTCACGTCTTCCTTCGGAAGGGAAGTAAAGCCGTTGGTCCCGGCCCATGTGTGTTGTTGAATGGGTGCGATATCCTACGCAGGTGTGGAAGCTGCCTTCCTGCACATTCGATTGCCGTCAATGGATGGCAATCGATGTCCGTCGGTGATTGGCACTAGATTGCGGAACAGAGACCGACGTTAAATAAAGGAAAAGATTCATTAGAAATGCAATTCATAGCATTTCACTACTTTCACCGTTACATTTACAGACAAAAATTTGTGAAATCCTATATAATGTTGAGCTACTTTCAACAGCTGTACGTAGACAGGCTGTATTCGAAAATACTTATTTTTGGAAAACGTTGGAAGACTACCGGTGCTTTAAAAGAAATTCAAGTACATTATTCCGGGCAGCCATAGGGTTTTTGATCTAATTTCCGTCCTACTAAGCACAACCCGCGCTTTCCCTCTCTTTTCTGAACGAGTTTAAACAAAAAATGGAATATTTCTGTCCAAGATGACTTGCAAATTTATTCACCTTGCCATACGTACCGTTGAATTTGATAAATAGTCACAAATTGTTGAGATATTGTCTAAAATCTAACACTGCTTCTTGATTCTAAATTCGTTCTACGAATTTCAATTCCGTCCTAACGCATTGAAACGCCATTAGATTTTCTTCGTCCTACGGATAAACGTAGAAAAAGGGGATTCGCTAGAAGCGCTTCTTTTGTTTTGAGAACAATGAGCGTAAATCTTTGTACAATGCGATCTAATAGGATTTATGTTGTAGCTAATGAACTAACGCATCGGAACAAACCTATTATTGATTTGCGCACGGTGAAATCATTGATATTATTGATCTTTTCTGATCGATAGAACGGAAATGGGCGATTACGACGAAGTAGCGCTCTACCCTACTTGAGGTATTTTTATGTGTGCTATTTCATTAGCAGGATGGATGTGATATTTTTCTCAGCGGTTTCCTGTTTCTGAACAATGATGTAAATGCCGATCTTGCCGATGATATGTGCTAACCTCTCAGTATCTTCTAACTGTCGCATATAACAAATAAAAATTGACTTTCAGTCGCTAACCTAAAATCGAAAATTAATTGATGATAAATCATCACTATGGCCCGGTGGTCGGAGGTGAGGCCAGCAGCTCATTGCTCTATTCATACTGCATTGGACATCCCGTATCCAACATGTGTGATGTAGAACAGAGACGAGTTGTGTTTGTTCACATCGACCGATACTGAGTGGTTGCGGTACAAGCACATATCGTCGGTAATAGACGATTGTTGTGTATTGAGAACGCTTGCGCAAAAAGACTAAGGGAGGGAAACGGATTCGAAACTCATATGTCATTAGCCAAATACATCCGTAGACCATAGGTCCACCGTTGTATAATTGGCAATGCACCCGTGTACTGAATGGGAATTGTGGGTTCGAATCCCACCGGTGCCCTTAGATTTTTTCGCAAATTTTCTCACACGCACGTCTCTTGCCGATGATATGTGCTAACCTCTCAGTATCTTCTAACTGTCGCATATAACAAATAAAAATTGACTTTCAGTCGCTAACCTAAAAAAGATGTAAATGAAGCTGAACACAATAGTTTTTAGAACGCTTAATATACGCAATATACAAACTGGTTTCAATGTCGTCGACACTGTGGAAGACGATATGATACTAAAAAAAACACTGAACTACTCGAGAGAGCGAGCGAAAAGAGAACCGGACGGTACAGCTTGATGGTCAAGCAGAGAAATGATGTCATGAGCAGAGGCAGGAAAGCAGCGCTGTTTTATATCTTTTCAGGTTCAAGCAGAATGATGTGCAACCAAATGTTATTCGTTTATGATGACTGGGCTTGGGGAAAGCGTTTAGTTCATGAAAACATTGATAACATTATCATTTGCGCATTTTTCAAAAGTTTTTAAAAATTGGAAAAGTATTTATTTCAACATATTTGTTAAGTAATATCCTATCGATTGGCGTATTTGGATTTTAATTTCATCTATAAATGACAAAATTATAAGCGTTCAAAACCTAACACTTTTTCACCACACATATTTTTTGATTTGTACCCCAGTATAGTCGACAAAGATGTAGTTCTACGTCAAAAGAGCATAAGTTAATAATCGAAGCTGTGAAACATTTCAGGTTTTATCATGGTTTCAAAGATATTTTTAAGGCTTAAAATGGGCTTGAATACCATAGTAAAACCAGCACAGAAAAAAAAATCACATCTTTAATGGTGATGTAAACGTCCATGTGAGCAGAAATTCAAGCATGTAAGCATCCTTTACATGTAAACTAGGGTTAAGTTTTGACCGATTCGGGTGGATTCTACCCAAATTTTGGTAGTTTTGATACAGCGACTACAATAAGCTCCGCATGAACACATCAAATGGATAGTTGAAGTGTATTCACACTTCCAGAATAAAAAAAAACTTTTTGATACTGGCACGTATTTAGTAATAAACATATGGTTGCCATTTATATGAATAATCGGAAAAAAAATATATGGATGGTAAATAAACTTAGCTGAGCATTCCAAAGCATTAGTTAGAACAAACGGCACCTCATACCATGGAACAGAAAGGATTTGATTCCACATACAACTGTTATCACTGATCACTAGGAACACTCTGAAAATCATTTTCGAAGTGCGGTTTACTTCCGAAATGGGGCAATATGGCAAAAAATTAACTATCCTTGAAAAACGCTCCTATTTTAAGCAATTATCATTTAAAAGTACAATAGCAGATTTGTCAGACCATCTAAAGTAATTTTACTATTAATACAAAAGAAACCCTTGAAATACTGATGAAAACTCATTTCCTAGGATCAAATTTGGTGCCGAGTGATAATGTAGTAGGTACAGAAGAGAATTGTAGGCCATCCGGGACTACGACTGTAAATTCAGCCGTACTTAATACCATCTTCACACGAACTAAGGTTGAGTGGGCAGTGAACTCCTTCGAATCATTCAAATCTCCTGGAAAAGATGGTATCTTTCCTGCATTTCTTCAGAAAGGTGGAGAAATACTACTTGATTCCTTAACTAATATTTTTAAAGCTAGTTTAGTGCTTGGTCATATACCAAAAATTGTTGTCTTTCTTCCTAAAGCAGGCAAAAGAGACAAAACAAATCCAAAATCATTCAGACCAATAAGTTTTACATCTACCATGCTTAAAATCATGAAAGAGATAATAGACGAGTATATAAAATCAAAATATTTGCAAACGAGCCCTCTTAACAGGTATCAATTTGCTTATCAATCAAACAAATCTACAGTCACAGTTTTACATAAACTGGCTACAAAAGTGGAAAATACTCTTGACAAAAAAAGAAATTGCTTTCGTAGCATTTCTCGATGTAGAGGACGCTTTTGACAATACATCTAACAAATCTACAAAAAAAAAAACTCAATGGAAAAAAAGAACATTGATCCTTGCATTATAATTTGAATTTTGAAAATGCTGATTAATAGAGAAGTATCGGCTGACTTCGGAGAATCATCAATAACAATAAAGACCACTAGGGGGTGTCCTCAAGGAGGTGTATTGTCACCCTTATTATGGTCACTTGTTGTTGATGATCTTCTAAATAAACTAGTGGAAGAAGGCTTCGAAGTTATCGGGTTTGCTGATGACGTGGTCATAGTAGTTCGTGGAAAATTTGATCACATCATCACAGATAGAATGTAATCTGCATTGAACTGCACATTTCAGTGGTGCCAAAATGAAGGGTTAAATATAAACCCATCCAAAACAGTTTTGGTCCCGTTCACTCGCAGAAGACAAGTAACACTCAAAAGATTGTCAATTAATGGATCTATTATAAAATACTCGTCAAACGTAAAGTATCTGGGAGTCATTCTAGATGATAAACTTAATTGGAACTTACACTTAGAGCAGGTAAAGCCACGAATGCTCTCTGGGTTAGTAAAAAACACTTGGAAAAAATTGGTGGGGTTGTGTACAAGACACGACCGCAGGGTTGACGTAGACTACGTTAAGCTGTGTAGTGAAATTCTCGTGCATTTGTTCTAGATATTGATTTAAAATACAGTAGAAGTGACCTATGATTTCGGTCCTACGTACATATTTTGGATTTCCTACTTAGTAAAACGTGGTTAAATTCAGGACCTCATAAAAATGCGAATACATATTCTATTTCATTTGGTTCCTAAATAACAATCAGATATGAGTAAGGCTTTCTTCAGGTGATTCATTGAAGCGTCCAACAATGACGGTCATGATGGCTGATATTCCCTGTCACTTCAAGATTTCTAGGACATAAATCTTGGACGGTTGTGACATCACTCATGAAATTGAAACTCCTTGTGTACTGGACTACAACAAACGTGAAGTTCCAGTTTCTTTGTTATAAGTTTTGTGAGAGCTGATATCTGTACTCTTGAAATTTTTCTATGGTAATGAGATTGTCCTCAGCGATTCAACTTCCAAACGCTAAAAATAAATGCACACACAAAAACGGAGTGCACAATTTTGCATCAATGTTATGCAACAATTCATAGTTGATCGAGATGATATCAATTAGCCATGAATCCCTCCAATAAGTTTTCGGTACATCTTTTATCTACCGATTGAACAAATAAAAAAATACGAAGGCTGTGTTCCATTTGGAAAACTTTCACTTAGATTTGACACTTCGCAAATAAATTAAGATGTTCGAAAACCCCTCTGTTGTAGATCGGCCGATTTTCGAGAAAGTGTCTGTCAAATTGATTCCTTGTCTGTCAGAAATAAGTCTGCTGGAATAGCAGGTTTATTTGAAAATTTTCCATCTGTCAAATTTAAGTAAACATTCACCAAATGGAACACAGCCTTAATAACTTGAGCACAGGATCGTTTCTTGTTGTGTTTGTCGTATTAGATGCTAGATAAAAACTTCTTTTATCGATATGTGTGTAGAAAATACCTGGGCCGAGTGAATTCAAGGAGAAAGTTGACGAAGAGAATCTTGTCAGTGTTACTTAGGACCTAATGCAATTTTCAGCTTGAATTGTTTCGCTTAGCTGTAAACAGAAAATCGGTGAAGAGAATCGAACATTACAAGTAGGTCCTTTTGAACGCGCACTGTCGAATTTCAGAACCTAGCACTGAAAATAAACTCGATGGTACCTCTATTTATGCTAAGTGATAAGCATTGCAAGTCCCTCCTACTTAGGGCTACCATATGGTATCCTAAAGGAGAACATGTCCATCTTTTTCAATAATTTTTCTACATCCTCCTTTTGCCGAAAAATGTCCTCCTTGCATCCTTGCAGTAACATATTCATAAAATGGTTTTCGAAGAGCGTTGTTTGCAGAGCATGTTTGTTTAACTATGTCGCAACCTCATCTTATCTAGCAAATGACATTCGATACTGGGACCAGGAGTATACTACAGCTGTCAACTGTCTTACACACTAAGAAATGATTATCGACTTCATTAATATTTACCGAACATTCAACAGCTATTGTTCGGTAAAAATCAGACATTTTAATTCATTCGTTTAAAAGCTTCAAATCAAGGAAAACATCATCGCAATGGCTGGACTTGATTATTAAAACAAGGCTGACAATGTTTTGAAATTAAAATTTTGTGAACCAGTTTTTGAAATGAGGGTCAAAGTTTTACTGAACGTTCAGCTGTTGAAAGTCCGGTAAAAAAATACCGAAGTCGGTAAAAATCTCTAAGTGTGTTTATTTATTTAAATAAACCTTCCATTCTATCAAACTTATTTCTGACCGACCAGGAATCAAACAATTTCTCAAAAATCGGACGATCAATAACATTATAATTCATTTTCGAAGCGTAAAAATTCATAAAATTGAACAAAACCTTAGATTCCAACATGTGTTAGAGATTGACGTTCTAGTTCTATGGGATTTTAGTGCTATGGTGAACCAGTGGTAAAATTAACAGGTAGCTTAGATGTTTCTTTTTCGTGTTGGTTTCAATCAGCGATGACATGTATCCTGATTTTTGTTCATAATAAAAGGTGGTATGGTGTTGAGACTGTAAAGCAGTAGGTTTCATACAAAACAGCTAGATTAGATCAATTCCAAGTATCAAAAATGGATTATGAAGGCTAGGTTGATGTATTTTTCAGAAGTATAACGAGATGATTAATTGAATTGATAACAACTATAAGTTATGAATACCAATTGAACCTTTGAAAATCATGAATTTTGTTATTGCGCACATATTATTAAAACCTTTGATAAAAACTCATTGCCCTACTTTGATGTTAAGAAAAGGAAACATTGTCCTCCTATATTTTCAAACCTCAAATGATATGACCTCCTTTTCTAGTTTTTGATATGGTAACCCTACTCATACTTGAAGAATTATGCAAAAAATTCTCCTCTACCCGATTGTGGTTTAGGTTTGCGAATGAAGGTTTCGGTTCGCGAGAAAATGGCCTTACAAGGTTTGTTTACAAAATGGACTTAAGGCCATTTCAATTGTTGGTCTTGATTTATCCTTTTTATCACCACAGAAACACCCCGTTCCCGTTTTCTTATGCAAAATAATGAATGTGCGTTCACAAAACGCACGAAATCTTAAAAAACCATATTAAGTTTTTTTTAAATCATTCAATAGATTAAAGATGATTTCAAGCTAAAATGTTCTGATCGCGAAATTTTGACTATCAATACCGAAATTTCGCATAAATGTCCAACCCATTATGTGTGGTGTGTGCTGCTGTCTTTCAGTGTTGCCCAATGATTAGGGAACTTTCATAAATAACGTAGTAGTTGAGGGAGGAGAGGGGTTTCAGAAGTTGGGACCGGCCATGTATTAGGTGTATTGCAAAACACGCTCCGAGGGGGAAGGGGGGTTAATTGGTCAAAAATATACGTAATTTATGGATGGCCCTAATTTTACTTCGAAGGCTGTGTCGCAATTGGCGAGTTAAATTTATCTCGTGGTTAAAAGTGACAAACGAGTTATCGAATAACCCTGCTATACGAGCGTGGTTATTTCGGACCGACTAGAAGTTAAATTTTGGTAACCGTGGCTGAGTTCTCTTTGAAAACTGATCAATTTCCGGCATTTTCGAACATTGAAAATAACTTACGAAATGTCACGTTTAACCACGAATTAAATGTAACTCGGCAATTGGTGCAATCGATTACTTTTTCGAAGGAACGCATCAGCTTTTGTAAACAACGCATTTGATCGTCGATTTGGCGTAACTGGTAGCTCGCCCACGCATACTAGTACCATCAGATAGGGGAAAATTTTACGCCATCGAGGCGACGCCGCTACCAGCAGCCAGTGATCTCAAAGGGAACGACGCGCAAAGTTTGAGGTGCAAAACTCGAACTCTGCGCGCTTGACAGGAACCGCCTTCCTACTGCTTCTGCTGTTGCTTCTGCTGTTGCTACTGCTACTGCTGCTGCTGCTACCTGCTTACCCGCCGTCCTATGCGAATATGAGTTGAGGCACATTAGCAGCGCTGTTTTATAACTTTTCTGATTCAAGCAGCACAATGTGCAACCAAATTGTACTTGATTATGAGGACTGGGTTTGGGGAGAACGTTTATTTCATGAAAACAGTGATAATGTTATCACTTTTTATTTGTCCATTTTTAAAACAGTTTTTTATGAAAAATTGAAAAAAAAAAGTTTATTGCAACAGCTTACGAAAGGTATTTCCTATCGATTGGTGTATTCGGATTTTAGTTTCATCTATAAATGACAAAGCTTATAGTGTTTAAAAAATTACACCTTTTCGTGTCGGTCGCAATTTTAGATTTTCGAATTACCCCCAGTACCTTCCCGTAAGACTTAGTCTACGTCAAAAATGGGGACTTAATCCTAAAATGATTCATTGGTTTGGTGGCCTAAAACAAAGCAAAGCGTGACCCAGAAAAAGCTAGAAAAACTTCAGCGTTTGGCATGCATGGCCATAACAGGAGCAATGCACAGCACACCATCAAAGGCCATGGAGGCAGCTCTCAATATGCTCCCACTGCATCAATACGTGCAAATGGAAGCTGGAAAGAGTGCACTAAGGCTACGCAGAACAAACGTCTATATTGAAGGCAATCTTTCAGGGCACCTTAGTATACTGAAAGATTTTCTCATTAATCCATTAGTAGCAATGAACGAAGACTGGATGGGAAAAAGGTTAAACCTAGATATACCGTATAAAGTAGTTAATGCTAACCGCGAAATATGGGAATTAGGAGGGCCAATAATTCCACCAGGATCAATAATTTTCTACACAGATGGTTCAAAAATGAATGATAGCACTGGAGCTGGGATCACAGGTCCGGGGCTTAACGTTTCAATACCAATGGGAAGATGGACAACTGTTTTTTCTTGCAGAAATTTACGCTATCTTAGAGTGTGCATATATTTGTCGAAAAAGGAATTACCGACACACGAGAATCTGCATATTTTCAGATAGCCAGGCAGCATTGAATGCACTACAATCTTTCCCATGCCAATCAAAACTGGTATGGGAATGCATAATACTTCTGAAGCAACTGGCAGTCAAAAACCAGGTTTATCTGTACTGGGTACCAGACCATTGCGGAATCGAAGGAAACGACAAGCCTCAAGCGTCCAATTTATAGGACCAGAACCTTTCTATGGGGAATCTAAATGTGTAATACAAATGAAAATGAAAAAATGGGAAGACAATATGATACAGTCAAATTGGGCTGCTACGAATACTTTAAGGCAATCCAAATTGTTTATTACTCCAAACAAGGAATTACGGAAAAAATACTAAATTTAAATAAAAAATCACTAAACATACTTATTGGGCTACTTACTTACGGGACACTGTCCCGTTAGATATCATTTGAAAAAGATAAAGCACATATCTGTAGTGAAGTAATGAAATTGGGTTGTTAGCGGAATGCTTAAATAAAACAGCAAAAAAGGTTATCTTCCATTTAATTCCACTTAATCCAATTTACCTGTGATCTTGACTTTTATACCTAGGGGATGAGTACTTAAGGGGGGTAGATTTTGATAAGTTCTCTAGTGGGAATGACACTGATGAAGACTGCACATTGTAGTCGAAATACGTATCTGTCATGGATACACAAATTAATTAAGTGGAATTAAATGGAAGATAACCTTTTTTGCTGTTTTATTTTACTAGCTGTACACACTTAGAAATAATTAATTTTACATGTGACGGGATCCATCTTTGACATAAAAGCTAAGACGTAAACAAACATGTCATGTAATATTAAGTGCTCCGAGGCTGAAAAGTTCGTTGCTCGATGAAAAATACGTTTGATTAAGCTATATTTCGCGTCTGTTATGACTTAAATTTATGTCAAAATTGACGCTCGTATATGTCACTCTCAGAGCACCTAAATTTACATGAATTTTTCTAAGTGTGTAGGTTTTGTGACTGTGAGACAGAGACCTCTCAACATGTGCTCTGCGAATGTTCGGCGCTATTCGTGCACAGAAGACAATATTTCAACCAAAGCATACTAAGTCCTTCTGCGATTTGATTAAACAATCCCAAAATAGTGATTGAATTCATTCTAAGAATCATACCAGATTGGGGTACTCTGCAACAACGACAGTTACCCTAAATGGTAACTCGTCGTCCTGAACAGATGCGATACTAAACAGGGGTATACCACAATAGATCAGCTGAATGGTTGCAGTGATTCAAATCCAATAAAAAAAAATCTAAAGTTATCCTTAAAGATGCTCAAATGCAATTAACACACCCACCGTGCCGGAATTGGACAGAAATCTCGATTATTTTTAATTGTGTCCTATCTGATTCCGTCGGTAGAAAAATCGATCAGTTGCTTACATTTACTACTGTGGCTTGAGCATTGGTTTTGTGCTATAAGTTCAGACAGTAAATTAAAGATTGTATGATGCAATATTGTCAAAGCATTGTATAGTTCAGACCGTGGTTGTAAGCTTTAGAAATTGATAGATTTTTATGCGATGAGATAGGACCTATTGAAAATATAATCGAGGATTGCTTACAGACGTACCTAACCGTAGTCAAGGTATGCAAATTGTTATCATCTCGTTCGGGGATAGAGCAAGTGTACTCGTCCAATTTGGCTATGCTTTCTTCTCTCTGGATTTGGTGGTAACACTACTATTGAGACAACTGTGCATAGCTATACTGTCAGCGTCCTGGTCGTACTAGGAAAGGAATTGGCTAAAGTATACATTCCCCAGAGGATGAGGAAATTCAACGGAATCGACAAGACAAAACATTGTAAGAGAAAACCAAAACATGTGGAAAGAACTGCAGCCAGCACTCACTTGCAGATTGTTGTCATTGTAGCATTCTCTGGTTTTTGGGGTTTCAGTGGGGGGTAGACCTGGTACTGAAAACTCAATCAACGAGGTGGAGATCGCACAGAACACAAACATAGACAACAAAAAGAGAGTGGAGTGTTTTCTGTTCTGGTGAGGAAAGTGAAAATTGAGCCTTACGGAATGTGGGTGCAGTACATGTATGTTTGTTTGCATTTGTAGCTATGGGGAAGAAACGAGTAAAGTTGCAAATAATGGTTTTATCGTTGGGAGTAGAAAGTTGATTTGATTTCAATTTCCACCTGGACGTTACCGGATGTCAACTTGTCAGTGAAGATAACAAGATGTTATCGTTTAGTCGAGAACCGGGCTGGATCTGTTCTAATTTGAACAGTTTTCATCTGCTGTTGGTGTGCTCTTATGGTATGAGGGAATAGAGAGTTTTTGACGCAGGACTACTTCTGTGATTTCTATATGGAGTACACTTTGTGAAAACCGAAAATGGAACATGTAACGAAATTATGAAAGATTTAAAACGTTAATAACTCAGCCGCCCCTGGACCAATTTCATAAATATTTCAACCCATCGAACCCAACGATAATATAAACACTATTGAAAAAGTGGTAAATGTCAAGCATTGTCCAAAAGCGTTGAAATAAATAACAAAACCACCAATTACGTACATGTATATGCTGCTTCCCCAACACAGTCATCAGAGAATCGTTTCTAGATGAAAAGTGTCGATGTAGCATTGCTGCTTCCCTAACACTGTCATCCGAGAATCAAGCCTCCGATCTTCGGGCGTGTGCGAATAGGGAGGTTGCAATGGCGTAACATTTTACGCACTAATCGTCATATTCAGAACCACATGCCCCCAACGACCACACAAAATTCTCTCTAGAGTTGTAATCTTGTAACCAAACTTGGAAGCAGGGGTGCAATTGATTTTGATCGATTACCTTCATCGACTTTCTGTTTCGTTAATAACTCGACGGCAAACACATTTATTGATACTTTTGTTGATCGGGATGATAGAAGAGCATAGCAGAAATAGTACGAAATAAGTTAGTGAAGCCATGGTAATCAAAAGAGGAAATCGATGAAGAGAATTGACTTTCACCCCAATTCAGTCGTCGTCATAGCAATGAAAACTAGCATCGTACCGCTTTTGGATCTTGGGTTTTACTTGCTGGTTGCAATTCTGCTGTTCGACATTTTCGAAGGACCACAACAAAATCTGAAATTACCCTTTTTTCTAGGGATGTCCTAAAGTCCAATAATTCGATTAACGATTAATCGTAAAGATTTTCTCAGTTATTCGATTAAATATTTATCGAATTTTCTATTATTCGAGCACGTACCCAACATCCCTTTTTATTTATAATCGTTTGATTTAGCGCAGTAGAAAAAAATAAAAGTACTAATTTATCTGAACAGGCATAGCGAAGAACGATGACGTGAAATAGGATCATATCTAGATAGAGCTGGGATTAAGGCGTAACATCTTTCGAAAAACAATGACTTCTTTCGATGATTTCTAGAAAATCAAGGCTCGCCAACGCAAATTAACATCACCATCGAGTTGGAGACGACTTCCTCTACCCGAAGGTTATGTTAGTTTGGGTAGGGGTGCCTTGAATTCCTAGAAATCATCGAAATCATTGTTTACAAAAGCTGTTACGCCCTAATTCCAGCTCTTTCTAGATATATTCACCGAAAAAAGTGTTAAGCGTTTTAGTGCTAAAGTCTAAGATTTACCAACTTGTTGAGAGAAGGAGTTTAACGAGAAAAACTAAAAAATAGGAGGAGCTAAGGTTGTGTGGACACTGATATTATTGACCACTCGTCTATTTTAAGGTTAAAGGCATATAAGAAGTGGTCATAAAAGGTGAAGGAACTAATTCGTCTGCCCTTTATGCAAGCCGTCTCCCATATGAGCACAAGCGCATGAGTTTGCACATGGGTGTAAAAATTTTCATTGTACTTGAGTTCTAACTTGTGTATGTACAAGCTGAGAACAAGTAAGTGCAAAACATTCGTGTACATTTAAACACATGTTGTACCGTGAAGACTGGTAGTTATTCATTCCCCGAATATTTCAAGAAAATCCGATAGTCGTTTTAATTTTGGTGAGTAAATATGTGTGTACCATTTTTTTCGAATACACCCTTTATGCGCGAAGCACTAGGCCGAATGTTAAAAGATAATAACTTTTTGTACAGAAGCCGAATCGATTTGTGGTCTACGACAAAGCTGTTTCGCATTGAAGTGCAGTACTTCGTTCAATTTGTCGAGGCATCTTACCCTGAAGCACAAGCAGCAACCGGAGGAACACGGTCTAATTTCAGTCGAACCGGACCCTGCTGATGTTGCAGTCGCGAGTGAACCTAAAAAAAACTAATTAAGTTGGACCGGAATGTTTTTGTGACGAGAATTTTTTTTTCAAAGATATGTGTTAACCGGATTATGCATCCTATCAAGGATGCATTAAAGCTTCCATATATAAACCGGCGAAACATGGTTGCCCATTTGAGTGAAGTTGTGCTTTAAATTGAACATCAAATAGTTCATGAAATTCGTGGGAAAATGCTGTGCCTGAAAGCCAAAACGGCATCGCGAAAAGGACGATGCGTTTTAGGAATTATTGTGCAGTTTATAGAGAACGAGAAGATCTTAGTGAGAACCTTTGCGATGGTTGAGAGGGTTGGAAGAAACACCGCGAAAAATTTGATGGTTGAAATTTTAAAAGTGTTGGATCACTTTAACATCAAAATTGTGCATTACGACGGAAACTGGCGTGAATTACGACGGAAACTGGCGCAAACTTTAAAAAAAATGCGCGTTTAATAAAAGAGAAACAGCAGATGCAATTGTCGTTAGATGGAGCGAGGTGTGAAAACCTAACCGAAAGTGAATCGGACAATGCAACCGACGAGGAAGAGGAAGCTGCGGTACTGTCTTATGAAACTTTAAAAAATTTAGTATTTTTTTTATCAAATTTTCCTATAGTTTATACACGTTTAGTCACAACTTCACATACCCCCGCTGGTCCCTCTGAAATGCTACGTAATTTATAGAACACCCCTTGTACAATACTCTGAGTCTCTCATTCACTCGATTTCTGAGCGTAGAAACATTGGGGAAAATGGGGTGATAGTAACATTCATAGCAATGATACATTGTTTTACAGTTTTTAAAATGTAACTGATAAAAATGAATAACCTGTAGATATTATTACAGGTTTGAAAAATGCGTTAAATTTCTTATAAAAATTGAACAAAAGTTTCTGATTTGAGTAGCTCAAAACGTTATGGTGAGTAGTTGAAAGTAGTGTAGCTGAGAAGTGCAAATCGTTGTAATGTCACGCAACATTAATCGTTCATCAAATCATTTTGAGCTATTCAAATCATAAGCTCTTGGTCAATTCACCATTGTAGTATGGCGAACAAAGTAGTGTTTTTGTTGAGTTGTGCTGTGAAAATAAATTCATAATTTCGTGTGATTCCAACTATTCCAACGCGTGCCCGTTGTGTTTTTTTTTAACAGGATAAGTAGAGGAAAGGTTGCCTAGCAACTCGTTTTTGTTTAATTTTGTATTTTTCCCCCGGCGTGCTATTGCTTCTGTATAGTGAGCTGTGGCGGTAAAATTTTATTTTGTGTTCTCCTACCCTGTATATGTCTGCTGTTCACAGTGTTAGCGTTTAATTTGGTAAAATGGAAGCGTGTAATGTATGCGAGCAGTCTATTGCTATAAGTGGGCTCCCAGTTACATATGTAGGTCCGTGCAATGGAACGTTCCATTTCGCTTGTGCGGCACTCACTAAGACTGCGGCGAGGCTTATAACAGATAATGCAAATGTTCTGTTCAAGTGTGATAGTTGTTCTATCACATCAGAGTTGTGACGAGCAGAATGATCTGATCTCGCGCGTCAAATGGATAGAGGAAGAGATGAAGAAGGTTTTTCAACTCTCGGACTCGATCACTGGCATGCGAGATCACATTGCTGCTCAGGTGGACAACGCGGTTAAAAGCGGGATGGCAGACATGAGTACAAATGTAAATGGTGTTGAAAATTTGATTTGTGAGAAATTGGATACTATGAAAAGTTCATTTTTTTAAATTGATGCGGAAACCCAATTAGCTGTAAAGAATGATCAAAGCAGTTCATCTGGGACGATTCAGTCAGAATCGGACCAAAATACCAGACGCAAAAAACGTAAAATACAAAATAGTGATAATAATGACGATGTTGTTGTTTTTCAAGAAAATACGAGTTTTGCGGATGTTGTAAAAATACATAGTCGTGCTAGTCAAAGTAAAACTAATAGTAACAGTAACAGTAAAAATAACAAACCAGATAATCGCAAGACTCGTCCGGTCATTGTGATTAAACCGAAAGAGTCCAAACAACCTTGCGAAGATACTCGTAAGATCTAAAAACACACAAAATCAGTAATTTCAGGAATGGTAAAGATGACTCCATTATTGTTGAGTGTGCAACAGGAGCAAACGTAAGTGATGTGAAAAATGGTATTGAAAGCAATCTGGGTGAAAAATATAGTGCTGTTGTTCCCACTTCGGTGCCAAGATTGAAAATAGAGGGCATGAGCGATCAGTTTTCCTCCGATGTCTTCATTGACTACTTAAAAAGTCACAAGGAAGACATCGCTATAAATGATGTAAAAGTAGTGAACATGTTTGAAAATCCACGCTCCACTTATAACAAGTTTAGTGTTGCAATTGAAGTCGATGTCGATACGTATAAATGTTTGTTATGTGTGAAAAAAGTAAATATAGGGTTTGATCGGTGCTCGATAGTTCCCGTGATTAATGTGTTGAGATGCTTCAAACGTGGAGAATTTGGGTACAAGAGCATGGATTGCAAAAAAATGTGAGAGATGCTCTAGGTGCAGCCAACAACACAAAACGTCGGAGTGTACATTAACTGTATTGAAATGTATTAATTGTTTGAAAATAAATAAATAACGAAAAATGAACTTGCCGCATTTAGCTCGGAATGTTTGCTTTATAAAAGACTTTTTGATCAGAAGAAAAGCAGCTTGCGTTTCAATAAATAGCAGCCAAGTTCCAGGAATGTGAATCAATTCGATTTTTTATACTTGAATATTGCGGGGTTGTCAACAAACTACGTAGCATTACGTCAGATTTTTGAGGAAAAACGTCCTCTTTTAGTTTTCTTATCTGAAACTCATATTGTAGAAACTGAAGCTTTTGATCAGTATAGTATTCCGGGATATATTGTTGCTGCTTGTTTATCAAATTCTAGACACACTGGCGGTGTTGCTATTTATGTCAAAGAATCAGTTCAATTCAACCTTCGTACCAACGAAGTTATTGATGGCAACTGGTTCTTGGGCATTACAGTTGTACGTGGCATGAAGATGGGTAATTATGGTGTTTTGTATCATTCTCCCAGTTCTAGTGACCAGCGTTTTGTTGAAGTTTTAGAGAACTGGCTCGAGACATTCCTTGATTCTAATAAATTAAATATATTTACTGGTGATTTTAATATTAATTGGCGTGAAAACCATAATTCGAATCATTTGAAGCGTTTAGCTGAGTTTTTTTTAATTTAAAGCAAACGGTAAATGAATATACGCGTATTTCCGGGCACAGTAGAACTTTAATTGACCACGTTTATTCCAATTTTGATTCAGTTACGGATACTGATTTGAAAATAACCGATCATGAGACTTTGGTGATTTATGTCTTAGACTATGTTAACGATAACGATAATTTTGTAAAATTGAAGCAAGCTGTTTCGAATCTTGTTGAGAGGAGCCTGGATTTTCCATTCGCGGCCGGTAACTTAGATGAATCTACAGCTGTTCTTAATAATGCTTTGAAAACGTGTACCAATCAACTAGTTGAGCAAAAGTTTGTTTTTTTGAAAAACTCAAACAGCTGGTACAATTTGGATCTTTGGTGCCTTAAACGGAAAAGGGACAAATGGTACAAAAAGTTTTGTAGATCTAATAATGACAATCATTGGACTAGGTACACAATCGCGCGTAATAAGTATTCACAATCGATAAAGAAAACTCGTTGTGAATATGTACAAAGGAAGATTGATCAGCATCAAAACAACAGCAAAGAGTTATGGAACATTTTGAAATCTTTATTAAAACCTACACACTTAAAACAGATTCGCGAGGTCGGTAGAAAAAAATACTGAGCTGACACGGCAATTCATAATTTTACTGATATTTTGGCAACAAAAATATTTTTCCCGAGATTGACCAAAAACATTTCCGAAACTCGCAAAGTAATTCGCTGAGCACATCAGTAAATAAAAATAATACCGAAATCAGCAATCGCATTTACTGAGATTTCGGTATTGGCCTCATCCATTGCCGAATTTCGGTAATACAGCTGTCACTTTTTTCCACCCGCCATTTTTCAGAAGATCAGAAGTTAATTATTGTCTGTGTCTTTTGCATCGAAAACAACTTTAAAAAACCCAAAACGTGGACTAAAACGCTCGAGGAAGCAGGATCCGAACCTACGAAAGATGAACCCACTCCATGGTTCATGGAGTCCAATGGATTAATGTAAGATCTAGATTGTTCTGTTTTGTTTGAGTGAAAATAATTCTTGTTTGGTTTAAACTTTCAGTCCGACAAGAGTATGCCGACGTCAGCAATTCCCCAAATAAAAGTTGTTGGGGAGGAGTTCGAGGTAGGGGAGTGCTACGTTATTTAGGATAACGTGGTCGTCGGAACAGGACCGGATGTATTGCAGGCGATCGTGCTGCTCTGTAAAGCGTTTACGGTTTACAGAGTAGCATTTTTGCCGTCTGATAAGCTATTTTTTGGCTTGTTGCATGTGCTTTAAAATTAACCAAATGAGATATACAAAATAATAGATATACAAAATTATAATCCCATTGCATTGTTTCTTATTTGCAACTATTTTCCACATGACAATCTTTTTATTTATTTTTTTCTTATTCTTTAACGTAATTAAACAAAATTGGAAAAAAAAATGCCGATATTCAGTATGTTTTTTACCGTAGGGATGCTTTTGCCGAGCAATCAGTTGTTTTTTTTACTGAGATTTTCGGCAAAAATTGACAACCGTGAATTTTATGATTACCGAGATCCTCGGTAAATTTGCTGTTTGCCGAGATGGTTACCGAGCACTCAGTGGTGCCCATCTCAGCAATTGTTTTGCCGAGATCCGGCGAAAAAAACTTAGTGTGTAGTAATTGCAAACCGAGGGGGGCGACTCTATCTACGATGCAGGGAAAATTGTGTTTTGCTGTGGTTAGCTGCGCGCACGCTGAGCAGATTGATGACGATTCTGAAGATTTCCTGTAAAACGATGATACGCGATGCAAGTAGATGCGAGAAATTAAAGAAGATTTTTTGAAGATTTATTTGCTAGTGTTGAGCATCTAGAATAGAGATTTAGGTGTGTCGCCCCCCTCGTTGCAAACCGCGGTCCATAACTTTTAATGGCACATTAGAACAGTCAGAACAAGTAATTGCAGCTAAGTTTAATGATTATTTTGTAGACAGCTTTTCATTGATTAATCAATCCATTGAATTGGTCGATGAACCTGACGAAATAAAACAGCCAGCTAATAGTAGTTGTAGATTTGAAGTTTTTCACCCAATTACATTAGATTAACTTAGAGTTATTTGTTTTTCATTAGAAAAATCGGCTGGAGTAGATAATGTTAATGCTAGAGTTATTCAAGATTGCTTTCATGTCATTGGCCACATCTTTCTGGACCTTATTAATAAATCATTGCTGAATGAACATGTGCCACAAATTTGAAAGGAATCCTTAGTGGTTCCTATTCAAAAAGTTGCTGGAACGATTAAAGCCGAAGAGTTTCGTCCCGTCAACATGTTGCACACATTAGAGAAAATCTTAGAACTTATTGTTAAAGGCCAGCAGTTGGAGTATTTGAATAGCAACTCTTTGTTGATACCAGAACAATCGGGATATCGGGAAGGTCATTCTTGTGAAACTGCGTTGAATTTGGTATTAGCAAAATGGAAAGACAACTTGGAGCGTAAAGATACGATTGTTGCTGTTTTTTTGGATCTGAAACGCGCTTTTCTAGGCCCTTACTGTTAAGTACAATCAAGCGCTTTGGAATGACGAGTACTGCATATAAATGGTTTGAAAGCTATTTGTCTGACAGAACTCAACGGACTGTTTTTAATGATTCTGTTTCCAGTCCCGTGGGGAAAAACCTTGGAGTGCCCCAGGGAAGTGTATTAAGGCCCCTTTTATTTATTATGTATATTAATGGCTTGCGACGTGTTTTACGGTTTTGCGATATTAATTTTTTTTGCAGATGATACTGTGTTATTCATTGCAGCTAAGGATTTAAAAGTTGCCGTCTCACACTTGAATGAAGATTTGCCGTATATAAGTTGAAGTGTAAGCAGTTAAAATTGAATACAAGTAAAACTAAATTTATGGTAATTTCGCGGAATCGATTAAATGAGAACGTCTCTGTTGTAATTGATGATGAGACTATTGATCGCGTTCAGGAGATTAAATATCTTGGCGTGATTATTGATGACAAACTTAAGTTCAACACTCACATTGACAATGTCATCAAGAAAATTGCCAAGAAGTATGGAATTCTATGTCGATTGAAACACAATTTAACTATTGCCAGTAAAATACAGCTATACAAATCAATCATCTCTCCTCATCTAGACTATTGCACATCCATTTTATTTCTGTCCAATGCAACACAAATATCGAGATTACAGCGCTTGCAGAATAAAATAATGCGTTTGATTTTGAGATGTAATAGATTAACTTCCTCAACTTTGATGCTAGACGCCTTACAATGGTTGTCGGTGAAGCAAAGAATTGTATATTTGACTATGGTGTTCATTTTTAAAGTAGTTGACGGTTTGCTGCCTCGATATTTGTGTGATCGAATTGAAAGAGGAAGTGACTTATACCCCGTTCACATTACAGCCTATATCACGTGATATAGGCTGTCTTGCAATGAGCACTCATACATAGGATTTCCAGTGAAAACTAGATGTATGAGTGCTCATTGCAAGACAACGTATATCACGTGATATACGCTGTTATGTGAACGGTGTATTACATAGATATAATACTAGAATCGCGGATTAAATAAGAACACCACATTTCTTGACTTGTGCTTCATAGAATTCATTATTTTTTAAAGGAATAAATGTTTTCAATTCGATGCCTAGACACATTGAACGTGCAACAACATTAGCAGAATTTAAGAGACATTGCATTTCACACGTTGAAACTGTGTTTTGATGGTTATCCAGTGATTTTTTTTTATGAATTGACAAATTATGTATCTATTTTTATCGGATTATTTTGTATGGATAGCTGTTATAACGACTTTTTAATTAATATTGTAGCACAGCAAAAACTATTTTGTTCGCCACGATGGTGATGATGGATTTTTGATACTTGATTTAATAGTAGTAGTACAAAAAATAGTAGTCTACAAAGGTTTGAGCCTTGCGTGCGTATTACGGATATAGAGGACTGAATTTAACATTTGATAAAAAAAAATGCTATTTTGAAGCTTATTTGGAAGATACCTTGAGTTAGAAATAAGTTTTCTGGCAAATGTCGGGGTTCGTGAGCATTCCTGACATTGCTGAAAATTATGAAAGCATCAGATTGCGGGGTTGCTAGTGTAATAGGATGCTTTGTTGATTGTTCATTAACTCTTGATTACTTGTAATACACTCCCGGAAATAAATATAAAGACACATAAAAAAGCATGGCGCCTACCAAATATAAGAATCAGAGGAATTCTAAACCATGTATTTTTGGAAGCCACATTATCATGCTACAATATCACCCATAGAAATAACCAATTGCATCATGTACGCAGGGGAAATAAATGGAAATGTAATTTTCTTCTTCGGAAATAAATATAAAGACACATAAAAAAATGTATGGGAAATTGGTCATTTTCGAAACATTACTAAGCATGTCAACAATTCTTGTTGCACCAAAATAACCAAAGAGTTAGTTAAAGTAATAATTAAACTTAATTTCTGAAACGTTTTAAGCAGATCCAATCGCTAGAAGTTATCGAAAATTACAAAAAATCATTGGTTGATCAGCGATGATTAATTAGGTGATACATACATTTAGGCGTTTTCCGAGTTAGCATGTGTCTTGAGATGTTCAAACAAATTAATAGGAAGATGGGAAGAGCGGGTAGGCCCGTCACCCCCCCCCCCCCCACTTTTACTAGATATCAGTTTTAGTGTAACTAAATAAACACAGGTCATCTTCCTATTAATTTGTTTGAACATCTCAAGACACATTCTAACTCGGAAAACGCCTAAATTTATGTATCACCTAATTAATCATCGCTGATCAACCAATGATTTTTTGTAATTTTCGATAATTTCTAGCGATTGGATCTGCTTAAAACGTTTCAGAAATTAAGTTTAATTATTACTTTAACTAACTCTTTGGTTATTTTGGTGCTACAAGAATTGTTGACATGCTTAGTAATGTTTCGAAAATGACCAATTTCCCATACATTTTTTTATGTGTCTTTATATTTATTTCCGAAGGAGAAAATCACATTTCCATTTATTTCCCCTGCGTACATGATGCAATTGGTTATTTCTATGGGTGATATTGTAGCATGATAATGTGGCTTCCAAAAATACATGGTTTAGAATTCCTCTGATTCTTATATTTGGTAGGCGCCATGCTTTTTTATGTGTCTTTATATTTATTTCCGTGAGTGTACTTATGAATATTTTAGGTGGACCAAAAGGCTAACTAAGAGGTGGACGCCTGAGCTTTTTCACATTTATATCGCTGTGAAGCAACTGTAAACTCTAGAGGGAATTTATATCTGTAAATATAACCAGCTCGTTTTTTTTTTGCTAACCTGGTTAAAATGTTTACATTTAATTATCTTAAAGATAAATCGTCCAGCTCAAACCTTTGTAGGGGTAAAAGGTGGGACCATCATCATCAATTCTTACAGGAAATTTGGGACACTTTCAAAATCTTCAATAATATTTTGAGTTACTTTTATTTTTTCCGTTACAGTACAAAAACTGTCATCAGGCAAAAACATTAATACATCCGTTTTTGAATTCTGATATTATATGATGAGTCATTTCTAGGCAGAACTTGAAAACATCCACGAGGGTATGCAGAACATGACCGAAAGTGATCATTATGGTACCGGGTATTTGGTTTGACTGTCATTGTATTGGTCCTAGTAAAAAATGGCCACTTCACCGGTGGTACCCGGAATATGATCAGCTGTGATTCTTTTTTTTTTGCGCGGACCCCCGGTAAACTGACCGTTTTTAATCACTTTTTAGTTTGAACCCCGCTAATCTGCACGCCTTGAAAACTAAAAATTGCTTAAACGTCATTTAACACATGGAATGGAGTAAAGCGAAATGGAACGATGCGAAACGGAACGCCGTTTCAAAACTTAACAGGAAATAAGGCTACCAGAAAAACGCTTTTCTGATGGTTCATATGGTTACTAGGTCCACGATATCAATTGATACAAAATTGAAAAAAAAAAATGGGCTGGTAATGATTTTTTAAAAAGTCAAGTATGACACTTAGTTTCGATGGATTCTTGAAATAATGTTTTGCTTTTAAGTGTGGACGTGAAAAAGTTGTCATAAGAAAAACTATTTTCCCTTAAAAGCTCTCATATTTCAATATATGACCGACTTCTAGAGTGTTGTATTGTCTTTTCACAATAAACAAATCATAATTTTCAAAAACAGTGGTTTTGAGGAAATTCATTTTTAATTTTTTAAATGAATTTCGTGAGAATCGCGAAAATTGATAATGTGCATGCGTTTATAGTATCGCAAGGTTAGCAGATTCCAGAAAAGATTGATTCATGACTATGCATACATTTTTATGATTTCAAATCTGATGCCAAAATTATGCTGAAATAACAAAAAAGTTTATGGCACCATTGGTTTGAAAACAAAACACTTTGACCTATTTAATTGATAGTTGTGAGTTGCTCAGTGGACAGCGGAATTACCGCTAGGGCGGTTCAAAAATAGTGTGGTGATAAACATTATAACCTTAATATCTCTGTTATAAGACAGAATCGAGGTATGGTGTAGAACTTTTATTTTGTATGAAGTCCTCTATCACCCTGTTTTGGATTGACCACGAGCTATATTACGGATTTTATTTATTTCCCCGGAACAATCGAGACATGTCAGGAATGGTCAGGTTATACCATATAATCATTAAGTGAAGAAAAAAAAAAAACATTATGGAAAACGATTTTTCGATGGAGCAGTTTAAAATTATCATAAAAGAAAAAAAAAACCGTTTGGTTTGGGCAACACTGCATTTTCGGATTTGTTTCTAAAATCGAATACCACCTTTGAATGTATTCCCAGATAAAAATAACCATAAAATTACCATAACGTAAAAATAAAATACCATACATTCTTTTGTTGACAATGAACCCTATTGTAATTGTATTGTATTGTTCAAATCATCAAATGTTCACTACACTGTATAAGTATTTGTATGAGTCTACGTCGGTTGACGAAATAGGGTTAAATACCCCATTTCCGGCCTATTAAGCATAACCCGCACTTAGTCTTTCTTAATCTGGATCAGTTTAGCACCAAACGGAATGTTATTATTACTGATGGCTTCCAAATTTATTTATCTTTCCGTACGTACCATACGATTTGAAAACGAGAAACCAATCGTTGAGATATTGTCAAAAGTCCAACACTGCTTCTTGACGCCAAACTCGGCCTACGGATTTTAAACTCGGCCTAACGCATTAAAACGCAATTGAAAAGCCCATGAAATCACTTCGGCCTATCGGATGAAGATAAAAATTGATTCGGTCGGAGCGCTTCTTTTGTTTTTGGGAATAATGGGTGCAAACTTTCATACCACGCGTTCTCATTGACTTCGTTCGGTAGCTTATTAACTAAAGTATCGTACCAAACGCATAATTGACTTGTTAACTCTGAAATCATGGATTTATTTGAAGTTTTCTGCTCGATAGGCCCAAAATGGGCGATTAGGCCGAAGTAGTTCTCTACCCTACATAAATAAAATAAATAAATCAATACATGTTATGTTTACGGTAACCAACCCCCCTGTTCTATTGTAAAAGTTTTCATTTACGCTAAATTCTATGTCAATATGTTCTATTGAATTTTAATTGTTTTTGACAATAACATTTGAGGGGGTTAGAAGGAAAGGGGTGTTAGTAACTTTGATGAATTCTCTTCATCGACTTTTTTTTTCATTAATAATTCAGCTGCAAATACATTCCTTGATTCGTGTGCCATTCTGGATGCTAGATGAGAACCTTCTTTATTAAACTTTGATATTTGTGTGATCGAATTGAAAGAGGAAGTGACTTTCATAGATATAATACTAGAAACGCGGTTGAAATAAGAACACCACATTTCTTGACTTGTGCTTCACAAAATTCATTATATTATAAAGGAATAAATGTTTTCAATTCGATGCCTAGACATATCAAACGTTTAGCAACACTTACAGAATTTAAAAGACACTGCATTTCACACGTTAAAACTGTCTTTTGAACAGTTATCCAGTGATTTTTTTATGAATTGACAAATTATGTATCTTGACGAAGTTATCTCTAACGGATTATTTTATATGGATAGCTGTCATAACGACTTTTTAATAATTATTGTAGCACTGCAAAAACTATTTCTGTTCGCCACGAGGGTGATGATGGATTTTTAATATATGATTTTATAGTAGATTAATTTAAAAAAAAAAGTAGTCTACAAAGGTTTGAGCCTCGCGCGCGTATTACGGATATAGAGGACTGAATTTAACATTTGATAAAAAAAAATGCAATTTTGAAGCTTATTTGGAAGATACTTTGAGTTAGTAGTAAGTTTTCTGGCAAATGTTGGGGGTTCGTGAGCATTCCTGACATTGCTGAAAATTATGATAGCATCAAATTGCGGGGTTACTAGTGTAATAGGATGCTTTGTTGATTGTTCATTAACTCTTGATTGCTTGTAATACTTATGAATATTTTAGGTGGACAAAAAGGCGAACTAAGAGGTGGACGCCTGAGCTTTTCCACATTTATATCGCTGTGAAGCAACTGTAAACTTTAGAGGGAATCTATATCTGTAACTGAAACCAGTTCGATTTTGTTTGCCAACCTGGTTAAAATGTCATATTCAATTATCTTAAAGATAAATCGTCCAGCTCAAACCTTTGTAGGGGTAAGAGGTGGGACCATCATCATCATTAAACTATGTGGCAGAAATAGCGCAAAATCTGTTTATAAAGTTGTGATCATATTTAGAAATAATTGAGAAAATGAGTAAATCTATTTCCTTGAAGAAATATTGTAAGTGACCTGTGTGTTCTACAACCACATGCAAATTTTTCTATATTTTTTTAAAGGGCCGATGATAATCCCGAGATCAACGACGAAGCAGAGCTTATCAATTTTTCCGAAGATCAACCATCAGAATGTAGTGGTAAGTGTGACTGCTTTCTCACCCCAATGGGTCTGGGTTCAATCCCAGCCGAGGTCGGTGGGATTTTTCTGAGGCATAAAAATCTCTGATCACGTCTTCCTTCGGAAGGGAAGTAAAGCCGTTGGTCCTGGCCCATGTGTTGTGTTGAATGGGTGCGATATCCTACGCAGGTGTGGAAGCTGCCTTCCTGCACTTTCGACTGCCGTCAATGGATGGCAATCGATGTCCGTCGGTGATTGGCACTAGATTGCGGAACAGAGACCGACGTTAAATAAAGGAAAGAAAAGACGATCTTCCTGTTGTGAGAGAGGCTCATATGGTTGGAGTGAAATGCGCTGCGCATGATGTCCAACTATCTGTTTATGACGTATTAAAGAAGAAGTCAGTTGCAAGCTTTTTGGTAAAAGTACGAAAGCTGGTTAAAGTTCTTCGTACGCAACCATATATCAACTAGTTTAAAATTGAAAAATCGAAGAATCTTTCAATTCTTGATGGAGAAACAAGATGGAATTCTGCTCACGTCATGGTACAGCGCATATTCGATGAAAAGGCTTTCATCCTGTCGTTGTTATCATTGGACCACCAAAAAGAGTACAACGAGACATTTTGGGATATGGTTCAACGATTTGTTACTGTTACAAAACCTTTGTGCTTTCTCACGAAAAGGATCCAGAAAGAAGATTTGATCTGTGGCTCTACGTATCTGTACTGGAAGAATGTTGCCTGGAGTTAGAAGAGTTCAAAGACCCATTGACGAATCGCATGTGTTTCGCATAGTTTTTCCAATCTAAGTATTAGGTCGGGTGTCCCTGCCATAGTGGTTAACATCCATAACTCTCACGCCAAAGTCACGAGATCAAATCTCATCCCCGGACAAGCTACAAATGACCCGAGAGTGTTTAAGTAACTGTAATTAACATGTCTTTAGGTTTGGTCAAAATGGATTAATTTTAGACAAGCAACTGAATAGTTTTGTTTTATTTCCTAGCATGGCATGCTTGCTCTTTGAACTGAAGAAACAGCTCCGCCTTCAAAGAGCCTGCTGAAAAATCAGTAGGCGAGCGGGAAATCGTGAAGGCACTATTTCAGGAGAAAGTAATCGAAAGAAGCAATCAGGGGCCTCATTGCCCAACTCGAAACGAAGCAATTTTTGTATGAAAAAGTTTGTCGTTTCGACTTGTGAAATGAGGCCTCAGCACGAGATCACGACGGAATACGAGTTGAATGATGCACTGAGGATAATTTGCACAATGGTAAGCGTGATTGCCTCTCACCCCAAAAGGCCTGGGTTCGATTCCAATCGGCGCTGGGCGGAAAAGTAAAGCCGTTGGTCTCCGGTCCATGAGTTAATGGGTCGATAGGTAGGGTCCAGGTGTCGGTAGCAATGGTAATCAGTACGGAAAACAAGATCGACGGAAAACAAATCAAAGATAAAAAAAAATCAATAACTTCGAAACGAAGCATTTTCGTTACTTAGTGTCCTCTGCAAAGTTCCTCCTTATAATAAGGACCATATACACTCAGGTCTTTTTTTTACACGGGGGATATGTACCGTGTAAAAAAACCATATAAAAAAACCTACGAGATTTTGATTTTTCACATGCTTAAATGTTTTTAAAAAATCGGATTTTGATGCCATTTGTAATTATAGCATGCTATGGTCCGTATTGACATATTTAAAAAATTTCTGTATTTACTCCAAAAATAGTGATTTTTTTAAGTACGCCTTTCGATTACCTATAGCTTGTAACAGATAATGTGATTGGAATCAAGTCGATAGGTTGTATCGTTGTCGAGAAATTGTTGAAAACGTACCGTCGCGAAAAACCGTGTAAAAAAACTTTAGTGTACACGCAAACCAAAAATCTATGACATTGAATATAAGTTGCATTACCATCATCCTCCGCAGCCAATGTCAAAGCGAATGATATATCTCGCGTCACTTTTCAAATAGACCAATGTAACAAATGTAAACAAATCGAGTTAAGCGATACAAACTATTGCTCTTCTATCATTGTATGTGATACAAATACACCTATCCAAATTTACTTTCATTTATTTAAGATAATCAAAGGTCAAAAATTGTCCAATGTAAATTTTGAAATGATGGGTACATGATTGTTACTTCGGGCATTCGGACTGCCTAACATGATTGGTGCTCGTTTTCTAAAGGCGGGGCCAATCTAAAGTTAGGTATTCTACTATGAAATCTGTGAAAGGGAATCTAGTATCATGTAATTTTATTATTTCCATTTCGTCAAGCCAGTGTAGACTACATACAATGATTATGACAATGTTTACTTACATACTATGCATTAATTTTATTCTGTTTTAGCTTAGTTTTTATTTGCTGCTTGGACATAGTGATGTCAATAGTTCCGCAATGCAAATTATATAGGCGCATCATTCGATTGATTGGGCTATTTTTGGCATAGTTTGTTCTGTTAGATTTTTCTGAAAATAAATTCCGTGTTCTAAGATATTTGGTGTGTAAAAGTTTAATTGTGCGAGAATTTCTGCCGAATCTATGCGCATTGAAATAATGTCGTTGATGAAGAAAAGCATTGTAAATTGACGGCGCTCCTTAAGTGTTTGTATATTGATGAGCATGCAGATCTTATGAAGGTAATGGAAATGCAGTCCAATTCAATTTACGTAAAGCATATAAAAGGAATTGTTTTTGGACAGATTCTATGCGTTCTTCGTAACGACCAATGTAACACTCATTGATTATGTCAGTGGGAAAAATCGTCCAATGTAACCTGTCCGATGTACAACGTGACTTGTCTAAACGTCCTATGTGGTTTTTTCTATGTTGTAGCATGAAATTCAAAGTTAAATAGTGATTTTATCGTTTCTACTGAATTTTCAACGTCATTATTCACTGACTCCATTGAAAATAGTATGGCAACATGTATTGTTTCTAAACAGTTTAAATAATAATCTGTCGAACTTCAACTTCAATTTTCTCAAAATGGTGAATATGTTACATTGGTCTATTGAAAAGTGACGTGGGATATGTTGACCTCGCAGACGAATGGTTTTTTTTATCTCTTTTGTTTCGTGTTCTGTCTACGATTTCGACTATACCAGTAAGCTTTTTATTTATAATATTGTAGAACATCGCATACACTTGCCTCGATTTTCTTCAGCAGATAAAGCATACGTAGTCGAGTTAGAGAGAAAAAGGGCGCTTCTTGTTTGTTTTTAGCCTATCCATATTCCGAAGCATTGAGAAAGCAGGGGTCTGATAATCGCAACGTTCGTGGTTTGAGTCCCCAATCGGCAATCTTTTTTCCCGGCATGATTCATTTTACTCACTAATACACTCCACATTTTTCTTTCTCCATTTTCTTGCATCTCGCAGCTCGGTATATCGCATCCTCCGTTTATGCGGTCTGCACTAACAACTTAGAAAAAATCATGTAAATTGCACCGGTGATGTAGTGGTAAGCGTGACTGCCTCTCAATGCAAAGCAAAGAGCCTGGGTTCAATCCCAGTCAGCGCCGCCGGGATTTTCTTAGGCACTCAGACGATACGACAATGGAGTGATGCTCGTGAAGAAAATACCCGGAGATGGGAAATGTCAATTTTCCACAACTAGGATATCAAGATCATCATAATAAAATAATGGACGTCGATATGTCGTGGAACATCCGAACTAACAATAATGCAGAGAAAGACAACGAGATCTTAAATAGACACGACAATTTGACAGAAGAGTGAATAAACAGGGAAAGTTGGTGAGATCGTTTCAAATTATTGCTTATATTTATACAAGCATTGCTTAGGCTAAATACGCACTAGAATAATTAAAAAAAAATTCTTGAAGTGTGAATGCATTACATGTATCCATAAGATATATCGATGTGTTTATGTGGGGTTTATTGTATATGAAGGCGACCTCAGAATGTACGTGTATGAACAGGCATTCTTGACATGGCTCGTTGGATGTACAGTAAAGCTATCACCTTGCATCGCCAGGGCTAAACATATTTGCAAGGTTACAAATCTACAATAAAATATAAATAAAAAAGGGAACCTACCCTATTGCAATACTATCTTCCGTTGAGCTATTCGCGTTCCACGTCTCTGGATTTCATATGTCGATTTATAGATTTGCCACCAGATAAACACGCCCGAAGGTGTGCATGTGTTGGATTCGAACTCCAACAATGTAGACTTCGGGTTCGCTTACGAGTCGAAATGAGAAAGACTCCCCAATTCGATTCTTATTATTTCCAACTGCGTTAGAGAAGTGAGATTTTGGGAAAACGGTGTTCAAAAAAGTTACCGAGTTTTGGTATTGATTGTTCTGGAAATTTGACGGTGGTTTGTAAGTTAAACAAAAAAATGCAAAAGTGTGGTGTAAAATTTAGAACTATAATTTCGATAGAAATTCCTAAAAGAGCAACAATCATTGAGGTGTACGTGGAAAACACGTGTGTGAGCTAGTATTTGCGCAGATAGTTGAATATACATACTAGCAATTAATCATAGCAAACTTGTGAAACATACAAGTAAAACAAAATTTGTTTGGAGGTTTAAACTCTTCAAACAAGGGTGCACCCTTCGCCTCGGAACGGAGAAGCAGAATCGTCCGATCCCGTTTACCACTCGACCGAACGTCGAAGTCCACGTGTCGGCCGTATTTGTATTGGTTTTACGCATACCGACGAAACCAGCGCTACCCGATCACCACCTATCCGTCGATAACCACCTGCTGAGGTGTGAAAGCTTCGGTCACACCAGTCGGAAGCTCTGGACGAGTGCATGAACTCAAATTCATCGGTACACTCGTCCATGCAACGGATAGGTTGCTTACTGATTGAAATGATAGTAGCCTTGATTTTAACTTGTCAGATTTATTCAGTTCAAAACGTGTGCACGGCGTACGAAGCGATAATGAAATCTCTGAGAAAAAAAGAAATTGGATTGAAATCAAATATATTTTATGCAATCAAATAGTGAAAAAGCTAGTCCCTTATGTTGGCAGAGACAGCACCGTTCTGATTATGTAGTGAGAAACCAATGGGGTCGTCACCACTATCATAACCAGTATACTCACCAAAAGGTTCTCAACGTAAAAGAGAAATGACTTCTTCCAGTTTCGGATCAGCTTTCAAAAAGTAGTTTCTGTGAATAATTTGTCTTTATTCCGTCAACCGGTTGCTGATACAGAATGAGGATAAATTCGCTGTGTTCCTTATTGATCTTATACATTTCACTGTCCTATCTATTCTAGCGATATATACAACTTTACAATCCACGCGGTCTATTTCACTTGTTTATGCCTAAATGTGTGGTGAGAGAATTCGTTCTCCCTCTCTTCTGATTATTGGGATCTCATATCCCGAGTAGAAATGAATGACAAATTTATATTCCAATACGTTAGAGAAAAAACATGAAAAAGTGGACAAATATTTGATGATGAATGTGAAGTAATGCGTTAGCTTTTTTTTTTTTTTTTCCTTTGGTTTGTTTTTTCCGTCGATCTTGTTTTCCGTGCTGAGCACCAATGCTACCGACACCTGAACCCTACCTATCGACCCATCAACTCATGAACCGGGGACCAACGACTTTACTTCCCATCCGAAGGAAGGCGTGATCAGAGATGTTATGCCTCAGAACATCCCGGCGGCGCCGACTGGGATTGAACCCAGGCCTGCTGGGGTGAGAGGTAATCACGCTTACCACTACACCACCGGCGCCGTTGAATGCGTTAGCTGTAAATTAAAAAATTTCGGTTGCTTTTGGGACAGTCAATCTTCCCCTCTGCACATGTTTCACATTCCTTTGCTCGACCCAGTAGATTTGACAGTTTAGCTTTCTGTTTTCATCATCTTTCACCTCAAAGTATCAGCATGAAATGTCATTCGGACTAATCGATCGATAAGTTATTACAGTAGAATCAGTATTTGGCGTAAATGTGTTCGTAATGGTTATGTTAGATTTTTCTCGTAACGGCAACGAAAGGTCAGAACTTTTGATTCCTCAAAAATTGAAACAGTTCGCATTCATTCAGTATAAACTGATTTTTCCCCTCTTCCTCTTCACAATAGGAAGGATGAGTATGTTTGAATTATTTGGGTTGTTACCTGATATTAGCATAAGTGAGGCGCATAAGATTATGACCAGTATTTTATGAAGGTTTTCGCAAGTGAAATCAACACAGAAGGTAGAGTTTATGCCACCGGATGTGTGCATGTATTGGAATCGAAACTTAACAAGGTAGACTTCGTTCGTTCGATTACGAGTCGAGAAGAGAAAGACTTCCTAATTCGATTCTTTTTGGTTCCAACTGCGTTAGAGAAGTGAGATTTTAGGAAAAAGTTACCGATTTTTGGGTGGATTGTTTTGGAAATTTGACGGTGGTTTGTAATGTAATTTTTTTAGGTGGTTTGTGATGTAAAATTTAACGCTATAATTTTGATAGAGATTCATAAAAGAACAACAAGCATTAAGGTGTACGTGGAAAACACGCATGTGAGCTAGTATTTGCACAGGTAATTGAATATACTACAAAATTGTGAAACATAAAAGTAAAACCTTTTTTTTAAGGTTTAAACCCTTCAAACAAGGGTGCACTCCTCGGGCCGGAGCATCAGAATCGTCTGATCCCGTTTACCAGATCGACTCGACCGAACGTCGAAGTCCACGTGTCGGCCGTATTGTTCGGACCGAACCCCAATGGTTTTACGCCTCCCGACAATACCAGCGCTACCATAGCCACCTGTTGAGGTGTAAACCGTGGTGGAAGCTTCATTCACACCGATCGGAAGCTCTACATACCCCACGCTTCTAGGTAATCTGCAGTCTCGTGTCATCGTCCTCGAAAGCTCGACAACGCGATATCCAAGACGCACGCCTCGTATATCCACAATTCGTCGTACAACTCCGACACCCGCAGTTTGTCGCAAACCATCACCCACTGGCACCCTGCAGCGTTTCGGAAAATGTCCAAAAATCACACGTCCAGAAACAAAATCAGGTCAGATAATACACTACACTAGCGCTAATGAGCTCGCTGGTAGCAAAAACGCTCACAGTATGATGTGAACTGTTTCTAGCAGGTAATTTCCACTCGCGCATCAATTTTAGGCCCTTCTTGTGATGATAAGCTGATACCCGACAGTAGTGAACAAAATGTCAGAAGAGCAAAACCTGTTGTCGTGTCGCTTCTACAAACGGGTCCATTAAATAGTTGCAATCATCCGTGTTTACGAGCAACATCCATAAATGTGAGACTTTTCCAATCTCGACTACAAAATAAAACAAAAACGGATCAGTGCTTTAAAAATGATTGCATGCGATATGGAAATCCAACGAAAAAAGAGATAAGGAAGAAAATTAAATCAATGCGGGATACTTACACAGCGGAGAAAAATAAAATAAATTAATCGAACAATTAACCGGACACGAGACGTACTGATCAACAAAAAATCCTCTTTTGACATCGTTAGCATAATGAACATTCTCAGCACGAGTTCACCAGCGTATTAGCATAATATAATGTCAACACTTCTAATCATGCTGGTGAGCGATTTTGCTAGCAGCGTGCTCATTAGCGCTAGTGAACTAGCCTAAGTGTAAACACCCCATAAGTGATGGTAGTAATTATTTTCTCTCTCCCAAAACACCCGACCCGTTACAATCTATGTATAAAAATAGGTGCAAACATTTTCCTTCAATAAAAGCACTGCCTGCCAGTGGGAAATGGATTGTAGACGATATTTTCAAATTTCAGATTTCAAAAATTTCATAAAAATTAACAAATAATTCAATATTATAAGAAATCCTGCAGGACGATGGAGCCCTCAAAGCTTATGATGATGATGATGATGATGATGGACCCACCTCTTACCCCAACAAAGGTTTGAGCTGGACGATTTATCTTTAAGACAATTTAACCGGGTTTGAATAATTTTATCACCAATCGATCAGAAATATTACGACGCATCTGTTAAATTTCAGACTTTATCATTTATCAAAATGTCACTATTGAAAATTGCATGAATGTGCAACTGTTGCTATGATAATTAAAATTATCACCGATTGTCTGCGAAAAGCCAGAGTTGATAATAGAAAAGTTACAAACAGCATTTTTTTTTATTTTGACAACCTTTGTTTTTGTTTACACCTCAGATGACTTCACCTGGGTTGTGAAAGTTTCCTCTAGTTTCGATAACAATACTTCCCATGCAACAGAGCCTGTTTGTCTACTATGCTCGATAGGTAGACGGTTTGACAGTTCGATAGGTAGATTTTAGTTTCAATCTGCGTAACTCTTCTATTATCAACTCTGCGAAAAGCGATTTCCCTAACACAGATTTCAAAGTTGAATTCCATCCGGTCTTACCAAACGGTATTTATTCATTCTCCACGTGGTGAATGGTGATGTTCTCCAGTACAGAACGAAAGGTTGCCTGCAAGCAGCGAGCTTCAGCCGACATTAGCATTCATATAAGGAGGAAGAAGCCGCATCGCTATTGATCGAAATCAGTAGCTCTTCTTGAGTCGCTGTGGACCATCTATGTCAAAAGCATGATACAAAATAGTATTAACAGAGAGAACCCCGCTCAAATTCCTATTTCTACACAAAACACAAGCTCCTGTTGCAATTCACAAATAAGATTTATTATATAAGCCCGCGTAGTCCTACGCTACCATTGCGTACAACCCCATAAGGCTGTCTCCACAACAATCTGACGTAATGCTACGTAGTTTGTTGACAACCCCGCAATAATAAAATATAAAAAATCGAATTGATTCACATTCCTGGAACATGGCTGCTATTTATTGAAACGCAAGCTGTTTTTCTTCTGATCAAAAAGTCTTTTATAGAGTTGACGTACACTCCGACGTTTTGTGTTGTTGGCTGCACCTAGAGCATCTATCACAATTTTTGCAATCCATGCTGCTGTGCCCAAATTCTCCACATTTGAATCATTTCAACACATTAATCGTGGGAACGATCGAGCACCGAACAAACGATATATTTACTTTTTTTCACACATAACAAACATTTATACGTATCGACATCGACTTCAATTGCAACACTAAACTTGTTATAAGTGGAGCGTGGATTTTCAAACATGTTCACTACTTTTACATCATTTATAGCGATGTCTTCATTTTGACTTTTTAAGTAGTCAATGAAGACATCGGAGGAAAACTGATCGCTCATGCCCTCTATTTTCAATCTTGGCACCGAAGTGGGAACAACAGCACTATATTTTTCACCCAGAGTGCTTTCAATACTATTTTTCACATATTTAGATTAGCTCCTGTTGCACACTCAACAATAATGGAGCCATCTTTACCATTCCTGAAATTACTGATTTTGTGTGTTTTTGGATCTAACTGTGTTTTCAAAAACTTACAAATATCTTCGTAAGCTTGTTTGGACTCTTTTGGTTTAATCACAATGACCGGACGAGTCTCACGGCTACTCTGTTTGTTACTGTTACTGTTACTAATATTTATACTTCTACTTGCACGACTATGTATTTTTACAACATCCGCCAAACTCGCATTTTCTTGAAAAACATTATCATCATTATCACTATTACTTATCACTAATTTACGTTTTTTTGCGTCCGGTATTTTGGTCCGATTCCGACTGAACCGTCCTAGATACACTGCGGTGGTCATTCGTTTCAGCTAATTGTTTCTCCGCCGTAATTTGAAAAAATGAGTTTTTCATATTGTCCAATTTCTCACAAATTATTTTTTCAATACCATTTACATTTTGGTTAATGTTTACCATCCCGCTCTTTAACGCAATGTCTATCTGAGCAGCAATGTGATCTCGCATGCCAGTGATCGAGTCCCAGAGTTGAAATACATTCTTCATCTCTTCATCTATCCTTTTGACGCACGAGACCATATCATTCTGCTCGTCGCAACTCTGATCTGATAGACAATTATCACACTTGAACAGAACATTAGCTTATCCGCGTAAGTGTAGTGCTTTTCCAATGAAGTACACGAGCACACTTACCCACACAGATAATTGGCAAATCACTTACCAAAATCCCCAAATTACATATTGCACACTCAGCCATATACACTCCCGGAAATAAATATAAAGACACATAAAAAAGCATGGCGCCTACCAAATATAAGAATCAGAGGAATTCTAAACCATGTATTTTTGGAAGCCACATTATCATGCTACTATATCACCCATAGAAATAACCAATTGCATCATGTACGCAGGGGAAATAAATGGAAATGTGATTTTCTCCTTCGGAAATAAATATAAAGACACATAAAAAAAAGTATGGGAAATTGGTCATTTTCGAAACATTACTAAGCATGTCAACAATTCTTGTAGCACCAAAATAACCAAAGAGTTAGTTAAAGTAATAATTAAACTTAATTTCTGAAACGTTTTAAGCAGATCCAATCGCTAGAAGTTATCGAAAATTACAAAAAATCATTGGTTGATCAGCGATGATTAATTAGGTGATACATACATTTAGGCGTTTTCCGAGTTAGAATGTGTCTTGAAATGTTCAAACAATTTAATAGGAAGATGGGAAGAGCGCGTAGGCCCGTCACCCCCTCACTTTTACTAGATATCAGTTTTAGTGTAACTAAATAAACACAGGTCATCTTCCTATTAATCACATTTCCATTTATTTCCCCTGCGTACATGATGCAATTGGTTATTTCTATGGGTGATATTGTAGCATGATAATGTGGCTTCCAAAAATACATGGTTTAGAATTCCTCTGATTCTTATATTTGGTAGGCGCCCTGCTTTTTTATGTGTCTTTATATTTATTTCCGGGAGTGTATATCACCTATACACATGTTCCGTCTCCGCCGAAAGTGAACCAACCATCTTGACAATCGCCGCTGACGAACAGCGACAAACAACACTAACCAATCAGCGACGTCCATATCATCATGCGCAGACAACGCGCTTCTATAAAAGTGGCACCCATTAGGCAAAAACAATCATCATTCTCTGCTTGATCGTCAAGCAGTTCAGTTCGGTGTTAGCTCGCTCTCTCGAGTTGTTTGAAAAGTTCGTGGCGATAGTGTTCGCGCTCTCTTTCGCGGTTTGTCGTGCGTGTGTGTGTGCCCCGAAATGCGGAAGCATCGGTCGCAAAGCCCGGCGAAGGTCCAGAACCCCGATGAAGGAAACTCCGGTGTGCCTACCTCGAACAGGTTTGCTGTTCTCCCCATGGATGGGAATATCCAGCCAGCTGTGTTGGAAAAACGCAGCAAGAAAAGAAAGAAGAATCGAGGCCAGTCTGATGTCGGCAACGAAAATTCTGCCTACCCGAGTGCGGCAAAAGCGAAGCTACCTCCATTGGTAGTGAAAAATGCCCATCTTAATGAGCTCATCGCAGATCTAGCGACGCTGGGCGTTAAAGCCGAATACAAGTTGGGTAGAGTCGGCACCAAGGTGGTGCTCCGTACCAAAGCGGAGTATGACTTGGTCATCTCCCACCTGAGGACTTTCAAGGTGGAATTCTTCACCCACGACATTCCCGGTGAGAAGCCATTCAAGGTCGTCATAGGGGCCTACCAAACTTCGACCCGAAGTTTATCGAAGCTGAAATCAGAGACCGGTACAAGCTGGCCCCAAGTGCCGTCTATCGGATGACAAGGAAGGACGAAAATGTGAAGGCGTATCCGGATAGCCTTTTCCTGGTACACTTCCAGAAGGGAACGGTGACGCTCAACGCGCTGAAGGCCATCCGCTCCATCCATTCCATCATCGTCCGCTGGGAGCCATACCGTGGCGACCATCGTGATGTGACTCAGTGCCAACGGTGTCTGAACTTTGGACACGGCACCCGCAACTGCAACATTAAGCCACGCTGTGGCAATTGCGCTCAAGACCACGCCACTTCCGACTGCCCTGCGGATGGAGCCGTGGCGTTAAAATGCGCCAACTGTGGTGGTGCTCACCAAGGTTCCGACAGACAGTGCTCCAAACGCGAGGACTTCAAACGCATCCGAAAACAGGCGGCAACTAACAACCAACCAGTACGCAAGAAGGACAAAGTCCCGGCATTTCGGACGGAGGATTTCCCGCCTCTTCGTGCTCCTCAGCAAAGGCAAGAGAATTCGCGGGTGCATTCCGCTCAAGCAACGTCTGGTGATTCTGCTGGCCAAAGCTCTCCATCCCCCCCTGGATTCTGGAGACAACCACCAGCGCAAAACAACAACCCCGATCTGTTTTCAGCGGATGAACTGATGGAAATTTTCGTCAACATGTCCGGTGCTCTTCGTAAGTGCCGCAATAAACCCGAACAGATCCAAGTGCTCGGTAAGTTCATCATCCAGTATGGTGTCTAAGCCGCTAACCATCGCTACTTGGAACGCTTGCTCTGTAAGAGCAAAACAGATTGAGCTTGCTTACTTCCTCCGCAAGCACAGCATCGACGTGGGCCTTCTAACCGAGACCCATCTAAAGTCCGGCGACAGCTTCTGGTTGCCTGACCACAACATTATCCGGCTTGATCGCACCAGCTCCAGGGGAGGTGGTGTAGCGGTCATCGTCAGAAAGGGAATCAAGTTCTGCACTCTGCCCCACGTCCGCACTTCTATCATCGAGGCCGTTAGTGTGGAGGTGGAATCACCAACTGGAAACGTCCGGTTTATCGCTGTTTACTGCCCACGCCAGTGTACCACAAGCAACGGCCTAGGCATCCAATTCAAGAACGACCTGACCGCCATCACCCGTACTAGCTCCCGATTCATCGTTGGGGGCGACCTGAATGCCCGCCATGAAGCTTGGCGGAACTACCAGCGGAACCGGAATGGATGTCTATTGTTCGACCACGCACAACATGGACTGTACACTGTGCATTTTCCGGACGAACCAACTTTTATCTCTCCGGCGGGAAATCCGTCCACCCTGGACTTTTTCCTGTCAAACATCGTACTATCCAAGCCGGAGGCGCACAACGATCTCAGCTCCGACCACCAACCGGTGCACGCTATGTCTAAAGGCACTTTTTTTGCAACATTCATGTACCTCAGTTTTATCTTCACATGAAGTTAGTATTGATCCTAACAATCAAATCTGCGAAGGTTTTAAAATATTTCATCTTGGGTTTTTTGAGAAAAAGTGTTTTGAAGTTTACTTAGCTGTTCACAAAGGCGTATACGGACTATTGATGATACAAAACTGTTACGGATCGAAACTAATTCAGTTGAAAATGATTCAAAAGGGGATTAAAGTTATCAAAACACTAAGTTTCAATGATACAGTAAGATTTCCTCTTCGGTACCGTCAGATATCGTAACAATGGCATGATCACAGAATGTTTAAATTAATAAAATAATTACACAATGGTTTAGTCTCTAAATTTAATATTATTGAGCCATTCCATTGCAAAACGATATAGTGGTTCTCAGAATTTGGTAGGAAATGGTAGTTTTGATCCTTATCGTAATTTTTTTTTTTTTCATTTTGTCATTAGGGTGACTATTTCAACGTTAGGGTTGTCCAAAAAAACTTTATTTTTTTATTTTATTCAAAAATGACTTTTAAAAATAAATTATAGCTTTTGAAAAACTGGGCCAATTTTAAAGACCAAAATATCAAATGAAAGGTAATTAAAAGTACTTGTAATGATGCAATATAATGATATTAAAAAATTGGGATTTTATATTTGAAAACATTGATTGTATTAGTTTATTATGGTTTTCATGGTTTGTAGATAGAGGGTGCAATGTGTTTTTATATTTTTCCTTAAAAATTTAGGCTTTTTTACACAAAATATCGAAAAATCAGCGATGTGTTGTTTTTCATTAGCTGATGATTAAAATTTCATCCTTCAAAAACTGCACGATTATCAGGTAATGGCGTTTTTCAAGCCCCTACAATGGCGACCAGTGAATCCAAATTGCGTATGCTGAGTCGCATTTGCGGCAGCCACCATATTGCGTTATTGGGATCATTCTTGGCCGCGTTGTCTTTTCTCATAGCTGATAGTTTGACGGCCGGTATGTCTCATACATTTAGCCAATTTTAGCGTCTGTAATATAACAAAAGTATTGTTTAAAGACATGTAAAATATAAATTTATAAAGATAACTGTTACATACTGACCTTACTTAACACTCAGCTTAAGATCTTTCTTAAAACTGAGTAAATCTTCGTGAGAAATCTTAGATTTGTTTCATGACTGTTTTAAATTTAAACGCATTGGTCTTGCTGCGACGTTTGAAAAACTAACCTAGACTAGTTTTTTGCCTGCTAACTATCTAATGCTTTTGGCAACAAAGTGATGCCTACTTTCATCTGCCAATTTAGAGAGATTCTGAAGTCTGAATTCTGAAACCTGCGTCCGACATAATTTGAAATTTTGTATGATTTTTTTTTTGTTGTGTTTTTTTCTTACAAATATCTAGACACCCGCACAACTTTGACTGTCGAGTTTGGTCTTCTGGATATTTATGAACCGCAATTTTCATAAACTGCTCCCTTTTTTATACCGTTAAACGGAAATGTAACATGCGTGAGCCGTACTCACGATTTTTTTAAGGTGGCAAACTCTCATTTTTACGCCCTTCCACCCTGCTCATGCCGTCGATCACATTTCATAAAGGAAGCGTACAAGAGAAAGAGATATTGCAACAAATTCTCAATATTATACCTGTTTTCTAAGACATGGAGTGGGAGTTGTTCCACCAACGACCCGATGAGACAGCTTATAGAAGTAACATTCAAATTCAAATCCCTGTTGTTATTCCTTGATTTTGTTGAACTTCGATGAAATTCTTCTAACTTTCATGAGGTTCTTTGATGTTCTTTCTTTTTTTTCTGAAATTCTCAGATATTTTTCAAAATTTATAGTACTTTCCTGATGTTATTAAATTTTCCTGTGGTTCACAGACCATCCTAAAGGTTGCAAAAATTTCCTCACGTTTAAAGTACTGTTTGCAGCACATCATTGAAATTCATATAATGTTGCAATAGTTCACAGAACTCTCTTGAAGTTCGTAGAACTTACCAGGATGGCATTGAACTCCCCTGAAGCTCACAAAATGTCCCTGAAGTTAGCAGATCTGAAAAGCGAAGCACACCTTTAAAGTTTGAAGAATTTTGCTGAAGTCTTTCCTGAAGTTCAATGAACTTCTCTAAAAGTTGTTGAATTTCTCTGCGTCTTTGGAGGAACTTATGTATAGTTTGCCGAACATTCCTAAAATTCACTACAGTTCCCTATAGTTCGCATAATTTCCTAGAAAGTCGCTGAACCTTCCTGAATGTTTTCTTATTCAAAATATGGGAATTGCAATGAAGCTCTAGCAATTCTGTAGTAATACAAGGTTAGGACTACCTAAACTCACTTGGCAAGAGTAGCTAACCTCCTGTGAGTTTCATTCCTGTATTATCTGTTAGACGATTTTCAAACCAATTCGTCATGGGTGCCAGAATTTATTTTCGATCTCGCCATATCTATTTTTTTTTAAATCCAAGCAAATTGTCCACCCCTCAGGATGTTTTGGTGGCAAATGCCACCTTCACCACCTGCTGAGTACGGGGCACAAAACTTTCGGATACCTACAATCTCCTTTATTGAACTCCATGGAGTAAAAAACTTTTAACGATCGTCGCTTCCAAAGTGGCTTGATTTTTTTTTACAGAGTCGCTTTTTCGAAGCACAACAAGCAAACTCTCTATTTTCTTCATGAAGTTTATTTTTTATTTTTCCAGATTTTCTACACCATATCTCCAATAAAAACAAAAACACTCGAAACAGGACGAAAATCAATGCCTACTATGATTACGTGGCTGCCTCAGACTGTCCTGCTCGTTTCTTTCTCTTCTACTCTTATGAGGGAAAAGAAATTAATTAAGAAGTTGTTCTGGCAACAATTTTTAATTTATTTTGGTCAAAGTCAACATAATCAATACGGATCTTACTTGAGAGTCAAAGAGAACTCTTTAATGCATTTAGATTAATTCAATCATCATTTGAACATTGTTTAACTGCATTTGTTCAATTCGTAATAGTTTTGTATCGTCAATAGTCCATATACGACTTCATAATCGGCTTTGTAAACTTCAAAACACTTTTTCTCAAAAAACCCAAGATGAAATATTTTAAAACCATCCCAGATTTGATTGTTAGGATCAATACTAACATCCTGTCAAGGAAAATCTGAGGTACATGAATGTTGCAAAAAAAGTGCCTTCAGACATAGCGTGCGGTGGTGACTGAAGTCGGTGTCAACGTGGTTCCTGCAAGAAGCTGCCTGCGTAAAGACTACCACCATGTCAACTGGGTGCAGTACGGACGAATGGTGGACAGCAACATCGATGAAAATCCACTGCTCGACACCGTGGAGGACATCGACCGAGCGTTGGAGGGACTCCACCAAGCCATAACCGTGGCTGACGAGGCGTGCGTCCGACGAGTTCCTGTGAGGGGTAAGTTTATTTCCATTGATTCCCACACCCAACTTTTGATTCACCTGAGAAATGTTCGTAGACGCCAGTTTCAGAGAACTGGAGATCTGGGCAAAAAACGTGAAATGGCCGATCTGAACAGGCAGATTGCTTCCAGAATGGACTCACTCCGAAATGAGAGTTTCGGGCGTGTTGTCCAGAATCTGGACGACCGCTCCAGACCATTCTGGAAGGTAGCCAAGGTCCTGCAAACTCATCCCAAACCCGTTCCACCTCTCAGAGTCGATAATGATGACGATCGGCTTTTAATCATCCCACAGGAGAAAGCAAATGCGAGCGACGAGCATGTCGCTTCATCGCATTTGCTTGGCTCGACTATCCAAAGTCCGCTCGATGATCAGGTTGCGCAAAGCGTTCAAAACCTAGATGCCTCCCCTTGTGTCGTGCCTCCGGCGGATATGATTACAGTACAACAAATTTGCTCAGCGCTGAAATGCACCAAGAACATGAAGGCCCCCGAGTTTGACGGTATATTCAACTTGATCTTGAAGAGACTCAGCATGAAAGTGCAGTCTCTCCTAACCGCTATCTTCAACAGATGTTTGGAACTGCACTACTTTCCAAGCATCTGGAAAGTAGCAAAAATCATACCAATCCGCAAGCCCGGTAAGGATCCAACATTGTCTTCAAGCTACATACCAATCAGCCTCCTTTCAGCGCTGAGCAAATTGTTCGAGAAACTCATTCTCAATCGTTTGCTCAAGTTTGTCGAGGAAAATAACATTCTCCTTCCGGAACAGTTTGGGTTCAGAAAGGGGCACTCCACCAATCACCAGCTAGTACGGGTGATGAATAACATCCGAAGTAACAAAGCTGTATCCAAGTCCACAGCCATGGCCTTGTTAGACGTTGAAAAGGCGTTTGACAATGTTTGGCATGATGGACTTGTGTACAAGCTTTGTAACTTCAACTTTCCTTTACATCTTATTAAAATCACCCATAACTACCTCCAGCAAAGGTCGTTTAAGGTATCGTTGAATGGTTGTCTTTCCGACACGTTTTCCATCCCAGCAGGTGTCCCGCAAGGCAGTCTGCTGGGCCCCTTGCTTTACAGCATTTACACTTCCGACATTCCTCCCCTCGGAGACGATTGCGTGTTCTTCCTGTTCGCAGATGATACCGCAATAGCCGTCAAAGGAAGGATGCCTCGCGAAATAACGAACAAACTTCAACGATGCCTTTGCTGATTATGCCACCACGTGGAAAATCAAAATCAATGCCTCCAAAACACAAGCGATCATGTTTCTCCATCGGCAATCGCCCAAACTGAAACCGGCTCCATCTTGTACTGTAATCATGGATGGCACAAGGGTTGAGTGGTCCGCCGAAGTAACCTATCTCGGGATGTTGTTTGATGATAAGCTCCTCTTCCGTTCGCATGTAGAGAAAACAGTAGTCAAGTGTTCTGCCTTGGTTTGGTGTCTGTATCCGCTGATTTGCCGCAGATCTCGCCTCTCAAGGGTGAACAAACTGGCCGTCTACAAACAAATCATAGCACCTGCGATCCTCTACGCAGCTCCGGTGTGGGAATCATGTGCACAGACTCACAGGAACAAAATTCAGGTCGCACAGAATAGAGTGCTGAGGATGGTTCTTGATCGTCCTTTCGACACTAGAATAACAAATTTACACGAAGAGGCAGGAATTGCCAAAATAGATTCAAGAATTAACGAAATTAAGACTAAATTTGCAGAAAAATGTAATTTATCAGAACATGCTTTGATAAGCAATTTGTATATAGTAGGTTAGGTGTATATAGTTGTAGGTTAGTTGTAGTTGTAAATAGTAGTTATAAGTAGTCTCCTTTTTCCAATTCAAATCAAACCAATCCCACCAAAGTGGTCATACTTTAAAATAGGCCTGATAGGACTAGTAACTGTAAATAATAATTAAAATCTCAAATGAACTAAAGTTGAAAAGACGCATCTGTGTCACTTGAAAAATTCATAAATGTAAACCACACAAACACAAGAAATAAAGATCATTTTAAGTCAAGTAAGTCAAGCAAAAACAATCAGTTACCTTTTGACCGGCCACGAGTGAGCATCAGCAGCAGAAGAAAGCAAACCTTTGTAAAGAAAAGCAGTAGAGAATAAAAGTAGTTACTAGCGTAGCCGTCGCCGTTTGAATAATTACCCAGCACACATCCCTGGTTCGGAGCAAGCGTAGAAACCCCACCCCCAGCTCTTTTCAGAGCTCAAAGAGTTTGATTTAGATCGACGCTTGCCTCCTCCACCAATAATTGCCGATACAGTCCACTGCCGAAAGGGAAAGTGCCTTCCCAGACCGAACTTCACATGCAACACTACAGAGACACAAGTAAACACGAACGAAATCAGAAATTTACAATGCCGTAGCTTACTAAAGGGTGCCAATAGTTTGCCGGGCGAAGGAAAAAATACTAATTCTAGATAGAGCTGGAATTAGGGCGTAACAGCTTTTGTAAACAATTACTTCTTAGAAATTCAAGACACGACCACTCAATCCAACATAACCATCGGGTAGGAGAAGTCTTCCCTTGTCCGATGATTTGTGTGGCCGAACCTTGACTTTTTAGAAATCATCGAGAGAAGCCATTGTTTTCAAAAGCTGTTACGCCCTAATTCCAGCTCTATCTAGAATTGAACGAGAACCAGCTGCAGCAGCAACCGCTCTCCTACTTTTCCAATAAATTATCACTATGGGGCACGCTGATCCTACCGCGGCACAAGCACAATTTAACACTTAATTTATCCAATATTTATCACAGAACTGCGAAATAAACTATAACATTACAATTACTCCAAAAAGCTACTGAACCATTAGTTTTTCAATTTTGTTTGTTATCGAAATTTATTTCGATATTTATTTACGTTATATACCTAGCGATCAATTTGCCCCCGAATAACGGTTCTAATTTGATAAGCAGAAACTAGCTCGGGAAACGCCTATATGTATGTATCTCCTAAGTGATCATCAATGATCAACCAAGATTTTTGTGAATTTTGGGAACTTCTACCGATTGGATCACCGAAAAACTTTGCTAAAGCACAAGTTATGTTTATGTTTATGAACTAACACTTTTATTCATGCTGACCAATTTCCCAGACATTTTTGTGTGCCGTCCTTATCTTTAATTCTCGAGAGTCGAAAACCACATTTCCCTTTGTTTCTCCTCAGTGTTCACTCTGCTGTCGACAGAAGCAGTCCACTCTCGATGTGTGTTACGCCATCGGCTGTTTACTCGACAGCAACCATTGTGTGGTCTTCCTCATTGTTCTTTCGATCGATGCGTCGTCGACTTTGGAAAGCAACCGTTTCGTGATGAGTGTGTGAGTGATGGTCACGTTTTGCGTCCATTGCTGCAATGGAAGCGCTCTGACCCCCGTTGGCAAATCTGCCATACAATGAAACCACTAGAAACGGCTCCCGTTCTGATATAGGAGGCTTTTTCGATATCGGAAGATAAAGTGTATATTGTGTTGTACCTTTTAACTATAGCTTTAAGATGTTTTGTATAATGAACAAGAATCCTCGGATCTGTAAAGTTAATTTGGTTGACAAACCTCTGCAAAGGAATAATCTAGTTTTAACCACAGATTTTGGAGAAAACGCTGAAAAAACATAAAAAAGATGTAATATCAAACTGTGCATTTTCCCAAGGCAGACTTTAAGCCTCTAACATTTTAGCTACAAAGTGAAAAACTAGCCAATGGCTAAAATTTACTAAAATAAAGAAGGCAAAAAAAGTTAGAATAACTAAGGGAAAAATGATCCTTTTGTTCTCAAAGCTCTTGCCATTCGCTAAAGTGATCTAGGAAAATTTATATCTGCTCTCTCTTTTGGTAAATTATACCAGCTACAACTTTGCTGACCTTTTTTATTATAATTCAAGGCAATTAGTTATTAATTGATTTCGAAGCCGATAACTATCTGAAATGTTTTATCGACTGCTTTCAGGGCAACACTTGTTCCCTATTTTTCACGCAAAGAATACAAATCAACTTCGAAATTACACACTTAGAAGTAACTAATTTTACACGTGACGGAATCCATCTTTCAAATATAGGATGAGATGTAAACAAACATGTCATGAAATATGAAGTGCTCTGAGTCTGAAAAATTCGTTATTCAACAAAAAGTATGTATGATTGAGCAGAATTTTGCGTCTGTTATGACTTAAAGTTATGTCAAAATTGACGCTCGAATATGTCAGTCTCAGAGCATCTAAATTTACACGATATTTTCTAAGAGTGCAATCAATAAGTCATTACCCTGATGATCAGCAAAGTTGTAGCTGGGAAAATTTCCCATAAGTACAGATAGCAAGTTTATGGTTCATGAGCGAAATGAGTGGAAAAAACCCTCATTTGGATTGGCACTAGATTGCAAAACAGAGACTGACGTTAAGGTGATACTCTAAGGAAGCCTTAGCGTAAAACTTTAAAGGCACAAATGTCAGCTTCCACAAAACATACAAATTTGAAATTGCTACTCCTTGTTTGCTGTGCTACTAAAAACAGAGAGTATCAATTTCAAATTTGTATGTTTTGTGGAAGGTGACATTTGTGCCTTTGAAGTTTCACGCTAAGGCTTTCTTAGAGTATCACCTTAAATAAAGGAAATAAGAAGAATAAGAAGAATCCCGCTTTGCCACAAACATTATCGATCGTGACAAAATCAAATTTAAAATTACGTAAATAATAACACATTGTAAAATGCAAATTAAAATATTACGTTGATAATAACGTAGCGGCGCCGGTGGTGTAGTGGTAAGCGTGATTACCTCTCACCCCAGCAGGCCTGAGTCCAATCTCAGTCGGCGCCACCGGGATGTTCTGAGGCATAACATCTCTGATCACGCCTTCCTTCGGAAGGGAAGTAAAGCCGTTGGTCGCCGGTTCATGAGTTTGATGGGTATCCAGTTGTGGGAGCTGCCTTCCTGGCGTTGGTAGCTTTGGTGCTCAGCTCGGAAAACAAGATCGACGGCAAACAAATCAAGAAAAAAAAAAGTTTTGTTAGTTGCACAAAAAAGGAACTGCTATCAGTTTTTGCCAATTTTAAAGTGTCCAACATTAAAATTTAAGGGAAAACTAGTTGTTATCGTGTTAAATTTATTGAAATATATCGAATGGACTTCAGTCAAGAATAAGCTTATAAAAGAAGAATCTAAAAAAATTGCTGCTAAAGAAGTTTCCTGTGAAGATTCCAAATGTAGCTTCTTTTGGAAGCTTATTTTAGACGCTTACCTGTTGCTCCGCTTCTATGACTAAAAAAAACACGGGATAGACAGGTTTCCAAGGTTTAACGTTTCCATAGCTCCTTACTGCTTCATTCGGAGATGTCTTGCAGGTGCTTTAAGGTTCAACTTCTTGATGACATCGTATACGAAAAGTTGCAACGTATGTGCTGTGTACCTTACGTTATCCGAAATAGCGTTGGTGATAAATTCAATAGCACATTCCTCCTCAGTGAATATGCTCGTTCATTTCTTCAATATCCAGGTCATATTCGATCATATCAGATTCCTTTTGGGCCTCGTGTATAAGTCTACCGGCTTTGAGGTAGTTTGCTCCATTATCGGTTGTGATTACATAGATCTGTTTGGTATCTACCTCATACGTATTTAGAACCCGTAATATTTCGTCTTTGATAGTTTCGGCAGTTTGAGAAGCATTGTATTCATACACTGCTAAGATTCTCAAAACAAATCTGGAGTCCAGGATATTGGGTTAATGTCCCTAATGTCGGCCTAAGGGTCCCTAATGCTGGGCCCATACATAATTTTCGAAGGAAAACAATTTTTGCAAAATTATCATTAGCAACCAAAAATAGCCAGACGTATTGTCCAGATGACACAATGCACTAAGAAAAATTGAATATAAAGAGATTTTTACCGATGGGCCCAATCTTTAGATCCTAGGCCAACATTAGAGCCATATCCCTTTCTGTATGCAAACAGCAATCACATTTCTTCTTTTCAGGTGGAGGAGTCCACTTTCAGGCGTATCATTCTACCCTTCAGCTCTTTTTTAATCTCATCTTTGAATGCCATTGCAGTTTCCTCCACATCCTCTGAAATAGTCTTCCGGTTAATGCTTGGTACCTTTAACGCTTTTGTCAGCGTGCCTCGCAAAAGCTAGACCGGGTTGGTCGAGCATATTGAATGCTAATCCATGCTCCCGTCACCATCTTCACACTATACTCCACCAGCATCTCTCTAACGATGGGGACGGACGGAGTCCGTGGGAATCTTCCGTTTTGGACGGCAATTTTTCTCCCATCTGCAGTGATGATAATATCGTCAAATACATCATTGTATACCGATTGTAGGTGCCTCTTAAAATTGTTAAACTACCAAACACTCTTTCGAACAAGCACTAGAAAAACAGGTAAGGGAGAATGGTACAAAATGAAGTAGATCGAGATCAGATGCGATGGTGCTCCTGCTGCTGATGTGCTGCTTTTTTTTCTTGATTTGTTTTCCGTGCTGTGTACCAATGCTACCGACGCCAGGGAGGCAGCTCCCACATCTGGACCCTTCCTATCGACCCATCAATGAACTCATGAGTCGGGGACCAATCAGATATTGTATGCCTCAGATTGAGATTGAACCCAGACCCTGTGAGGTGAGAGGCAATCATGCTTACCACTACACCACTCGTGCCGCTATGATGTGCTGCTTGATAAGACATCGAAAAAGCCATGAAAAACACAAATGAAAGTCATCTGGTGCATTCTGCCCAGGGGGTACGTTTTATACCAGCAAGCGTGTTTTCCGAAGTTAAAAACACTTTTTTGCCGAAGCATCAAACACCGGTGGTTAAAATTATACACGTCTACCTGATTACTATCGAGCACTGGTACGGAATGTAACCATAAATATTCTTGGTGGTGAGCCAAAAGAACGTAAGAATCCCATAAGAACCATTTATGAATTTTAGCCACAAGAAATCGATATGAATTTTATAGATTTGCCTTATGAAAACTAATGTCGACAAAAAATTATGAAACGAAGCAGACTGAAACCGCCATGTACGTTGAGATTACGGGTCCTGTGCCTGGACCACTTGTCTGTCAACGCTTGGGTAAATGAAATGGTCAATGGCATAAGAGCTACCTTTGTTAGACGAAAATCTTTCATAAGTTGGGTTTATGATATTGATATGTGTCGTTCATAAGTCGAGCCTTATGGAATTCTTAAGTCTGTTTGCATCAGTATACGAGTCAGCTACACTAAAAACAATTCCACACGTTTGATCGAAGTGTTTAAACACTTGATTTTTTAAATGCACAATCATGCACAATGTGTTATACACGTTAATTTAAAGTGTTTCAAATTTTGAAATGTTGCAAAACTTTCACTATCTATTCAAGTATATTGCACATTGAATCACACTTCTGTTCAAAACAGATGGAGTTAAAGTGTTTTACATTTCAATGCGATATGAATTGCTTGCTCAGAAAGGTAAACATCGAAAACAAGACTTGTGACTTTATCCTATCAACCCGCCTCATATATGAGAACAACCGTGGCACAGTGAGATCGAACGAAGACTCCGGCAGCAGCACACCCCAACAGTCCATGATCGAATCCCAAATCAGACCCATTAAAAAGATATGTGAAAGCTCTGGCCTCTGGCAGTTTTGTTTATATATTTGTCGATTCATTTTTAGAGTCGATAAAGTAGAATATTGTAGAATATTGAACTATGATGTACTATTTGTAGAGTCGCGCTTCGGATCCATACAAAATACACGTCCGATTTCGTTGGTAGTCAGAAAATAGCTAACTCTTTATTCCTATTGCGTCTCAAAGCCATATTCCAAAAACAGGTAACTCAAATCAAGGTTTTGTTAATGCAGGTATGCTGTATGTCAAGATCATTTACTCTCAAGGTTAATAATGAATTATTGAACCGATACTACATTCCTCTCTTTCTTAAAACTACTTAACATCATTTATCTTAAAATCCTTAAAATACAATGGTCGCTTGGATTCTCTTCTTGGACGAGAAGGCACCTCTTCTGGTTGGACATGTACAGGTTCAGTGATACCAGTTGTGCTACCTGCTTCATCCGGTACCAAAGGTAAATCAACATCATCAGCTGACTTAACTTAGTGTTGGGAAGCAGAAACTCGTTGTTACCGTTCTCTTCACCAGAGTGAGTGACTTCCATTCGATCAGGGTTGACATTTGTATCTGAAAATATCTTTTTAACGTGAGACACATTCCGGTGAATAATTCTCTCCGATTCCGTTGACTGTAGTGTGACATCCGAACCCCTACGAGCAATAACTGTGAACTCTTCAGAATCAAAGGTCGTTGAAAGTTTGTTATCCCTTTGAATCCGTTTTATCACAACTTTATCACCTACTGATATGTCATCTAGTTTTGCCATTCGCCGTTTATCTGCATACTCCGCTTCTTTCATCTTCCAGTATAGTATTTCCTTTTAGCATGATACCAGGTAGCTTATCCTTTAGTTTCCTCCCAAACATCAATGATGATGGAGCCACACCTGTCGTTGAATGTGGTGTCGAGTTATGCATCAACACAAATGTCCTCAAATCCCACTGCCAGTCTGATCCAGCTGTCTCTTGACTGATTTTCAATCGTTTTACAATCGAACGATTTATCTTTTCTACCTCCCCGTTAGCTTGCGGCCAATACGGTGTTGTTCTGCTATGCTCGATGCCGTATTGTTTGCAGAAATCTTTAAGTTCATTGCTTATAAACTGAGGACCATTGTCTGTTTTCATGGACTCGGGCATTCCAAAACGACAGAAGGTTTCATGCAATGCCTTCACTGTTAGATTTGCTGTGATCTGTTTCATAATGATTACCTCCGTAAATCGACTGAAGTAGTCTATGATAACCAAAAGATTGTGACCAGTTGGAAAGGGTCCAACAAAATCGATTGCAATATCAGCCCATGCTTTCTCAGGCAATTTGGTTCGACTTAATGGCTCTGGATGATTTGGTATGGAAACCAGGGTACATGATTTACATCTCTTCACATATTCTTCAACCTGTTTATCTAGAAGAGGCCACCAGACTTTATGACGGAGTCTTCTCTTCATAACCACCATCCCTGGATGTGATTCGTGTGCAATTTCAAGGGTACGACTTCTCAGAATCTCTGGAATAATCAATCTATCACCTCTCAGTAAAAAATTCTGAACCTGACATAACTCAGACCGAAATGGTTTGAACTCTTTGGCCATAGCATTCCATACTCCTGACTCCAAGCATTCTATAAGGTTTTGCAGTACCTCATCCTTTTGCGTTTCCTCTGCAACTTCTTGAACTGTGATTGCCTGTGGAATTCCAGCCAATGCTAATTGATAGATACAACTCTCATCCGTGACGCTGAATTCTGTCGGCTTTGACTCTGATAACCGTGAAAAAACATCAGCCAAGTTTTTTGATCCCGGTTCGAATACCACCTCATAATTATACGACTGTAGTCGCAATACCCATCTCTCTATTCTTGCACAAGGTTTTGTACGTTCTTTAAAAAGAAAGTGCAGTGGCTTACAGTCAGTCACTAGCTTGAACCGTTTTCCGAGCAAAAATAATTTAAATTTATCAACTGCCCAAACTAGACCTAAAGCTTCTTTCTCAGTTTGAAAGTACTTCCTTTCAGTTTCCGTCAAAGCTTTACTCGCAAATGAAATGATCCTTGTTTCACCAGTTTGGTCCTGTTGCAGGAGTACAGCTCCTAGTCCTGTTGGACTTGCATCTGCTATCACAATGCAAAGATCTTTTGGATTATAAAAGCCAAGACATTTTGAGTCGCAAATCGCAAACTTGATCTCTTGAAATGCCTGTGAATGCTCAGTTTTCCATTCGAACTTTTCTCCAATACGCAACAAACTACGCAGCAACTCAGTTTTATCCGCCAACATTGGAATAAACCGTCCGACATATGTAATTAACCCCAAGAAACTGCGTAGTTCAGACACATTTACCGGTTCTCTGAACGAAGCTATGGCGGCAATCCTACTCTCCGTTGGACGAATACCTTCACCGGATAATTCGTACCCTAAGAATTCTATCCGAGATACGTTAAAAACACATTTTTCTTCATTCAAGAGAATATCATATTCTCGCAAGCGGTTTTGTAGATGATTCAATCTGGTATCATGTTCTTTCAGAGACCGTCCTGTAACCATTATGTCATCTAGATAAACGACAACTCCTTCCAGTCCTGCAATGATTGATTCCATCACCTTTTGGAATAACTCTGGAGCACAACTTATTCCGAACATCAGACGTTTGAACCTGTATGTAGAGCAATCATTTCACATAGTTTTCTTTAAAAATAGTACAGAATACAAATTACACAGTTCATGAGGCAGTTACAGTTTATTGATTATTCAAAATAATAAGAATAAAAAATTAAACCTGGTGAATTTACCTGAACAGGCCTTGTTTCGTAATGAAGGTAGTGATTTCCCTCGAACGCTCAGAAATTTCAATCTGATGGTATGCCTCCCTGATGTCCAGTTTCGAAAAACGAGTAGCGCCGTTTATTCCACCGAAAAGTTCTTCTACGATTGGCAGTGGGTGAGTTTCTCTGACAACTGCTTGGTTCGCTCTGCGCATATCAACATAGAGGCGAATCTCTCCATTGTCCTTCAAGATAGGTACAATAGGAGACACCCATGCTGAAGGTTGATGTACTCGTTCAGTAATATCCCGATCAAGCAAGCTTTGTAGTTTTTCGGCAATCTTCTCCTCCAAAGCAAACGGTGCGCGTCTATAAGGCTGCTGAATTGGCTTTACATTTGGATCCACTGGAATCTCCACCAAAACACCCTTGATTTTGGGAAATATTCCTGGCGATTCTTGAATCGACCCCACATTATACCCAATCTTCAGCACCTTCAGTTTCTTAGCCGTTTCGTCACCTAGCAGACTCTGCTTACCATTTTGTGCGACATAAAATATAGCTTCAACTTTATTGCCATCCGCTTCAATTTCCGCTGTGAACATACCAATAATGTTAAGTGGAAGTGATGAGCCATATGCTTTGAATGAGCGATCCACTTGGCTACTAAACTCTAGCTTTGCCTTGGTTGCTCGTAGCCTTTTCCATGTGAGAAGATCTATGAGATTCGCTGCTGCTCCTGAATCAATCGTCATCGCAATTCCTACCCCCCCTACTTTAAATATAAAAACATTCTCTCCCATGACATAGCAAATCTCCGTATCATTGTCATCCGCTATTTGACTTTCAACCATCTTCACCGGTACGTTTGCATCATACACTGCTTTGACTCGCTTCGCTGGAAAAAGGGAGTCACTTGGATCTTTATTCACCCGTTTTGTGCACCATTTAGCAAAATGTCCGAAAGATTTGCATTTCAAGCATCTTGCATCCTTCGCGATACAAGTTAGGCTTCCTCTTAGATGTCCTCGACGTCCGCAACCAAAACAAATTCTATTGTCATTGTTTGATTGACGATCACCGAAACCCTGACCAAAATAACGTGGATTGTGCTGCGAACCCCAGTTTGCTCTGCCATCTGGTTTAGATCGAGGCTGTGCACGAACGTACTGTCGACGAAAATCACCTCGAAAATCAAAAGAGCGATATCCTGACGATTGTGTTGGAATTTTCCTTGGCTGAAAATTCTGCGAGTTGACCTTGTTCACTGTTTCCAATACTGATTTATCCTTTTCCTTATGCCCTAGTTCTTGACACTGTAATTCCACATCTTCGATGGTCTTTCCGATTGCCACGACTTCTTCCAAAGAACGATCCCTTTCCAAAATTTTCTTCCGGAAATGTCTTTCATCCGCTCTTAGATCGATTATCATGCTCTCCATAACTGAACTTCCTTCCAAATCAAAATCACATCGGCTTGCTTGGACACGTAGTTTCATGACAAAATCTCCAAATCGCTCCCCAGGTTGCTGCGAAATCTGACGGAAGACATGTCTTTCGTAAGTACGTCTACGACATGGCTGGAAATGCGAATCAAGCTTCAGAATGGCCACGTCATAAAACGGTGGATTGGGAGTAACATGGGGGATGTCGTGAACGCCAGGTAAGTTATCGAAAATATCCTGAAGGTCTGGTCCTCCCAAATGCAGAAGTTGATTTCGTTTTTCACGTTGTCCAGTTATTCCACTGGCAGCTAAATAATACTCTAAACTGCGTTTCCACTTTCTCCATTCTGTAGATAGTTGGGATTGATCTGTTTTCGTATTCAATGGCCTAATTGGTCGAAACGATTCCATCTGCTATAAAAATATTTTCATATAAGCATGTACAAAATTCAATTGATTATCATCTAAAGTGCATTTTCCCTAAAACACAATCATTCATATGCACGATCAAGTTAAATCAATCGAAGGATAGAAAAAAAAATTCACCCGCAACATGCTTTCATTGAAAATGTCGTATAATGAAAAAATGGCATATTTTCTGTTAAAACATCCAAGCTCATTTTACGACCAGTTTTTTTTTTTTTTTTTTTTCTAAAAATGCCAAAACGAATATTTTTTTCAATAACTGACCATTACACTTACTCTTTAGATTATTATCTATGCATAATAAAATCTCCTTCCACATTTCTACATAAATACAATGTCGATAATCATTTCGATATTCACAGCTAATCGTTTTCTTTTATTTTTAAAACAAGGTTAACCTACCCATTTCACCTCGGATCGGATCTTGTCTCAAATTACACCTTATTATCAACCTCTACATTTTACAAGTGAATCCAGTACTCGACTCATTTCACCCTAGATAGCTTTTTTCAACCATTTCTTTTTTTACAATAGGTGAATCCAGTTATCAACTCATTTCACCCAAGATAGGTTTTTTTTTTCAACCTTAACTTTTTTTTCCAAAAGGTGAATCCAGTACTCGACTCATTTCACCCCTGATAGCTTTTTCCAACCTTTACTTCTTTTTTTTTTTTACAAAAGGTGAATCCAGTTCTCGACTCATTTCATCTTTCTTACTATAAACTTTTGTTTATGTCTTTTCAAACCTTGATCCATTTTTTAATTCATATCACACACATTTTATTTTCCAAGCCTAGAATTAGTTCATCTACGCTTATTTATTTTCAAGGAGCATAGACTTACTTTGCTACTGAAATTAACATCTTTCAAAATAAGTGCACGTTGATCGACTAGACAACTGGACAATCGCGAGAAATTGTATAAAAAAAAAATAAGACTTACCATCACAGACGTCTTTGACACTACTTAATTACTGAGCATACAACCGCTTAAGATTATACATCCAAAATCAACACTTGTATCATCAGCCAATACTTTGACTGCCTTATGTTGCTGCCATGTAAAATACTCCTATGAGAATGCATCCTTCAGCGATCAACCCTGGAGAAAAAAAAAACACAAATACTCGCACCATCACCAATATTTCGTAATCCGTTTTATCATTTTTTTTTTTAATACAGTAGCAACTCATACGCCATTTTATTGCTATGAAGCTTGCTTCTAACCAACACATACACACATCTTAATCTTGCATCTCTTCTCAAAACACAAACTTCATAGTCCTAGTCGAAACACATCATCACTTGACGCTTTTATTAGTTGTCAATTTTCCCATAATGATTCTTTTTCATAGAAATTGCAGTTTCACTCATCTACTTTCGCTCACCCGGATATTTTTTTATTTATTACTGCACATGTTCTTCTCAATGTTTTCTTCTTCACCACATATCCACCATCTTTAAAATAATAAAAAAACACCTTTTTCCTCTTTCGTAAAATACAGCCACAACTCTTCTGAAAAGCACAATTGGTGCTCTGCCCCCTTCGCTTCGGGTATTCTTTCCAATCCGCCATTTTACCTCTCTCAACCAAAGAAAATGCACTTTAGAAGACATTCTATTATTCGTCTAGCATAAATAGTTTTATCTACTTACGCCACGTTTCTCAAATACTGAACTGATAATATTTAATTATTTCAATTTCCACCAAAACTTAGCGTAGCCGAAAATTAATACCGTTTTCCTCGTTCGCCAGTGTAGAGTCGCGCTTCGGATCCATACAAAATACACGTCCGATTTAGTTGGTAGTCAGAAAATAGCTAACTCTTTATTCCTCTTGCATCTCAAAGCCATATTCCAAAAACAGGTAACTCATATCAAGGTTTTGTTAATGCAGGTATGCTGTATGTCAAGATCATTTACACTCAAGGTTAATAATGAATTATTGAACCGATACTACACTATTGATATCGCCAATTGAGGCACATGGAATCCAAGTGTGTCACAATTCAAATCCATAGTGTTCATGCATGATTCAGCAGAAGATTCACACATGAAATGGATGTGTTTCACAATAAACGCAAAATTAAGTGTGAGACACATGATAATTTTTTTTTTCATAGGCACATGATCATGACGTGTGGAATTTTTTGAGTGTAGGAGTTGTGCAGATAGGTTTTTCGAAAACACTAGCTAGTGCAGGGGATAAGGTAGCTCTACTGCTCAAATATTGCTGTAACAGAGATACCTACTGCTCGAAACGCACGAAATGAGAGAAATCCGAAGGCGTGCAAAATGTGTTACGATCTGAAATGACGGTTTCGTAGATCCTGGGAAGCGAAGAAGATTGGTGCATCTACAAGTTTTTATTTAATAATAGTTCAGCAATTGAGAAACAAACCCGTCATTTTTACCGGAAGTTGAAAAGTTTTGGCCAGTTAAATTATCAGTATTACTTTGTAATTTCCCTCCGGTTGGTTCTCAATTATAAGCATTAAAGGAGCTCAGGCTCCAAGTGCAACCTACCATGCCAAGAACAAAAAGTCATTAGTGCGCGTTTTAGTGACCACATTGTGGTGAGCTGCACCTCCTCATCACAAACGCTGAGGCCAGTTGGTTAGCTAGTGTTCCGAGTAGTTGTGTAGTCTTAGTTGACACGCTGAAGAATTGTCTGTGAAGTTTAAAATCGAAGACAATACCGAAGATTTTCGAATTGGAACGACATCACGGCTCTGAAAGCGTGAAGCGATCCAGCGACGAGAGAACACGTGAAATCTACAGGAAAGATAACCGCCACGGTTGCATCAGCGACTTCTCCGGAAATTGATTATTGGATTTTCTCCCGCAACATAACGCTTTGTCATTTATAGATGAAATTAAAATCCGAATACACCAATCGATAGGAAATATCTTTCGTAAGCTGTTGCTGTAAACTTTTTTTCAATTTTTCATAAAATAAACTGTTTTAAATGGACAAATAAAAAGTGATAATTTTACCACTGTTTTCATGAAATAAATGTTCTCCCCAAACCCAGTCCTCATAATCAAGTACAATTTGGTTGCACTTCGTGCTGCTTGAATCAGAAAAGTTATAAAACAGCGCTGCTAATGTGTCTCATTTTTTTTTAACTATTTATTTGTTTCAAATTCAAAATAAATTACATTTCACTTTAAACCTAGGTGCTCCAGTTACTAGAGTAGCTTACCAGCCTTAATTGTTATGCTATATATCTAAGTGTTTTATACTGTCCCTGCCTTGGCAATTCAGTATTTTAAACAGGTTTTTTAAACTTGCATGTCAGTATAACAATTGAAATCTTAAAACTTAAAACTAAAACTAAATCTTATCTAAGTATAAAGGGAATTAATCGTTGCAATTGAGGATTGCAACGATTTTTGCCTGAAATTATTAATTATTTTGTTGGACATTTGTTCTAAAGTCTTAACATTCGAAATTCTATGTACCTCGGTAGTACTGTACCAGGGAGGCATCTTCAAAATCATCTTCAGAACTTTGTTCTGAATCCTTTGAAGTGCTTTTTTCTTGGTAGTGCAACAACTAGACCATATTGACACAGCGTAAAGCATGGCCGGTCTAAAAACTTGTTTAAATATTAGAAGTTTATTCGTCAGGCAAAGTTTGGATTTCCTGTTTATAAGAGGAGGCAAACATTTAATATATTTGTTACATGCCCTCAATGTGATCTTTAAAAGTTAATTTTTGGTCTAGTACTAATCCAAGATATTTCACTTGGTTTGACCAGGAAATTGGAACTCCGTTCATAGTGACTATGTGACTACTACTAGGTTTCAAAAACGAAGCTCTAGGCTTATGTGGAAATATTATAAGTTCAGTTTTGGAAGCGTTGGGAGAAATCTACCATTTTTGTAAATAAGAAGAGAAAATATCTAAATTTTTCTGTAGTCTGCTGCAAATAACACGAAGACTTCTTCCTTAAGCATAAATGCCTGTGTCATCAGCGAACAAAGATTTGTGGTAACCCTGAGGCAAATCAGGGAGGTCCGAAGTGAAAATGTTATACAATATAGGCCCAAGAATGCTACCCCGAGGAACTCCTGCTCTAAAAGGTAGTCGATTAGATTTGGAATTTTGATAATTTACCTGCAGAGTTCTGTCAGTTAAATAATTTTGAACTAATTTCATAATGTAAAGTGGAAAATTAAACTTTTTCAATTTAGCAATCAAACCGTCATGCCAAACACTGTCGAATGCTTTTTCTATGTCTAGAGGAGCAACTCCAGTTGAGTGGCCTTCAGATTTGTTTGAACGAATTAAATTAGTAACTCTTAAGAGTTGATGAGTAGTTGAATGCCCATAGCGAAATCCAAACTGCTCATCTGCAAAAATTGAGTTCGTATTGATGTGAAGCATCATTCTATTCAGAATTATCTATTCAAAAAGTTTACTTATTGAAGAAAGCAAACTTATTGGACGGTAGCTAGAAGCTTCAGCTGGATTTTTATCCGTTTCGAAATTGGAACAACTTTTGCATTTTTCCATTTATCAGGAAAGTATGCCAAATGGAAACAACTGTTAAATAATTTTACCAAGAAAGACAAGATACTCTCTGGGAGTTTTTTGATGAGGATATAGAAAATTCCATCATCACCTGGAGCTTTCATATTTTGAAACTTTTTAGCTGTAGACCCAGGAATCAACAAAAATATTTTCCCGAGAGAAAATATTCAAAAAATCCCGAGCAACCTGATTCTCAATAGGACTAGTAAGACCCAAACTGAAATTATGGGAACTCTCGAATTGCTTAGCAAGTTTCTGAGCTTTTTCCAAATTTGTGATCAAAATTTTACAACCTTCTTTAAGCGCTGGAATTGGTTTTTGAGGTTTTTTTCAAAATTTTTGTGAGGAACTCGGGTCTAATTTAGAAACATTATTTTCAAAAGTTTTGTTCCTCAGGGCAGGGAATCGCTTTTTAATTTGTTTTTGCAAATCCCGCAAGATAACTTTCATGACAGGATCGCGTGTTCTTTGATATTGTCTCCTACGGACATTTTTAAGACGGATCAAGAGCTGAAGATCGTCGTCTATTATAATTGAATCGAATTTAACCTCGCATTTTGGTACTGAGGCAGCTCTTGTTTCAACTATAGAAGTAGTCAGAGATTCAAGAGCATAATTAATTTAATCTTTGGTTTGCAAAGGAATGTTTGGATCGAAGCTATATTCCATAAATGTTCGATATTGCTCCCAGCTCTATGGTAATTGAAAGTAGAGCTGTTGGGATTAGAAATTATTTCTTGGGATATTTCAAAAGTTACTGGAAGGTGATCAGAACCGAAGTGAGCATGGGTTACCAATTGGCTACAAAGTTGACCTGAATCAGTTAAGACCAAATCAATAGTTGAGGGATTTCTTGCTGAAGAAAAGCATGTTGGGCTGTTTGGATATTGAATAGTGTAATAACCTGCAGAACAATCATCAAACAGAATATTACCATTGGAATTGCTTGAGCATTATTCCATGAGCGGTGTTTTGCATTAAAATCACCAATAATAAAGAATTTAGACCTATGATGGGTAAGTTTCTGAAGGTCTCCCTTGAGAAAATTCTTTTGCTGGCCTATGCATTGGAATGGCAAATAGGCAGCTATAAACGTAATTACTATATTATCATGACAATACAATTATTACAATATTATCATGACAATATTATTTGCAAATTTTACTCCAGTTTAAATAGCATCAAACATGGAGTTAGATTTAAGCATATCAGAAATCATGTCAATTAATGATTTCTGTACAAATTCCATTTTAGGGGCAGTAATGCTTCCTAAGTAAAAATTGTCAAAATTTCCGTTAGAATTACTTTGGTTAGTATTTTGATTTCTACCCGGTGCAATAGCAGCATAGGTAGCTCCATTAACTCGCTGAACATTGTTAGCAGTGAGGGGAGTAGATACAGATGAAAAATTTGAAGCAGGGGTGATATTTCTACCTACGGGTACGAATGTAGAATTTGTTCCTCGCTGACCCTTGTTAACAGCAGAGGAATTTGTACCTGATCTGAAACGTGGAGCGTTTCCTACCTGTCGCTTAGAACGAGATTGTAGGATCGCTTTCTGAGTCTTACATTCCCAAAAATTGGATTTGTGGTTTTCACCACAATTTGAACATTTAAATTTCTTAGGATCTTCCTTCACAGGACAGTCGTCCTTTGCGTGAGAGGAATCACCACAATTCATGCATTTAGCTGGCATGTAGCAATTTTTAGTTCCGTGACCCCATCCCTGGCACTTACGGCACTGAGTGAGGTTTTGAAAATTTCCTCCAGTCTTCCTGAAGTGTTCCCACTTCACTCGGACATGGAGCATAAGGCTAGCTTTTTCTAAGGCCTTAAGGTTGTTTAGTTCACTAGACTTGAAGTGAACTAAATAAAAATCATTAGAAATCCCGTTGCGCGAATCGCCAGGACGGGATTTCATTTTCATTTTGATTACTTGGAGTGGCACAACTCCAAGTAATTTTGCCAGTTCATCTTTGATCTGATCCAGGGATTCACCACTGGGCAGTCCTTTCATTACAACCTTGAACACACGTTTAGTTTTGGTGTCGTAAGTAAAAAATTTGTGCTGCTTTTCAGTAAGATACTTGAGAAGACATTTAAATCCGTCCAAGGTTTCAGCCAATACGCGGCATTCATCCCGACGTCCAATTTGTAGAGAAAACTTAACTTTCACGAAGTTCAAAAGTTCCATGCGAAGAGCATGGAAATCGGAAGTGGTTATCACAATAGGGGGAATCTTTTCCTTCTTGGCATTAAGCCGGGAAAGTTTACTAGAATTTTTCTTGGATGATGGATCATTCTCATCATCCGTGAGCAAATCAAATTGGTAACTCAAATTAATTTCATCAGAAGGGGGGGTCAAGAGTTTGCCCCTTTCTTTTGCGTATAGGCGCCATGGCGGCAGTAAATTTTTATCCAAATCGACTTCCAAGCAGATTACTATAGGGGCTGTTCATAAACTACGGGGGGGGGGGGTTGACAATTATCCACGATCCATACAAATTTTAAAATTTTTGTATGGATAATTGTCTACGCAGGGGGAGGGGGGATCAAGAATCCCAAAAAAAACTGTCTACGTAGTTTATGAACAGCCCCATAAGAAACTGAAGGATCGAAGAGGAATTTTCCAAATCGATATCCAAGAAGGATTACCTCGGGTAGGGTCCAAACAAGGATCGAAGGAGAATAAGAGTTTAACAAGGTAGAAATTTTTTACAGGTTGAGCACTGAAAAGTGCTGTTTAAATTTGTTGTAGTTTAGGTAGTAGTAACACTTCCTTCAGCAAAAAGCAAATAGATCCGGACGGCGGTTAAGCAGGTAGCAGCAGCAGTAGCAGCAGTAGGAAGGCGGTTCCTGTCAAGCGCGCAGAGTTCGAGCTTTGCACCTCGAACTTTGCGCGTCGTTCCCGTCGAGATCATTGACTGCTGGTAGCGGCGTCGCCTCGATGGCGCAAGCGCTCCTTGCCTGAATGATAACTACAAATTTCGATTACTTTTCGGAAGGACATATCAGCTTTTGAAACCGCATTTTATCGTCGGTTTGGCATAACTAATAGCTCGCCCTACATGCTAACACCGCTAACAGGTTGGAAAAATTTTCCCCTATCTGATGGTAGTACTAGCATGCGTGGGCGAGCTACCAGTTACGCCAAATCGACGATCAAATTCGTTGTTTACAAAAGCTGATACGTTCCTTGGAAAAAGTAATCGAGAAATACTTCTTGGGCTGTGTGCCAATTGCCGAGTTAAATTTAACTCGTGGTTAAACGTGACATTTCGTAAGTTATTTTCAATGTTCGAAAATGTCGGAAATTGATCAGTTTTCAAACAGAACTCAGCCACGGTTACCAAAATTTAACTTCTAGTCGGTCCGAAATAACCACGCTCGTATAGCAGGGTTATTCGATAACTCATCTGTCACTTTTAACCACGAGTTAAATTCAACTCGCCCCTTGCGACACAGCCTTCGAAGTAAAATTAGGGCCATCCATAAATTACGAATTTTTTTGACCAATTAACCCCCCTTCCCCCTCGGAGCGTGTTTTGCAATACACCTAATACATGGCCGGTCCCAACTTCTGAAACCCCTCTCCTCCCTTAACTACTACGTTATTTATGAAAGTTCCCTAATCATTGGGCAATACTGAAAATCAGCAGCACACACCACACAAAATGGGTTGGACATTTATGCGAAATTTCTAATTTTTTTTTTCATGTTGAAGCATGATTCTTTAAGATAATAAATGTCGCGATCGAACATGCAAGCTTTGCACTTGATCGATTAGTTTTGGTTGTGTTGTTAGGTGTGGCTTTAACATGATCATGAGGGCCGCGGTTGAAGACTGACGGTAGTCACGGCGGGTCGTGGTGGGTTGGGTGGTTTTTTAAAGATGTGCAATATGTGTATGCTGGTAAAATCGGCAAGCGTGAAAAAAGGGGCACGGTAGCTCAAAAATGTGAATGTTTTATGGATTCTGTTCCCGTCTTACGTAAGGACCAAATCGAAACAACGAACGTCGCGTAAAAGTAGAATTTAATGAAGACTTAAGCGCATTTTTTTTTAAAGATCGGATTCGCTGTTGTCGTCGTCGTAGGCGTCGTCGTATTCGCTGTCGTAGCCGCCGTTGTAGCCACCGTAGGCTTTACCGTTAGTATATTTAAAATTAACCATCAGCCGCTGAAACTATATGAATTATTGCGTATCTCTGTTGTTCATTACATACCAAGTGAAAACTTAATCATATTTTGTCGAGAGCATAAAGCGCACGTAATAACCAAAAGTTGAATAGTTTAAACCATGAATTTCGGAAAGAGAGTATGCGTGATCCAGTTTGGAAGACATTGTTGGCTGCTTTCAGAGACGTCGCTTCATTTGAATAGCTTTTTGTTAAGTCGGTCGTAGTTTGCGGCAATGTAAGGGGCACGGTGGCTATAGAGCAACCGGGTTTGCTTAATGAGCTGAAGATGGTGGGTTAGAACCCAAGCCTCATTACATTACTGAGTTAATCTATCCTCCAGGCCACAATTGTAGTCGCGTCACTTGCTTAACAGGTTTCAAAATATCGCATCACTTTCCAATGGTTCCATATGGTTACCTTATTTACCTTACCAATCAGGCTAAGGCCTTGTTGTCCTCTGCTGTCCGAAGAAGTCATCTCCACTCTACTCGATCCATGGCCACACTTCGCCAGCCTCGTAGTCTGTGAAGGGTCCGCAGGTCGCCTTCTACTTAGTCGATCCACCTTGCCCGCTGCGCGCCTCTTCTTCTTGTTCCTGTTGGGTCGTTTTTTAGAACCATTTTCACTGGGTCGTCGTACGGTATTCATACGACATGCCCATCCCACCGTAGTCGCCCAATTTTTGCAATGTGAACGATGGATGGTTCTCCCAGCAGCTGGTGCAATTCGTGGTTCATTCGCCTCCTCCACGTTCCGTCATCCATCTGCACTCCACCGTAGATGGTACGCAACATCTTCCGTTCGAAAACACCAAGGGCGCGTTGGTCCTCCACGAGCATAGTCCAGGTCTCGTGGCCGTAGAGGACCAGCGGTCTAATCAGCGTCTTGTAGACAGTCAACTTCGTGCGGCGGCGAATTTTATTCGGCCGGAGCGTCCTCCGGAGTCCAAAGTAGGCGCGATTCCCTGCCATAATGCGTCTTCGAATTTCTCTGCTGGTATCATTTTCGGCGGTCACCAGTAAGCCAAAATACACAAACTCATCGACCACCTCGATTTCGTCACCGTCAATCTGAACTCGAGGTGGGAGGCTAACATTGTCTTCCCTAGAACCTCTTCCTTTCATGTATTTTGTCTTGGATACGTTGATGGCAAGTCCAATCCGTCTAGCTTCAGCCTTCAGTCTGATGTACGTTTGCGCCATCGTCTCAAAGTTCCGTGCCATGATGTCAATGTCATCGACGAAGCCAATAAGCTGGATGGATTTCCTGAAGATCGTGCCACTCCTGTCTATCCCAGCTCTTCTGATCACACCTTCTAACGTGATGTTGAACAGCAGATACGAAAGTCCATCACCTTGCCGTAACCCCCTTCGAGATTCAAAGGGACTCGAGAGTGTCCCCGATACTCGAACAACGCACATCACTCGATCCATCTTCACCTTGACCAATCGCGTCAGTTTATACGGATACTCGTACATAATCTACCTTAGCTGATCTGTTCCATGGTTCTCTGTGCAAATTTCGCTAAATCTGGTCAATCACGGAGTGGCAACTATTGAAATGTATGGTCGTCAATGCTAATGCTCATGCTCATGTCGCTTGCATTAAATTAAAGCGCGGAAGTCTGACTTCAGACGATTCAAACTTGCGGTTTGTATTGTGTCGCTTGCACTAAATTAAAGTCGTCGGAAGTCAGACTTCCACGCTTTAATTTAGTGCAAGCGACACAATACAAACCGCAAGTTTGAATCGATGCAATGATATTCCGAAGTAAGTATCGGAATCATTGTTTACAAAAAAAATGGATATTGACAAACGTACTGGATGATTTGCTAATTTTTAGGCTATTGTTGATATGGGTGAAAGCGATCAACTGTTCGAATAGCCATTGATAGTAAATGTGCTTTATAAATTTAGGTTCCCTGAATCCGAATCAGATGTTAGAATCGTTGTGTAAATTGTATTTTCATCCAAAATTGCAAAATAGATTAATTGAAATACACAATTGCGCTCGAATGTAGGCAATTTATTGTTAAATCATTGGAAATTCCTTGATATTGGAAACAATTCTTACGTATCAATTTATATAATTTGAATTTCGTGACCCTTAATTTCGTCAAAAACCCACGTTTAAGCTACAACAGTCGATGTTTGTTTGAATGCATGTAATGTATGTAATATAATAGATATTTTAGGCAGTAAATATACATTTTTGTAGCGAAAAATTTATCAGCATTTTGTTTGCAATAGGGTTTTTGATCTAATTTCCGTCCTACTAAGGACATCGCGCACTTTACCAGGCTTTTTGGATAGGGTTTGAACAAAACACCGAATGTTTTCATCAAAGATAACTTCTGAATTTATCCACCTTTCCATACGTACCGTTGGATTTGATAAAGAGTCAAACAATGTTGAGATATTATTAAAAATCTAACACTGCTTCTTGCTTCTAAATTCGTCCTACGCGTTTCAATTCCGTCCAAACCCATTGAAACGCCATTAAATTTTCTTCGTCCTACGGATAAACGGAGAAAAAGGGGATGCGCTAGGAGCGCTTCTTTTGTTTTGAGAACAATGAGCGTAAATATGCATACAATGCGCTCTAATAGGATTTATGTTGTAGCTAATGAACTAACGCATCGGAACAAACGTATTATTGTTTTGTGCATTGTGAAATCATTGATATTATTGATGATTTCTGCTCGATAGAACGGAAATGGGCGATTACGACGAAGTAGCGCTCTTCCCTACTACTGGTCGCGTCGGAAGTCAATTCATCAGCAACATTCATAAAAAAATTATTTGTAAATTTAACAGTCGTCCGATAATTTGTTTATTAATTTATTTGGTAAGGCTCAACCGAATTAACTTTACAGAGCCGAGGATTCTTGGTCACTATACAATACATCTTAAAAATATAGTCAAAAGGTACAACACAATAAACACTTTATCTTCCGCTATCCAAAAAGCCTCCTCCATCAGAACTGGAGCCGCTTCCAGTAGTTTCATTGTATGGCAAATTGTTATACGCCAACGAGGGTCAGAGCGCGTCCATTGCAGCAATGGACGCAAAACGTGGTCAGCACTCACACACTCATCACGAAACGGTTGCTTTCCAAAGTCGACGACGCATCGACCGAAAGAACTGCTGATGAAGAACAATGAGGAGGACCACACAATGGTTGCTGCCGAGAAAACAGCCGATCGCGTAGCACACATCGAGAGTGGTCTGCTTTTGTCGACAGCCGAGTGAACACTCGTCCGATAATTTGTATCTACATATATACACAAAATGAAAGCCAACCAAAACCATCCCGCTCTCACCTCGGAAATCTTTCCAACCCATTCAGCGCCATCATGAACCTTTGTAGACTTTACAGCGAAACAGTTCCGATTCCTTGAAAAGTGTCTTTCTTTTCTCAAATTCTTGTCTAGTATCCATCCCCTCAAGCGTTGCCCAGCGAAGCAGGATGCAATTTCCACGGAATAATCTGGAACAACGAGACCGACCCAGCTTGCATATCGGCATCATAATCGTTATTTTTCACTCGGTGTGGTGTCACACTATCCGTCAACAGCGTTTTCTTGAACGAAAATAAATACAAAAAAATCTCTTGTGCTCGTTGTTTCCATTTCCTTTACATATTTTTCATTAAGTTGCTTGCTCCAGTTTTTATTTTCCGCGGGGTTCATGTTATCTCCCGTTTCAGAAGATGGAGTGTGAATTATGTCACTATCCTTTCAGAAGCTCTACTAGCAGTGTATTTGTCTCCTTTCGGGATTTCTTTTCAATTTCTTTGCATCTCTGTAGGTCAGGCCATAAGAGATAAATAAAAAACGGTGTCTTAAAAACTGTCGCGAAAAGTGTCTCAGATTTGGGTCGAAGATAATGCACTCTCTCTTCAGAAGTGGCTTTCAGCACGTCACCAGAAGGGCGCTACATTAGATCGAGTTGAGATTAAGTAGACACCAACGTTTTTCACCATGCATTCAATTTCCATGGTTTCAACATTCTCACGTTAAGTTGGCACATTTTTGCATTCTTTTTTCTCTCATCACGTGACGATAATGTCACCTGAAACAATTTCATTGTAGTATGAAACTGTTCAACCTAATTTTCCACTATTAAAATCCAAATTTGAATAAAGCGTTCTCGTGGCCGAATAAAAGTTAAAACATGTCAATCGCTATGATTGAGTGTAGCGTTGTTGGTTGTAAACATGCTTTCATCCGGCGACGAGAGTTATTGGATCGGTCACGTAATTTGTTCATTCAACCAGGCTGTAACACTATACCAACAACGGTATCAGTGTTGAAAATTGCATCAATTACCAATTCATGGGCTTTATTGGTAATTGTGGTGACTAAATCGCATGCATAAGCTCGGTTCAGTGCACCCTAATTACTGTGTATATGGTTTGCAAAGTGTGTGTCGATTTCACGTACTTCACAACCGCTTTAAAGTCTATGTAGGTTAAAGGCTTTGGGAAATCTAATGTTTACTTTGTTTGCGGTATGGTCTGTTCTAGCGTATAATTTCAACACATACAGCTACTTTTGACTTTTATTAGGATAACAAAATGTCAACTTCTGAGCAGTGTTGGAAATGACATTGAAAGGTTTTCAGTATTCGTCATCTCTTGTCGATTTTTGTAAATTATATAATTAAAGGGGCGTATTCGATGGCACACCGAAAATCTTCTGCAGCTTTTGAACCATGTGAGTAAAAAACCTGAAAATTTGAGTAAATCTTATTCATAGTGTATTGTTTACATCTGTCAAGTTTCATAGTTATTCATGCAGTTGTCGTAGAAACAAGAAATAGCCCGTGATATATGATGAGCACTTACTATCAAAATCCAGAGGCGTCCCACCGATAAATCGCTTAGAAGCTTGGAATTGCTAATACAACTGTGTCTCATGTGATAAGAACCTTCAAGGAGCGTCTGAGTGCCCGAAGGAAGGAGGGGAGTGGTCGTAAAAGAGGTCCAATGGAGCAGTAAAAGTGGTGCAACAGCTCAAGAACCGTTTAAATATGTCATTTCGAGATGTCGCTAAAAAGTCCAAGGTGTTAGACGGATTTGAGCAGAAAACCATGAACCGTACTGGATTACATGTTTATAAGGTGCCGAAAGCCCCAAACCGGAATGAAAAGCAAAACATCACTGCGAAACCCGCGTCCGGAAAATCTGCGTCACGAAGTAAGTCCACAAATCGTGTTGCATCGTGATGGATGACGAAACTTACGTCAAGGCCGACTTCCGTCCACTTCCTGGGCAATAATAATTCGTTGCCAAGTCTAAGTTCGATGTTCCGGAGGATGTTCCAAAGAAGAAATTATCGGAATTTGCAAAGAAATCCCTGATCTGGCAGGTGATTTGCAGATGTGGTGAAATAAGTGCACCTTTCATCACTTACAGAACAACGGAAGAGTGCCTTAAGAAGCGTCTCTTGCCATTCATAAGGAAGCACAAAGGATTAACTCTATTTTGGCCTGATCTAGCATCCTGCCACTACGCTCGAAACGTGTTGGAGTGGTACCGAGCCAACGGATATGAACCCACCACATTCACCGGAACCTCGCTCAATTGAAAAATTCTGGGCAATTATGAAGACGTAAATTCGCAAACATCCTAAAACTATCAAAACAAACCCTAGCAGCACACTTGTCATTTAACTGTTGTGGTTACTTATATGCACCTTATTTCAGTCACAATCAAGTTGCAGCAACCTTTTTTGATGGATGTGCTTGGGAAGCTGGAGTTGAAGAAAATAAGGGTTAAAACAGCAAAAGTTGGAAAATCCGTTTTAAAAAAATTGATGGGTGGAGTGAAAAGGAAGGTGCGGGCATTCGGAATGAGAGACTTAATTGAATAAAACAAATTATGTAAATCATAATTCAATAGTATTTTTTTCATTCCCTGCAAATTTCAAGAAAATCTGATAATCGGTTTAATTTTGGTGAGTTAATGTGTGTGCCTAATTTTTCGAATACACCCTTTAGCATAGGCACCTAAACACGACAGTGGAAAAAATGCCGTAAAGTTAGAGAAGCTTTAAAATTTTAAAAATCGTGTTGCTGATTTGATTTTGATTGGTAATTTTCTATGGAAACCTCACTTTCCCAATAATATGCAAAAAATATTTTGTTTGGAATTTGAGTAAATAGAGTAAGGTGAGCAAAAGTTCGACCTTAGTTGAACATATTAAAATTTCTAAAAACTCCAAGCATTTGGAATCAAACTAGATCCATCACCCCAGCAAAAGGGCGTAGCCAGGTTTCGAGCTAGGGAAGGGTGAAACATTCCCATTTCCATTTCCCCGAAAGCCTTTGTGTTGCTGAGTGTAAAGGGGGGCAGTCGCCCCCGTATGTTCCCTCTGGCTACGCCTATGCCCCAAAAGGCCTGGGTTCAATCCCAGCCGGCGCCACCGGGATGTTCTGAGGCATAACATCTCTGATCACGCAGCTGTGTGAGCTGCCTTATTGCCATCAACACGGAAAACAAGATCGACGGAAAACAAAACAAGGGAAAAAAAATATATTTTCAGGAATGATCCGAGTATTGCGAGGAAGATAAGAGAACTTCGATCCATTAATTAATTGCAGGAATTTTCAAGGAACTTCTTGAGAAACTCCTAATCTTTCCGGAACATTCTGAACGAACGAAAACTTCAGGCAATTCCAGAGAAGATTTTCAGCTGGTGGGAAATATTGAAAACTTCAGAAAAATTTCAAGAACTGCAGGAAAGATAAAACTTACACAATAGATTAACGAAGCTGTTCAATTAACTCCAGGAAAAGAGCGGGACATTTTAAAAGTTCCCAGAAATCTAGGTTAGCCTAGAGAAATGTTTTGAAGTTCAAAGAACTTCAGGGCAGTTTTAATAACTTCAGCGATGTACTTAAAACTTAAAAATAGTCCAAACCTTCAGGGTAGTTTAAAGATCTTAAAGAACTAGAAATTATGTTTCAGTCTTGTGGTAAAAGATCCGAAATCGATTCACCACCGCCTGTGTTATGGAACGCCACGCAAAACTTTGCTTGTAAACTGGCCCTCTCAGAGCTCGACCATGGCACATGAGGAATCTGCATACAAGGAGATTTTCTTGCTTATTCTGCATTATTTGACAAGTTTATATCAGTGTGCACCTACATTAATCACTTTGAGATCCAGTATAAGTTTTCCAAAATGTCCAAATTAACTAAAGATCTGGATTTTCTTATAGGCTCAATGTGGTTTGATACGCACGATCCCGACTTATTCAACACATCATTCGAACTTTTTTAAGCTTCATGATTATTTGCACATCATAGAATGGTAACAATAAGATATTTAATGCTCTCCGAACTAATCTGTAGCTCAGATCTTGAAGTTATACAGGCTCAACATAGTCTTGAACAATGTCCTGAAAATCTTTATGAGTCTGTGAAACTCAAGAGAGTCTTCTGACACCATATTCACCTTGGATGATATCAATAAGATTTGTAATACTCTCCAAACTGCTCTGGAGCTACAGACTCTACAGACTCAATTCAGTCCTCAACAATGTCCAAATCTGTCCATGCAGCTCTATGCAGCCTTTTCATAACATGAGTTAAGAACTTGAATATCTACATCCTAAAGTCTTGAACAATGCCCTGAACATCTGTATGTGTCCGTGAAAGTCAAGAGAGATGTTTTACGCTATGCACATCATGTCATAGTATAAATACGATTTTTAATACTCTCAAGCCTGTTCTGGAGCTATGATCTTGAAGATCTACAGGCTCAATGAAAGAATTGACCAATGCACTCAAAATCTGTATGAGCCCATAAAGCTCAAGAGAGCTTCTTGACAACATGCACATCATGTATTGGTATCAGTAAGAATTCTAATGTATGTACTCACAAATCTATTTTGGATGACTTACAGGCTCAATGAAGGCTTGGTAAATGTCCTGAAAATTTTGTATGAGCCCATGAAGTCCAATAGAGCCTCTTGACAACATGCAAACATGATATCGAATCATATCAAAAAGTTATTTAATGCTTTCCAGACAATTCTGAAGTTAAGATCTTGAAGATCAACAGACTCAATGAAGTTGTGAAAAATATTCTGAACCTTTTTGCCTTTAAGACGTTTGGGATCTTCAATGAAGGTTTTGTGTTGTTATGGTAGTTCTCACATTTGTTCAAACGAATTTTCAACTTTTTGTTATGTTGCCACTTTGATCTACTAGCACCTCTTTCTGGAAAATAATATTAGTGAGTAAAGGCGATGTAGTATTGTTTACTTTAAACTTGAAGGGCATTTTAGTGGAAACTCATAGCTTTTTAGGCAAAACAGAAAACTGTATTGAAAGCGAGTTTTCATACAAAGTTGACATACTGAGCCTATAAGAAACATATCACGACACGCTTTGAAACTGGCCCACACTCATATGGGGAAACTTTTTATCATTTTTTTTTGACGTAGGACTACGTCTGTGTTTTCTATATGGGGGTACACTTTGTGAAAACCGAAAATGGAATATTTAACAAAATTATGAAAGATTCTGAACGTTAATAACTCAGTTGTCCCTGGACCAATTTCAATAATTTTATCACCAATCGATCAGAAATATTTCAACGCATCTGTGAAATTTAAGACTTTATCATTTTCAAAATGTCACTATTGAAAATTTCACGAATGTTCAACTGTTGCTATGATAGTTAAAATCATCACCGATTGCCTGCGAAAAGCGATTTCCCTAACAAAGATTTCAAAGTTGAATTCCATCCAGTCTCAATCAACGCGTGGTGAGTGGTGGTGTTCTCCAGTACACAACGAAAGGCTCTCCGCAAGCAGCTTACAAGACTGCCCACAACCGCTGATCGAATTAAGTTCCAATCACCGTCAGGGTTGCCAAAAGCAAATCTGTATTTTTGCTTATAAAAATCTTTTCATCTGTATTTCTTCTTCGAAAAATCTGTAACAATATCTGTATAGTTTAAATATTGCGTATTTCGCTCCAAAATGAACAAATAAGTGTTAGAAGTGCGGTATCCGTCGTAAAAGTGCGCTTTTGCATAATATCGTGGTCGTACATTTTGCACCGAATACATTAATAGCGGTAAGCTACAACATGGATTTACTTTTCATACCGTTCCTGTTTGGAAAATCTGCCAAATGTTAGCTTGAGATTGAATTGGTTAATAGCACCGTCGATACCAAATCAACCCAACATTCGTTATCGGGATTCAAACCGAGGATAATATCAGTTGGTGCTTACCGCCATAAGATCATTCTAGTATTAGTAATCCAAAAAAACAACGTACATGTATGCAATTTGTGACGTAGGTAATTGCATGTACGTACAGTGCTGTCATGCAGTTGTGTGTGCCCGATTACTTCACCCCGGTAATCCAGTTCATTGAGTTCTACACTCTCGAGGCAAGGATACGGTAAAATGAAAGTAAGACTAACGCAAAAATTTAGCTGAATGAAAGACATGCCTCAAAATATCTGTATATAATTTTACCCAATCAAAAAATCTTTATATCTGTATGTACAGATTCTTGGTTTAAAAGTGCTAAAAAATCTGTGTAAACACAGATTATTCTGTATTTTTGGCATCCCTGAATCACCGTGCGTGGTGGTGTCCGGTCGTTGGCATCAGCAGCAGCAGAATATTGTTCTCCAGTACACAACGAAAGGCTGCCTGTAAGCAGCGAGCTGCAGCCCACATGAGCAGCGATAGAAGGAGGAAGAAGCCGCACCGCTATTGATCGGAATCAGTAGCTCTTCGTGAGTCTCTGTAGACTATCTACACTGAAGCAAACAGACTTAAGAATTTCATAAGGCTCGAATTATGAACGACACATATGAATTTCATAAGAACGACTTATGAAAAATTTTCGTCTTACATGAGGTAGCTCTTCTACGCCATTGGTCATTCCATTTTCCCAAGCGTTGACAGACGAGTGGTCCAGACACAGAACTCGTAATCTCAACGTCCAAGGTTCGGTTCCAGTCTGCTCAGTTTTATTTTTTTTTTTATTATTATTTTACATAAGGCAAATCAATGAAATTCATACCGATTTCTTGTGGCTAAAATTCATAATTGGTTCTTATGAAATTCTTACGTTCTTTTGCCTCAGTGTATGTCAAGCGCGTCATACTAAAGAGTATAAACAGAGAGAACCCCACTCAAAATCCTATTCCTACACAAAACACAAGCTCCTGTCGCAGTTAACAAATAAGATTTATTATATAAGACCACGTAGTCCTACGTCACCATTGCGTACAACCCCATAGTTTTTCAAAAGGCCAACCCCTATTAGGTAAGAAAACCACTCTCTGAAAATTTGAGCTCATTCGGATGTAACACGAACTGGCGCTTTTGATTTAAATTTTAAATGGGGATATTGGTTGGAATGTATGCTAAAATAATATTTCTACACTCTTTCGTGCATAGTACTGGTTCAGCAAACTCGATTAAGCTCAGAATTTCAGCACACGTAACTAAACAGTAAGGAACAACTTTGCTGTGGAGAGCATCACGATTCAAGTTAGCATTATGGAGATATTAGTTAGTTATGTGCATTCTGCTCGTATATTGCAACAAAACACAGGTAGCTTATGCAGATTACCACTGAAAATAAAAGTTCATGTCTTTTTGACGTTACACGAGCTGGTGCTTTTGGTTTAATGTTCATATACGAGATTTGGTTTAAATTTCCATATACAAAATGCTCATATAGGGGAAAAGTTGGCTTCGGCAATACCTTAACCTATTATCGTTAGGGGGATAAACAATGTCCTTGAGAGCTCAAATTTGGCATGTGGATACATTGTGTTTCAGAGCAACTATTGGCCAAATTTGAGTGCTCTAAGACTTTGTTTACCCCCCTGACGATAATAGGTTAAGGTATGGCCGAAGCCAACATTTCCCCTATATTCAAAAGAGAATATTTCAATAAAACTAACTGGATTCATGATGCAATCTTCAGCAAAGTTGTTACTCATTAATTGAAATACAAGTTTTGAACATCTGAATCAAATCGAGAATAAGAAAACTTTGTTTTGATCGATAGAGTGTGGAAGTGTAATTTTTTCATGTAATATTATCCAATTCCCCCAAATTCAAACTAAATACGCCAGCGAAGAGTAAGCACATTTAAATGCACACTGCATCGAAAGTACACCCATTGTGAGCTTAATTCCGGTTTCATTGTCATCAATCACATCATTCGCTAATGAACTCATTTTCAGCGTGAAACCGCATAAGGTTACTTACGTCAACTCGCATCAGCATCATTTATCATCAAATTCCTTCTTCCGGAAGGGGACCAGAGTTGCTGAATCAATTCATTTTATCCTGGTGGTAGATGTTTCCTTAATCCTATGATGCGTATTCTTGCCGCCCATGGATGGCATCTTTATATTTCGAAGGCAAGATGCAATCCAGATCCTCCAGATGGCAACTGAGAACAGTGCATTTTTCTTCAATTACATTTTTCGTCAAACGACTTTTCCAACAACCCACCGACGACGTCTGTAAAGCAGCCATCTCACGAACGTTGGTGCACTGATTAAAGTTCAATTAAAATGGGATTGGAAGTTTAATTAAAATTATAATCTTTCAATCTAGCAAAAAGTATTTTTGGATCTTTTGTTTGTTGGTCATTGCGTTTTTTTTGTAATGATTTTAAGGAATATTGTCTTTTAATTGGGGTTGACGATAGTGTTGATTTTGGTGGTGGTTTTAAGTGAATCCATAAGGACTCTTCACTTTATAAAAGGGACACCGAAAAACGCCCGTAACCTTTTCATTTTACGTTGTATCCGCATTGTTTTTTTTTTCTAGATATGTGAAGATTATGATCCAATTCAAATTATGTAATTTGAGTGATAAGTGATTTAAACCACTTATAGTCAAACTCATAACTTTTTAATGAACATTTAAAGTAAATTTAAAGTAATTCTTTGTAAAAAAAAACGCATAACGAAACACTACAAAAAAAAAATCTATGTTTCGGTATTTATTTTTTCTTACAGAGACAAGAGAATATTTTTGTATTTTTTACCCAAGGGACCCTCAACATGCATATTTGTAGGTATGTGCTAAAACCCTTGATTTGAAAACTTGAATGTGAACTTGCCAGGTCAGTTCAATATAACAAAATATGTTAAGGTGCGTGTCGGAAAACGACCAGTCTTATCGAACTTTGTCTTACGTGTTACCAATTTGCATATTCAATTAAAATAGAATGAAAACTGCTAGAGAATAGCTAAATATTAGCTTAACGTTACAAGATAAGGAAGAATCATAATCATTCAAACTTAATTTACAGTTTTCTGAAGTTGTAAACATGGGACGAAAAATATAAGAAAAAATGTTGAAACATCGTAAGTATACTTTGTTTTACAAAATTCATTTATTTTTTAGTTGGTGTGTCTCACCATCGAGAATTAAAAAAATAAATTAAATTATTTTGCTTGACGCTTGAGATGTAGCTGTATCGATATTTTATTTTCATTTTGCAGCGCAGGGTGGTGCAGTAAGAGCGTAAGGAAATCCAAGGCCGATAGTAAAGGAGGGATAATGACTGACTTGCCACATGATCGCCATGCGTAGGTTATAAGGAAGGGTGATGGTATGTGGTTTTTTGGATTCTTTGGATTCAGTTGGCCACGATGCTGCAAAATGACATGAAATGTGTAAATTTGAAATAATCTTAAATTTTTAATCATCGAAAGTACTTGCATTTTACTCAGGCACTTTTGAGCAAACTGCAATTACACTCTATAATCGAAATGTGCCACGACTAACCTTGCACAACGTTCACTCGGCTGTCGACAGAAGCAGGCCACTCTCGATGTGTGTCACGCGATCGTCCGTTTACTCGGCAGCAACCATTGTGTGGTCCTCCTCATTGTTCTTCACCAGCAGTTCTTTCAGTCGATGCGTCGTCGACTTTGGAAAGCAACCGTTTCGTGATGAGTGTGCGTCCATTGCTGGAATGGAAGCGCTCTGCTTTTGTGTGTATTAATTTATTTGATAAGGCTCAACCGAATTAACTTTACAGAGCCGAGGATTCTTGGTCACTATACAATACATCTTAAAACTATAGTCAAAAGGTACAACACAATAAACACTTTATCTTCCGCTATCCACGATATCGAATATAACCAGCCGCTGCAATTTCAGCCGTCTTGCCGATAGCAGTTCCAGATCAATTAGTTGACATCGTTCTGGATATGCAGGTAGATGGACAGGATCATTCCACGGTAGGTGCCGAAGAGCAAAGCGAATGAATGATTTCTGCACACGTTCGATGCGGATCACCTGAGATGTATGGTACGGTGCCCAAATGGGAGCAGCATATTCCAGGATACTTCGCACTAAAGCACAGAACAAGGCTTTTAATGTGTGCACGTCGGTGAATTGAGATGCATTGCGGCGAATGAACCCAAGAACGGAGAAGGCTTTGGCAGTAACGGTGGATATATGTTCGTTGAATCGAAGCTTACAATCCATGATAACTCCTAAATCACGGATAGACTGCACACGTTCCAGCGGAGCAGTGTCAATATTGTAAAGATGATTGATGGGAATCCAACAACGGCTAAAAGTGATCACCTTGCACTTATTGATGTTCACGCACATTCCATTTTCCTTGCACCATCGTGAAAGGGCATCGATGTCAATCTGCAGAGCAACACAGTCCAAAACAGACTTGATGACTCTGAAGATTTTGAGGTCGTCGGCAAAAAACAACTTTCCAGAAGATATTTGCAGGCACAAGTCATTGATGAAGAGCACAAAGATCAATGGACCTAACACACTCCCTTGTGGAACTCCAGATGGAATGTAGAAGGTCCTGGATCGTGCTGAGTTCACCTGGACGAATGCTTTCCTACCAGTCAGGTAAGACATTAGCCAGTCGGCTATCCAATCGGGAAAACCCATATGTCTCAGCTTTTCCACGGCATAGCTATGCGGAACAGTATCAAATGCTTTCGAAAAATCAATGTATACAGAGTCCACTTGATTCCGGCTTTCAATCTCACGAAACAAAACGTTGGTGTAGCATAATAAGTTGGTTGTTGCAGAGCGATGGGGAACGAATCCATGCTGGTATTCCGAAATTATCGGTTTTGCTGCAGACAGTAAGACCTCGTGGACCAAGGATTCAAAGAGCTTTCCCAGGCAACAGAGAATCGAGATCCCGCGGTAATTTTCAACGTGCCGCACGCTACCCGATTTGTGGATGGGAATCATTTTGGCAGTTTTCCATAAACCTGGGAATGTTTTTTCATTTAACGATCGATTGAACAGTATCGTCAAAGGTTTAACTATAGACTCGGCGCAATTCTTCAGCAGTGTTGGAGTTAAACCGTCGACTCCGGCTCCTTTCGACGCATCTAGTTTGGCTAACGCTCTCAACACTTCCTCACGAGAAAAATTGAAAAAAGGAAGGTGGATATCATGGGATGGCACATTTTGAAAACAACCCGGGTGAGGTTGGGGCGACTCAGCATTAAACACACTTTGAAAGAAGGTCGAAAAAAGATTAGCTGCCTCTTCAGAAGAGCAGGCCAAAGCGTCACCATACTTGACATTGTCCGGAACACGATTGCTTGCCCTTTGTTGCTTCACGAACCTCCAGAACATTGATGGGTTTTGTTTCAAATTCGATTGCAGCCTCTGCATGTATTCATGGTAGCTTGATGCTACGAGCTCTTTGTAGGACAGTTCCACAAGGTGAAGCGATTCTCGGTTTTCAATGGTTTTGTTAGCGAAGAATCGTTTACGTGCTTTACGCAGTCTGTTGCGCAGGTTTCTTAACTCAATGGACCACCAGGGCTTCCTGTTGGCTCCAATAATAGCAGGGCGGCGTCGAGAGACCTTCAAGTGGAGAATTTCGTAAAGCTTGTCGTAAAACAGAAGAACAATATCATCGACAGAGTGCCCCTGAAGAAGCTGCTCCCAGTCAACCGATGAAAATTCTGCATTGAGAGATTCGAAGTCGCAGCGCCTAAGATCCAGATCAATAGAGTCCGACTGAGCGTTTGCTGGAACGTGCACACATCTATGTACATCAACTTGAAGTTCTAACGGCGGATGGTGAGGATCGATAGGCAAGAGTGGTAAAACAGGATGCGATATTTCAAAATCGTCAGGAGCGTTCGTAAAAGCCAGATCGAGTAGCCTGCCATTCGGGTTTGAGATTGAGTTTAGTTGAACCAAACCACATGTAGAAATGGATTCGGTAAGTACGAGTTCTTGTTCGCTGGAGGCATTCGCAGGCAGGTATCCATTGACATCTTCATCGAAGGTCCATTGCAGCTGAGGGAGATTGTAATCCCCAAGAAGTAAGACTATGTCGCTGGCCGCCGATCGATCAGCAACATACTGAACAGCGGAAGAGTGGGTGGAATATAACGCAGGATCAGAATTCGGACGAAGGTAAATACCGAAAATGTGCAGAGACCGGTTTGGTAGTTTCACGCACACAGCGACTTGCTCAAGCTGTCTACAGTCGGTTAAAGATACCTCGGTACAGTGCAGACTCAATTTTACTGCAACGAGCACACCCCCGCCTCTCGACAAGTTGCTTGTTGATTCACTACGATCACATCGAAACAGCGAGTAATCCGATGTTAGCTCCGCATCGATTATATCGGGCCGGAGCCACGTTTCGGTGAGAACGACCACATCGTAATCGCAGCTGGATAATCCTAACTTCAAGTCAGATGTTTTCGTTCGTAGACCTCTGACGTTTTGGTAATAAACCGACAGAAATCGATGTCTTGATGGGGTTCCACTACTGCCCCCACAGTCGTCGAACGAGGTCACGCAACGCTGGTAATCGGGTGCACTAGAAAGTGAATGATCATCAGGGAGCGAGCAGGTTGTTAAGCTTGAGTACTTGCCGGTGTTCACTGTTTGGAAGACCCCCTCTCCACTCCCGACAACGGGACCGAGACTCTGATATGTGTAGAATAAAATAAAAAGCAAGTGTACTTATCTGGTTGTTCCAATGTGATGAGTGAGTCTCCATCGTATCTTGATGTTCACGTCTCCTTTCCCGTTTCCTTGTTTCTTGTGCTACGTTGTTTTTTATCGTTCTTCTCGTGTTCCATGTATATTCTGCTTTTAAACTCAATACAAATCAGAGGTAATGTTCATATGAAACATATATTGTCAACATGTTTTATTTAGCATACTATATCAGATGCATCCATATTAATACTCTGTTATGTGATAAAGCTTATTCATCCACCACACCCACATCTCTTCCCCCCACACACACATAATAAAATAATATCTTTTTCTTTTACGAAGGGAAATGCCCGCTTGAGTGAACTTTAATTATTCAAGCTACTTCTCAAGTAGGCATAAAACCTTCTTTTACTTTTATTATTTTCTTTTTTCATTTTTTTTCCATTATTTTACATTTCTTACTTATTCCTCAACTCCTGATTCCGATTCTTCTTCGCTTCCCTCATGTTCATAAATCTCCTCCGCTTTTATTTTTAGTTTTCCCTTGTCTTTTGCTAGTTCTATCCACTCTTCTTCTATCATGTCTGTTATTTTCCTTTTATCTTCTTTAAGTGAGTCATTCCACGTCTTGGCTGGTCTTCCTATCTTCTTTTTTCCATATTTAATTTTCTGTGCAACTCTTAACGGATGCCCTGCTTGCCTTCTCTGAATATGTCTCCAGTAGTTTCTCCTCATGACTCTGATCTTTTTAACAGCAGTTTTCCCATCTAATAACTGTGATAATTTAATCCTACCTTTGGGTCGATCCCTGCAATACCTTAGCATTTCTTTTAATATTTGCATTTCGTATTTGCTAATCGATCTCCTATTCCTTTTCACAAGTGCTGCTGCCTTTAGCCCGTAAGTTATTGCTGGCGATATGATTGTTTTATATATTAATTTCGCTAAACTCCATTTTGGTTTATATCGTCTCAAGAACTCTATAATTACTTTACTACTAGCTATTGCCTGTGCACATCTTTTTCTAGTCGTTTGTGGTCTATCCAACGTCTCTGTTAAATATGTTCCCAAATATTTCATATTTTTCACAACATTGTAATATTCTCTATCTATTTTGATTCTCTCCGGAATACTTCTATCATTGTGTGGTTCTCTTACTAAAATCTAACTTTTGTTAGTATTGATTTCCAATCCTAACTTTTTCAACTCATCCTTTAGTAATTTAATTATAATTTCAACTTCTTCTACTGTCTCAGCTATAATTAATATATCATCAGCGAAAGCTAGCATGACCGGTAATTTTCCGTTATTGAGTTCTAATAAGTTAATACTTGAATACTGTTTTTTAACTTCCAGCAACACCTTCTGCATGATTAACGTGAAAATATACGGGGATAAGGGACATCCTTGCTTAATTCCCTTGGCTTTAATTCGTTCCTCGGTCCTTACTTCTTCCCAAAGTATACTTGTACGTTCTGCTGACATCGCTTGTAGGACTCTATTTGTTATATGTCCAGGAACGTTTAGTTCGTTTAAGATGTGTTCCACCTAAATGTTTATATTTTTGTTAATGTTATCCTTTTTTTTCTAAATTTACTTTTAATACTTACCGATGATATATCCACAAAATCAAATGCTTTCTTAATATCTACTGACATAAGAATTATTTTGTTACCGCTATTCCAGTTTTCTTCCATGCACCTTCTCGCGAAAAACATTTGGTCATCCGTTGATCTATCTTGTGTAAAGGCTGTCTGGTGAAATCCTGGTTCTCCTGCATATTTTCTCAATATCGTCACTAAGCATCTTGCATATAATTTGTATCCCAAGCTACTTAATGTTATTCGCCTGAAATCTGTTGTCTCTTTTGCTCCTTTCTTCTTCGGTATCGGTATTTGCACTGCTTCCTTCCATTGCGCTGGCATGTTGTTGGTGATCCACACTTTTTTTTTATCATTTGGTACAGCTCCTCTATGCTATCTTCATCACAGTATTTGACGTATTCGTTTTTCAATCTATCTAATCCTGCTGCTTTTCCGTTTACTAATCCACTTATAATCTCCTTGATTTCTTCTCTTGTAGGCTCTTCTGTAAATTTTTCATTATCAGGTTTGATTGTAATTGATCCACCTTCCGATTTCTTCATTGGAATCAAGGGTTTTTTTTGTAGCTTTTCTCCGAATAAACTGTCTTAGATATTTGTATGATCTCTTAATTATTTCTCCTACCTCGTAGTCTTGTAACTCGTTGTAAAATTTAAATACTTCCTTTTCGTTATGCTCTCTTACTGCTACATTATAATCATGTCTACGTATGTTGATATTTTCTCTAAACATTGCTGTATCTATTCCTCTATTTTTTGCCATTTTCATTCGTTTTCTAGCTTTTAATAATGATTCTATTGCTCTTTTTCTTTTGGGTGTTACTGGGGTTTTAACCTGCTCCAGAGCTTTCCTAGCACTTTTTGTACTTTCTCTGCAAATTTTTCGTAGGCTTCTGTAATATCTAAATTTTCAACATCTATTCTTTCATATTTTTTCAGTTCATTATGGTATATGTCGTTAGGTTCCTTTTGCTGTAGTACATTTGGTAGTAATTGTTTTTTCTTCTTTTTCATAGGTCCATCTACTTTCCATTGTTCTGACTCTATAAAAACTAACAATATTTTATGATCAGTTTGAACTGTAGTCCATCCTGCTCTTATGTACTTTGTTTTAACTCTAGTTGCCTCTGCTGCTAAGACATGATCTATCTGAGATGTTTTGTTCCCATTTGTCCATGTATATAACAAGGATTTATCAAATCGCATCGAGATTACATTCATTTTGTGTATATTCAAAAATACTTTCATGAATTCTCCGTTTTCATTTGTTGTTGTATGTCCTATATTCCTCCCTAGCCTTCTCATGTCATCTTCATCTGAATCTTCTTTACCTATCTGAGAATTGAAATCTCCCATAACTACCATTCTATCCTGTCTTGGGTGACTATTCACGTATGATCCTAAATCAGCGAATAACGAATTGGCATTTGCGTTTGGTGCATGTACATTTACAATTATCCAGCTTTCTTTTCCTCCCTCACTTTCCATAATCCCTGACATTATATTTTTGTTTACATCTCTAATGTCTCTTATAGTAATCCTATTAGTCTTCTTCGTAAGTATAGCTAATCCTCTCATACTGTTAGAATTTTTCCGCTCCGACAGCCACCATTCATAGTTTTGAGTCTCGATTTTTACTCCCATTACGTTTACTTCTTGCAGTACCGCAACATCCACTCCTGATTGCTGCAACTCTTCGTCTATTTCTTCTCTCTTGCTTTTTTGACAGCATCCTCGTACATTTAAACATGCAATTTTAATATTTCTTGTTCCCTTGCGTTTTCGTGCTTTGTTAGTTTTATAATGTTTACAATCCATTTTCTTTGCTGATGCGTTGTGTTGCTTTCTACTTATTTCTTTCTCTTTGAGGTATACCTTTTCCACGCTGTCTATTTGTATATTGTTCCTTGTCTTTGTCTCCACTAGTTCTATTATTTGTTTTTCTGTTCTTTTTCTTCCTGTTTTGATCATTCGTACGCCATCCTTTTCCTGATATATCCTTATGTCCATGCCTGTTATATAAGCTACTGCTTTCCAAATTTCCTCATTAGGATATATCGCTTCCGCTTTTATGTTTGTAATCCTTCTTATATCTGTTTCCAACGCTTTGGGTAGTTCCTCAAACGCTTCTGTCCCTGGAGAAATTCCGCTTACTTGATGGCACACTGACCATATAAAGCTTTCTGTACCTTCTACTTTTCTTCTTACTTTAATTCTTCCTTCCTATACTTTTATCCATTGACAGTCGTTAGCGATCTTCACAGTCTCAATTGTGTGCTGCTTCGTTGACCTTTTTTCTTCTAAACTTGCCTTTTCATCACCTTCTTCTATTCTGCTACCTTTCCCATAATCCACATTAGCGTTTTCAAAATCCTCCTCGTTTTCCTGTCTCCTGTATACGCTATCGTAATGATTTGTACCGTTATAATAAACATCGATTTCCCCATCTCCAAATTGAAAAACAAGTGGTTCATAGTTCGGATTAAATACACGGATATTCCTTTGCAATATTTCCTTCATCGCCAAAATACATTCTGCTCCTCCCCAAGTACCAACTTTCGCAAGGTTTTGTATGTGCTTCTCTACCAACTCCATGTTTTTGATACTGCTTTCTTCATACATTTCGCCTGTTCCCTCCATTACCTCGGCCATAATTACGTCCATCATCTCCAACCGATGGTGCCACAGGTATTCCGTTGTTTGCTTCCTTAGTTCCATCGCTTTTTCCTTGAACTCGGTGTTGAACGTCGTCCATCCCGTTATCTGCTGTACAATGGCGTAAAACATGCAGTTGCCATCTCCAGGAACATTAATCACTTTCAAATTCTTCCATCTGTTCAATTCCTTCGAAACATTCCATTTTTCTTATTTTGTCACTGTTTTTCACTGGAGTCACGTCCAACACATTCGATGTTTTCACAGCTTTTCAGTTTTAAGATAAATTGTATAGTGAACAGAAATCCTCGGCTCTGTAAAGTTAATTTGATTGAGCTTTATAAAATAAATTAATAAATAACAACCTGGCGAAACTATTGTGGTGAAACTATTGTTTTCGCACCGTCTGAACGTCGATCAGCTATGTGCAGAAGACAAATATATTTTTTTTTGGTTTTTTTTTCCGTCGATCTTGTTTTCCGTGCTGAGCACCAATGCTACCGACGTGCCAGGAAGGCAGCTCCCACACCTGGACCCTACCTATCGACCCATCAACTCATGAACCGGGGACCAACGGCTTTACTTCCCTTCCGAAGGAAGGCGTGATCAGAGATGTTATGCCTCAGAACATCCCGGCGGCGCCGACTGGTATTGAACCCAGGCCTGCTGGGGTGAGAGGTAATCACGCTTACCACTAGACCACCGGCGCCGTTAGAAGACAAATATAGCCTACATAGATAGTGAAAGGGAATCTGCTTTTGCAATATGGGCAAAGCGGGGTATCCACACGGTGGTCAAAATAATTTCCACGAAATAGTGTTCACGTTCAGCGGGAACACAGTATTTTAACTGTGTATAGCATTATTTAAGTTATTCATCACCAACAAAACCTTCTATGACTAATCATGATCAGTATCTTCTACTTCTTCACTACTATCGTCATAACCGGATCTAATGATTTTTTTTTTCGTTGATTAGTTTTCCGTCGATCTTGTTTTCCGTGCTGAGCACCAATGGTACCGACGCCAGGGAGGTAGCGCACACACCTGGATACTACATATCGACTCATCAACTCATGAACCGGGGACCAACGGCTTTTCGCCTGAGATGTTATGCCTCAGAACATCCCGGCGGCACCGACTGTACAGCAAAAATATAATTTTAATATCATATCAAAATGGATGCACTTTAATCGTGCCTAAAATATTGTGTAATATTACATGTCAAAAAGGACAAAATCATCATTAATACAGTCCATGAACTGACATTACGCTACATTTGGTTATTTTTATGGCCATAACAAATACATGATATTTTCGACATGATTGAAGTGTATCCTGTTGGATGTAATAATAAAATTAATTTTTTGCTGTGTGGGATTGAACCCAGGCTTGCTGGGATGAGAGGTAATCACGCTTATCACTACACCACCGGCGCCGCTATTTAACGAATTTGTCGAACAGTATTCTGGTCTTAATATGCACCTTGTTTTCGTGTTTTATTCCGCTACGTTCAATATATTACCGCATTAATGTTCTCCACACAGCAAAAAATAAATTTTAATATTACATCCAAGAGTATGCACTTAAATTATGTTGAAAATCTTATGTAATTTTTATGTCCACAAAAATAAACAAATGTAGTAAAAGCAACGTAATGTCAGTTCATGCACTGTATTAATGATAATTTTGTTCTTTTTGGCAAGTAATATTGCACCATTTGTATGACCCGGTTGAAGTGCATCCACTTTGATGTGATATCAAAATTAATTTTTTGCTGTGCCCGAAAAGCTGGTTTTTATAAATTCAATTGTCGAAGGGCTGTCCTTAGGATTCCTTCGTTTTTACTTCTTATAATATGCCCATAAAATTTAAATCTCGCAATTTGTATTTTTGTCAACTGTTTTGTCTTCCAAAATTTTTGGCTCGTCCTCCAGTTGATCCTGATTATTTTGGTGTTCCTCTACATGCTGAAACTTTTCCTGGACATACTGTTCCCTGTCATCCTTTATGCCATGTTGCTCGTTGGTGTCCAGTGTAGCATGATCCACCGCGTTATCCCTTTGCTAGAGGGGTGCGTTTATATTTGCTCTCTCTGGCAAACCCGCACTGTTCCTCGATGATGCATTTCACAGAGCGTTAGTAGTCTTACAAGCATTTCATGATTTGATCGTAAATCATCTCTGTTTCGCTTTAATATGGTTGATAATTCCATATAGAATATGACCACCAACGAGTGATATAAGCGTTTTACAACGTCCCATTTTAGCTTATGTTTCCTTAGGAAGGAGCACAAGACATAAAAAGACTTCTTAGCCTTCTTAATTCGTTGTACGGTTATTTCCTTCCTCGTTAAGATACTTGTGATATACGCGTCTAGATAGCGAACCTTTGTTGTTATTACAAGTTCGTAGCTTCCAAACATTCGTATTCTGTCTGGGTCAATACTGTGGATGTCATAGGGATCGCGAATAAGATTTTATTTTTTTATTTTTTATTGATTTGTAAACCGACAGATGCTTGTAGTGGTTCTAGAACTCCTAATAGCCTTGCGATATCCTCTTCATTTTTGTATATGAGCAGAATATCATCTGGATAAGCCAAAATGCATGCAATCCTCAGATAACTATTGTGCTAGGAATTCATCTCCGGGACGATTTTTGACGTAGGATTACTGTTTGCGAGCAACAAGAAAAACAGCGGATGCAGCCAATTGAAAACGCACTGAGTGGGATTTAGGTACTCCACGGTGCTACCAATCGGTTGAGTGTGGTGGATAGTGGTAGTGTACCGATTCGCCGCGGTCACTCACTACTACGCACGAGCTGCACGGAGAAGGAGAGAGTTTCTCGTCGAAGAATGTGGGAAGTAGGATTAGGAGATAGAAATGTAAATATAGGAAATAAGTTAGTCAAAAAAGTACACCTTCGCGAATAGTCGACCGGGGGCGAACCCCGTACGAAATACGGATAGAACGAACGTTCGCCGGGCAAGTAGAAATCAACATCAATCGGTCGGGACGGTCCCCGTCTTTCGGCAACATGGGGGTGCAAAATCGATCGCTTTATGAAAAGTGGTCAGGTTTTGACTATAACTCTGTCAACAGCGGATGGATTTTAATTCTGCTAAAATGAACACTTTACACAAATGTCCAACTGTTGCAATGGCGAACAAAATTATAACCGATGGCCTGTAAAAAGCACTCACCGCGTGTGGTGAGTGGTGGTGTCTGGTCGTCTTCATCAGCAGCAGCAGTGCTTTTGGCGTGTGGCTATGTACATGTTTCTCCAGTACACAACGAAAGGTTCCCCGCAAGCAGCTAACTATCAAGTCTGCCCTCAAGAGCCCTCGATTCACTGAAGAAGGAGGAAGAAGCCACACCGGTACTGATCGGATTCAGTTGCTCGTCGTGAGCCGTTGTGAGCCAGCTATGTCAAGCGCGTCACCCTCGTTCCAAACAACATACAGCTCGCTAGTATCATCCGTTTTGAACACCCTAATAATAGCGGCGCCGGTGGTGTAGTGGTAATAGCGTGATTGCCTATCACCCCAAAAGGCCTGGTTTCAATCCCAGTCGGCGACGCCGGTGGTACTGAGGCATAAAATCTCTGATCTCGCCTTCTTTCGGTAGGAAAGTAAGTCGTTGGTCCCCGGTCTATGCGTTGCTGATAGGTCGATAAGAAGGATCCAGGTGTGTGAGCTGCCTCCCTGGCGTCGGTAGCATTGGTACTCAGACCGGAAAACAAGATCGACGGAAAACAAATCAAAGAAATAAAAAGAACACCCTTAATAGCTCAGCATTACTCAACCATCACGACAAAACGGTTCTTTTGTCTAAGAGTTTATTTTTATTGAACGTTCGCTCACCTTGATACCAGTTACACCAACCCCTTTTGATAATGTATACAGCAACCAAACGTTTGTGGTCAAATGCGTAACGGTAGTGGTACAGAAATATTCTCGCAATGACCGAATACCACATGACCTCGTCAATTAACCAGAAACACTTTGAATAGGTCGGCACACAGAAAAAAATCGGAATTTTAACTATCGCGTAAATTATTGGCATAACCAGCGAAATCGTTTGTAAGCTTGCATACAAACCTTCAAAATTGCTTATTTATGCAATATTGCGCTTAAATTTAAACAAAATAGCGCATACATTTATGCCAGATCTAGCGTTAATTTTATGTGCGCTATATCTTGTAGAAATTTACATGAATTTTTCGAACGGTTAAAGGTAAGGTAAGGGTTTCTCCAGGACGCAAAAAAGCTAAACACACCTCGAATTTATATGAGTTTTATTAATGCACGAAAATGCGTAGTTTTGTCATCAGAAGTCGAAGCGTTTCCGTGATAGTGGTTTCCTTAACACAGTCGCTAAATATTTATATCGAGCACGTAATCCTACGTCAAATATACGGTCGTTTGGATACATCCTTTTACTTTTTTTTTTACCGCATCTGACGTTTTTGTTTGCCCTATTCACCACGTCTAATATAGCCAGTACAATGGTATGCGCAGCACACCTAACCAAGTTCAACTGACCTTGGAACTCTTCACTCAAAGATTCGAAGAATTTTTGTTCAGTTTCAACACCAGCACCCGCTTCAGTATCTTCGCAACGCAACATTTCTGTTTCTAATTCACGCTTCAAAAGCTTCTCCGCTGCAAGCATATTGGCACCGTTATCGCATGTTATAGAAAAAAATCTGTTCTATGGTTATACCGTAACCATGAATGATTTCCAGCACCTTCGATTTCAAGAATGAAGCAGTTTGTTTTTCATGTTGAAGTACCTGTAAAAAATTTTCGTCATAATTGAAGACAAAATACGCACATTGTAGACGAAATACGCGTATCTGTCAAGGATAAGCAAATAAGGTAGTGGAATTAAATGGAAATTACTAATCCTTCTCTCTCTCATTATACAGGTATTCCACTAAGACGCCCACATTCATCAGGATTCAACGGTTTTATGGTCGCTGAGTGAGTGAAAATTGATAAAATCGCTGATTGTGACTGCCAGGAAGCGGAATTGACAGCTTTTATATTTCAAATACGTTCTTTGTAACCTTTACGTTTATCTTACTTATTTAAAATATGACCAGAACATCTTATAATTTCATAGCTCTGACATATTTGTTTTATATGAAACTAGCTGAGTGTGCCCGGTCTTGCTCGGGATTCAATATTAGTTTGAGTTTATGCGCCGATTTACGTAGCCCCCCCTCCCCTATTATCTAAGAGGCTACCCCCTATGATTATCTCCTTATACCCCCACTCTCGCCCCCACATGCCTAATTTGGTTCCATTTGCTGATTAGTTCTCGAGTTATGCAGAAATTTCTGTTTCATTTGTATGGGAGCCCCCCCTTACAGAAGGGGGAGGGGTCTCGAACCATCATAAGAACCTTCCACGGCCCCACAAACCCCTGTATACAAATTTTCACGCCAATCGGTTCAGTAGTTTCCGAGTCTATAAGGGTCAGACAGACAGACAGACAGACAGACAGAAATTCATTTTTATATATATAGATTAATTAATATTAGTTTCCTTGGTGGAAAGCATAACCATCAGGCGTAAACCCATTGATATTCAGTAGAGAAAGAGTAAGGATAAAGCCTAAATGTATGCTTCTGTCACATGAATTCAGAGTTGCATTTTGCCCCTCAGTGTTTTGAAAACAGGTTTTTGTAGGACTTTCAATTTTACCAAATTATCGTTAAGCATATCATTTGTAATATTTAGCGGCGTCGGTGGTGTAGTGGTAAGCGTGATTACCTCTCACCCCAGCAGGCCTGGGTTCAATCCCAGTCGGCGCCGCTGGGATGTTCTGAGGCATAACATCTCTGATCACGCCTTCCTTCGGATGGGAAGTAAAGCCGTTGGTCCCCGGTTCATGAGTTGATGGGTCGATAGGTAGGGTCCAGGTGTGGGAGCTGCCTTTCTGGCACGTCGGTAGCATTGGTGCTCAGCACGGAAAACAAGATCGACGGAAAAAACAAACCAAAGGAAAAAAAACTCTGAAGTAAAGCCGTTGGTCCCCGGTTCATGAGTTGATGAGTCGATAGGTAGGGTCCAGGTGTGGGAGCTGTCTCCCTGGCGTCGGTAGCATTGGTGCTCAGCACGGAAAACAAATCAAGAAAAAAAAAATCATTTGTAATATCTATTCAATAACCTTATCCAACAAATAAATGGTATTGTACTAAGATTGAATGGGGATTTTCCATAGCATGGGCATTTCCCCCCATTTCCCCTATCTCTTACGGTTTGGAACTGGTGGGAAGGCCAATGCGCCGACATCAGGAGAAAGGGAAAATATATGCTGCTTGCGTTGAATTTCACCAAATCCTGAATAATGAAGTTGAGTGTAAATGAAAAATCATTGTTATTAATCATGAATTAACAATAAAATTATAATGCATCATGCCTTCTGTAGTTTCCGGCTCTAGAGAAGTTTTAAAGAGCTACCGGTGTGGCAGCATTATTCAGCTGCTTCTCTTTTCATTTTTATAGTGGAAATCAGTATCAAGGAAGTGTCTCGAGCATACTCGGATGGAGTTGAAATTAATTTCATTAAGAGCTTGGATTTCGTTTACCAGCATTCGTGATTGAATCCCGCCAAGTATTTATCGTTTTAAATCTTCGGGCATCTATTCTACGAAAAAGTTTGCTGCTGTTCTTCTAAGGGCTGTTCATACTCAAATTCGGACACAGTTTTAGGATTGTTATTAAGTAAAATTACCACGAAATGGGATGAAACACAGGATGGACAGACGTAAATCACGTACATTGTTTTGACAAGAGCTTTTAACTTTCAGGATGGCGTCGTCTGAGTTAGCACGCAGAAAAGCTAACTTGAACAAGTGTTTGGAAAATCACAATTCTACGATCCATTTAATCGAAAAATCGTTGAATTTGTCAAAATCAACTGTTGTAGATGTGATTAAACAGTATAAAAAGCGTCTAACAAGCCTTGAAGTGGTGAAGAATATGAAAGCAAAACCAAAGGACACTTGCGATAAAAATACAAATGTCAACCGGTTTTGCGCAAAAAGCTAAATCTTAAGCTGCACCTAAAAAAAGTAGTGTAAATTTCTGTTACTATGATGCACATAAATGGAGCGTCATATATCATACAAGTTTACATTATAGATCTTGTAAATTTATGAGACATGTCATGCAATATTCCATATGTTGTATGCAACTTACCACCTTTGTTTGCAACATTTCTTGCAAGCTGCTAATTTACGTGAACAGGAAGTTTACATGCATGAATTTTTGCATGCGTGGATGTTTACATCACCAGTAAATTTCAGATTTTTTTCTGTGTGGATTAAGATCATTTAAAGCTCAAACTTATCCAGATCGTAATGCAAAACAACAATAATCAATGAAAACGAGCTGCTGTAAGCTTTACGAGCAACTTCTCACAAAATATCCATGTGTTGTGATGGATGACGAAACGTTTTGCTTCAAAAAGTATCGTAGGAAAATAAAAATCACATGTGTTTCGAAGGCAATCTATCAGGAACAAGATGAGCTGCAGAAAGAATCGATTTAATCATGTGCGTAAGACAAATACATTAAAATGTGATTTGTCCTTCGGAAATAAGTATAAAGACGGCATACAAAAATGTATGGGAAATTAGTCATTTCCGCAGATTGAGTTTAGATACCACAACAAGTTATTGCAACAGAATAACCTATGCATTTGTTCTAATGACTTATAAACTTCACGCAAAACCTAATCGGTAGAAGTTTCTGAAATAAATTAAATTTATTTGGTTACACTTCATCTACACTGTTTATCTACAAAGCTAACAGATGAACACTAAAGTTTGGGACCTTCTTCAGGGACTCCGAAATTGTTTATCATTTTAGTTGTTTGGAAATGTGTTTTAATAATTTTGTTATTTTTACCAATAATTACAGATTTCTCGTCTAGTGCGGTTCTGTGGAACCTGAAAATTTCCCGAGGTCAGAGTTTCTGTTTTCATTTTTTGTCATATGGCTAGCATTTGGTATACTCCCACGCTGAGTTTTATCGTGTACTTACTCCCGTTCAAACGCAAACGGTTCGGATTCATTTATCCGTCGAAAAACCTTTCCAATTTTCACGCTCTGGAATTCAGTACACGGTACTAGAATGATCACCATTGCTTTTCTCCCTCAATCCGTAGTGTTTGTGTGATCACTACTCAGATGACCAATGCGTGTATGTGAGTGTGTTACAAACCTGTCTTGCCTATGTTTGCGTGCTATCCGCTGTTTGCTTTTATTATTAGTTTTTCCCATTCCAATTGTTTTTCAGACAATATAGAACTCCTACATATGCGATGTGAAGATTGTCGGGGTCCATTAAGCTGGGTTAAGACAGAGCAAGTTCATTGATCAAGTCAGTTGAATTCAACTGACTTGAACGCAAATTGAACGTGTAAACCATACCATTCAACTGACTTGATCGACTCAAATGAAAATTCCGTAGGGCTCGAGGTTGAACATTGATGTCATTTTGCTCAAGGAGGACAGGGCAATCGGTGCGTCCTTGCAAAATATCCGCAATTAGCAATGCCCTTGCTGTATCTCTTCGGACCGACAGGCGCTCCAGATGGATCAGTTGCAAACGACTTTCGTAGCCAGGCAAACGGAAGGAATCCGTCCACGGCAGTTTACGTAGCGCATATCTCAGGAACCGTCGCTGAACAGACTCAACTCTTTCGACACCGTTGTTGTAGTGATGAGTCCAGACAACCGAGCAGTATTCTAATATGGAGCGAGACAAGGAGCAGTACAACGATTTAAGGCAGTAGATATCCGTGAAGTCTTTGGCAATCCTGAAGATAAACCCTAGAATTCTGGAAGCTTTGTCGACGGCGTGCGAGATGTGCTGCTTGAAAGAGAGTTTTGTATCCAGAATCACGCCTAGGTCCTTAATTTGGCTGACGCGCTCAATGTCAGTGCCTAACAAAACATACTTGAACATAATAGTCTCTTTCTTGCGCGAAAAAGAGATAACCGAGCCTTTGGACGGGTTAACCTCCATACGATTCAGAATACACCAATCAGCAAAAGCATTCAGCTGACGTTGAAGGAAGCAACAGTCTTCAATTGAATGAATTCGGAGGTAGAGTTTAAGGTCATCTGCGTAAGATAATCGTGGTCCCTCAATTACCAGATTCACGTCGTTGAAATAAATCAGGAAAATCAGCGGTCCCAGGTGACTACCCTGAGGTATAACGGATGTGGCAGCGAACGTACGGGACTGGTGACCACCAATGACAACAGTAAGATAGCGATCGGTGAAGTACGACTGAAACCATTGCAAAAGGCAGCTGTGGATACCTAGCCTGTCCAGTTTAGCGATTGATAAGTCAGTATAAATGACATCCGTCTGAGCACGATCCGACATACTGTTAGAGATGTAGGAAGAAAGGCACAGCAAGTTAGTGGCAGTGGAGCGACCAGCCATGAAACCATGCTTGTCGATACTAATATACGGCTTACAGTGAGCGAGTAACGGTTCCATAACAACGAGTTCGAACAATTTAGCAAAACGTGCAGCAGTGGAGACAACAAACTGTCCAAGTGCGTTTTGAGGAACACCGATCGAATTTCGTCAGGACCCGGATTGTACGACGACTTGAGTTTCGAGGAAGCTCTGAAAAACATCTCGGGATTGATGTCAATTCTGCTCATGGTTTGGCCAGAGAGTGGTACGTAACTGGCAGCCAGTCGGCCATGGTAGTCACTCAGTCTCTCGTCCGTGAAGACACTAGCAAATTTTTCAGAGAACAGCTGACAGATATCTTGCGTAGATGAGGCCACGTTACCATTATGTGTCATAGACGACGGCAGACCAGCTTCATGGCGTTGTTCGTTGACAAACGTCCAGGTAGAATCCAAGCGATAGCAATGCGCCAAAATGTTTGCAACAGTTTCCCCACGAGCTCAACAAAAGCTCGCAAGCTTCACAATGTTGCTGGTAGATGGCGCTTCGGAAAAAAAAATCGCGTGGCGTTTGCTTAGGAAAGTGTTTGTAAACAATGTTCAAAATGCTTCACTTTCACTTTAAAACAGCACCACGAAAACACAACACACCGAGTCATCATTCTCTGCTTGAACGTCAAGCAGTACAGTTCGGTCTTTGCTCGCTCTGTCGAGTTGTTCTAAAGTTTCTAGTTTGTTCCAAACATTCGCAGTTTAATCGCGTCGTCAGTAGTGTCGGTCGCTTCGTGTGATGGGAAGACAGCGCTCCCGGAGCAGGCTCCGAGAGAAAACGGAGAAGAAGAACAGCGGTGAGGGTAGCTTGAGTGTACCTATTTCGAATAGGTACGCTACTCTTCCCACCGATGTAGGGAATCCCACCTCAGCCACGGTGGAGCGGTCAAAGAAGAGGAAGAAAAATCAAGGCCAGTCCGATGGTGCGAGTGGACGGGACGATGCCACCGCGACGAACGTCAGCGTCATTGGTAATTTCGGCGACGCCGTCGACAATGAAACTGCTGCCACCCCGAGTGCAGCAAAAATGAAGCTTTCTCCACTGGTGGTGAAGCAAGTCCCACTCAACACGCTGATTGGCGATCTTTCATCGCTGGGCGTTGCAGCCGAGTTTAAGCTCGGCAGGATCGGCACCAAGGTGATGCTCCGAACAAAAGCGGAGTACGAAGTGGCCGTGAAATATCTGAAGGATACCAAGGCGGAATTCTTCACGCACGACATCCCCGGTGAGAAGCCCTTCAAGGTAGTCATCAGGGGTCTACCAAACTTCGACCCCAAGATGGTCGAAGCTGAAATCAACCGGTACAAGCTTGCCCCAATCGCTGTCTTCCGAATGACAAGGAGAGACGAAAACGTGAAGACGTACCCGGATTGTCTTTTCCTGGTGCACTTCCAGAAAGGGACGGTGACGCTCAATGCGCTACAAGCCATCCGATCGATCTACTCCATCATCGTACGGTGGGAGCCATACCGTGGCGGCCATCGTGACGTAACGCACTGTATGAGGTGCGTCAATTTTGGACACGGTACCCGCAACTGCAACATCAAGCCACGCTGCAGCAACTGCGCTCAAGAACACGCCACTTCCAACTGCCCTGCGGATGGAGCCGTGGCGATAAAATGCGCTAACTGTGGTGGTGCACATCAAGGTTCCGACAGACAGTGCTCCAAACGCGAGGACTTCAAACGCATCCGAAAGCAGGCGTCAAGCAACAATCAACCAGGACGCAAGAAGGACAAAACCCCAGCATTCAGGACGGAGGATTTTCCGCCTCTTCGTGCTCCCCAGCAAAGGCAAGCGAATTCGCGGGTGCAACCCGCCCCCCCTCAAGAAGCTTCCGGTGATTCTGCTGGCCAAAGCTCTCCATCCCCCCCTGGATTCTGGAGACAACCAACAGCGCAAAACAACAACCCCGATCTGTTCTCAGCGGATGAACTGATGGAAATTTTCGTCAACATGTCCGGTGCTCTTCGTAAGTGCCGCAATAAGCCCGAACAGATCCAGGTGCTCGGTAAGTTCATCATCCAGTATGGCGTCTAAACCGCTAACTATGGTCACCTGGAATGCTTGCTCTGTAAGAGCAAAAGAGATTGAGCTTGCCGACTGCCTCCGCAAGCACAGCATCGACGTGGGCCTTCTAACCGAGACCCATCTAAAGTCCGGCGACAGCTTCTGGTTGCCTGACCACAACATTATTCGGTTTGATCGCACCAGCTCCAGGGGGGGTGGTGTTGCGGTCGTCGTCAAGAAAGGAATAAAATACCACACTCTGTCCCATATCCGCACCTCTATCATCGAGGCCCTTGGTGTGGAGGTGGAGTCGTCGACTGGATACGTCCATTTCATCGCCGTCTACTGCCCTCGACAGTGTGCCGCCAGCAGTGGACTAGCGGCTAAATTTAAGAAGGACCTGTCCACCATCACCCGTACCGGTTCCCGCTTCGTTGTTGGAGGAGATCTGAATGCTCGCCATGAGGCATGGCGGAACTACCAGCAGAACCAGAACGGTCGTCTGCTGTTCGACCATTCGCAGCATGGGCTGTACTCCGTTTGGTTCTCGGACGAGCCAACATTCATCTCACCGGCAGGCAACCCATCGACGCTAGACCTGTTTCTTTCAAATACCGGCTTGTCCAAGCCGGTAGCCTTAAACGAACTCAGCTCCGACCATCAACCGGTGGTGGCTGAACTGGGATACAACGTAGCTCCTGCTCCAAGCCTGCGCAAGGACTACCATCGCGTAAACTGGGCCCAGTTTGGACGCGTGGTAGACAGGCACATCATCGACAACCCGCCGCTTGACTCCGTGGAGGACATCGACCGAGCGTTGGAAGGACTCCACCAAGCCATAACCGTGGCTGACGAGGCGTGCGTCCGACGAGTTCCTGTGAGGGGTAAGTTTATTGCCATTGATTCCCACACCCAACTCTTAATTCGCCTGAGAAATGTTCGTAGACGCCAGTTTCAGAGGACTGGAGATCTAGCGAGGAAACGTGAAATGGCCAATCTGAACAAGGAGATTGCTTCCAGAATGGTCTCACTCCGGAACGAAAGTTTCGGGCGGCTTGTCCAGAATCTGGACGACCGCTCCAGACCATTCTGGAAAGTTGCCAAGGTCTTAAAGACGCACCCTAAACCCATTCCACCACTCAAAGATGAAAATGATGACGATCGGCTCATAATCACCCCTCAGGAGAAAGCAAATGCGATTGGTGAGCATATTGCCAAATCGCACTTGCTTGGCTCCAACATCCAAAGTCCGCTCGATGTTCAGGTTGAGCAATACGTACTCAACCTTGATTCCTCCCCTTGTGCCATCCCTCCGGAGGATAGAATCACAGTGGAACAGATTTGCTCAGCGCTGAAATGCACCAAAAACATGAAGGCCCCCGGGTTTGACGGAATATTCAACCTAGTGTTGAAAAATCTCAGCATGAAGGTTCACTCTCTGCTGGCTGCTGTCTTCAACAGATGCTTGGAACTGCACTACTTTCCAAGTATCTGGAAGACAGCGAAAATCATACCTATCCGCAAACCCGGGAAGGACCCAACGCTAGCTTCAAGCTACAGACCAATCAGCCTCCTTTCAGCGCTGAGCAAATTGTTCGAGAAACTCATTCTCAATCGTTTGCTCAAGTTTGTCGAGGAAAATAACATTCTCCTTCCGGAACAGTTTGGGTTCAGAAAGGGGCACTCCACCAATCACCAGCTAGTGCGGGTGATGAATAACATCCGAAGTAACAAAGCTGTATCCAAGTCCACAGCCATGGCATTGTTAGACGTTGAAAAGGCGTTTGACAATGTTTGGAATGATGGACTTGTGTACAAGCTTTGTAACTTCAACTTTCCATTACATCTGGTTAAAATCACCCGTAGCTACCTCCAGCAAAGGTCGTTTAAGGTATCGTTGAATGGTTGTCTTTCCGACACGTTTTCCATCCCAGCAGGTGTCCCGCAAGGCAGTCTGCTGGGCCCCTTGCTTTACAGCATTTACACTTCCGACATTCCTTCCCTCGGAGACGATTGCGTGTTCTTCCTGTTCGCAGATGATACCGCAATAGCCGTCAAAGGAAGGATGCCTCGCGAAATAACGAACAAACTTCAACGATGCCTTAACGCCTTTGCTGATTATGCCACCACGTGGAAAATCAAAATCAATGCCTCCAAAACACAAGCGATCATGTTCCTCCATCGGCAATCGCCGAAACTGAAACCGGCTCCATCTTGTACTGTAATCATGGATGGCACAAGGGTTGAGTGGTCTGCCGAAGTAACCTATCTCGGGATGTTGTTCGATGAAAAGCTCCTCTTCCGTTCGCATGTAGAGAAAACTGAAGTCAAGTGTTCTACCTTGGTTAGGTGTCTGTATCCGCTGATTTGCCGCAGATCTCGCCTCTCAAGGGTGAACAAACTGGCCGTCTACAAACAAATCATAGCACCTGCGATCCTCTACGCAGCTCCGGTGTGGGAATCATGTGCACAGACTCACAGGAACAAAATTCAGGTCGCACAAAAATGTAATTTATCAGAACATGCTTTGATAAGCAATTTGTATATAGTAGGTTAGGTGTACATAAAGGGTGTCCACGATGAAATTGCCACACACAAAATTGATTCGCAAAATTCGAGTTTTCATCCGATTGCCATCAAATTTTCAGGGATTGAGAAATAACTATTAAACTTCATTTTACCATTTTACTCGTATTTTATTTACAGTCCATACGCAAATGCCCGCACCTTGACCTTAACTCCGGCCATAAGATTCTGCACAACCTGTGAATCAACCGTTTTTTGCATGTAAACCCATACTTTCTTCAGTTCCTCGACTGTCTTCACTACCTTAGGTCGTTTAAGAAGGTGCTGCTTCATAATCGCCCAGTACTTCTCGATGGGGCGGAGCTCCGGAGTGTTGGGAGGGTTGAACATTTTCGGCACGAAATTGACCTTATTGTCCGCATACCACTTCAGCACGTCCTTGGAGTAGTGGCATGAGGCCAAATCCGGCCAGAAGATTGTTGGGACGTTGTGGGCCTTCAGGAGAGGAAGCAGCCGCTTCTGGAGGCACTCTTTTATGTACACCTGTCCGTTCATCGTGTCCTGGGTCACAAAAGGTGCACTCCGCTTCCCGCACGTGCAGATGGCTTGCCAAACCAGGAATTTCTTCGCAAATTTGGACATCTTCTGAGTGCGGACATGCTCCGGAACGCTGAACTTATCCTTGGCCGTGAAAAACAGGTTGCCGGGGATCTGTTTGAAGTCGGCCTTCACATATGTTTCGCCGTCCATGATGCAGCATTCAACTTTCGTCAGCATGTTGAGGTACAACTTCCTGGCACGGGTTTTGGCGGACTTGTTCTGCTTCTCGTCGCGATTAGGGGCCTTTTGTACCTTGAACGTTCGAAGCCCAGCCTTAGTTTTGGCCTTCTGGACAAAACTTCGGCTTAGGTGCAGCTTCTTAGCCACATCCCTAACGGAGGCGTTCGGATTTCGGTTGAAGGCCCCAACTACGCGGTTGTGATTTTTGGTGTTGTACGGAATACTTTTTCCTTCACTTCTGGGCTTCCGATCGGTGGTCAACCGTTCCTCGAACCGCTTAATCACTCGCGACACCGTGGAATTCGCGATTCCCAACGTTTTAGCGATGGAACGATGCGAGAGATCCTTGTTCTCGTGATGAATGCGCAAGATTTTATCACGCACGAGCTGTTCTTTCGACTCCATTTCCGCGAGTTTTGATCACAGGACTTTAAAACTTGCAGGATGTAAATAATGCACTATGAACTAAATCCACCCAAATTTTCATTAAATTCTACCCAACGGTTAAAAAGTTAGAGCAATTTCATAGTGTGGAAATTTCATCGTGAACACCCTTTAAATGAAAGCGATTTGAAAATCAAATGGCGCAATAATGTATCCAGGGGTCAACGGAACAAAATAAAGAAACTTCTGGGCTATATAAAGTGGAAGCCCGGATAAATTATACCTTCATCGTTCGATCGTCAGTTTATGTGCTACTGCATTCAAGTGCCGTAAATTTCTTTCGGTGTGTTGTGCCATTTTTTTGCCATTTAAATGATCTTTATTTCTTGTGATTGTGTGGTTTACATGTATGAATTTGTTAAGTGACACAGATGCGTCTTTTCAACTTTAGTACATTTGAGATTTTAATTATTATTTACAGTTCCTAGTCCTATCAGGCCTATTTTAAAGTATGACCACCTTGGTGGGATTGGTTTGATTTGAATTGGAAAAAGGAGACTACTTATAACTACTATTTACAACTACAACTAACCTACAACTACTATACCAATGGGTCAGTACCTTTCTCACCTACTAGTGCAGACTTGATAGTGACGTTAACATCGTCACCACTTTCGCCATCGATTCGATCGTCACGTTTCAGGATATCGAGAATGTTAGAGGAACACTACTGATCCTCTGAACCAGAATGTCTCAGCAACTGGTTGTCCACGGACCCGTTAATACTTAGAATATCCTCCATCTCCATTTTCTCCGGTTGAGAAAGCCATTTGTTCCTTTAATGGACCAGCTGTATGTGGACAGATTGAACACGATGGGCTCAAGTAGAGAGGGTCTAGTATAAGAGCGGAGCGCACTATACTATACAAGACCCTCTACTAAAATCCACCCAGGCATAGGATGCCAAGACAGTTTGGGTCTGCTTGATGTCAGTCAAACGTCAGTGTGAACGTTTGTTTTTGTAACCTGGTTCGGGTTGAGGTTCGCACTAACAATAAGCTCGGGTTCGCACGGGTTGGAACTGGTTCCAACCTGGATAATAAACAAATTTTGGTAATAGAAGTGGTATATATGATATGTAGTCCAAAAGAATACTGGGATCTCCGGACGTAATTTGGCGAAAAGGTTCAGTGCGACGAATCTGTATGGTCGTACCATGCCAGCAACCATGAACCAAAAACTGGTTGCCAAAAACCGTGCAAGGAAGCTGTAGGAGCAAGTTCCGATCAAGTGTAACGGATGTATTCTGATGGACGATGAAACTTACGTAAAAATGGACTTTTGACACATTCCAGGTAAAAATTGTTGCCTTGCAAAACGAAGGAGGATGCTCCGGGTGAGCTAAAATTTGGATTTGGCAAGGCATCTGCAGCTGTTGAAAGAAAACAAAGGTTTTCATCACTGGAGCGAGTATGAATGGACATCTTTACAAGGAGGAATGTCTCCAGAAGATATTGTTGCCATTCACGCATTTACACAAAGGTCTCGTAACATTCTGGCCCGACTTAGTCAGCTGCCATTACAGCAGGGTTGTCTTTGAAGGTATAAGCAGAATAATGTTGCTTTTATTGAAAAAAAGTATCAATCCTCAAATTGTCCAAATTTTCGTCGCATCGAAAATTTTGGGCATTTAGCAAGCATAAATTGAAGAAATTTGGCAAAACAATCAAAACGCCATCTGATTAAGAGAAGTGGTGGAAAAAAATTACAGCGAAAAGATCGAAAATTCATCCGAAAAGCTGACGAATAATTTTTCCCTTAAAGCTAAATAAAACACATACCAAATAATACCCTTAGCGTTTTTGAATGTTAATTTCTCTTGGAGAAATGATCCATTTTGTGCGACCAAATTCTAAATGGAAGAAGCTTTTGTGTTCTAGGTGCTCCACAGTTATTAACTGATACTCTATGTCCAGGGAAGTCGATACAATTCCCAACCCGAAAGATTTTCTCGACCGGACTGGAAATCGAACCCACCACCCACCTCCAGCTTGGTAATACCGTCCTTTTTTCTACTAGGCTATCCAAGGCCCCCGAAGCTTCAATGATTTCTAATAACTATTCAAAACATAGCGGGGCACAGAACTAAATTCTATTTAAGCTCCCACCGAAATAAAATCTCTTAGGCGCACATAAGCCTATTGATTGAAAAATGCGGCTGTTGTTGTGCAAAATCAAGCTTCGAAACGTTCATTCTATTTATAACACTAGCTCCGGCAGCCCAAGTGAGTGGGTCTGGAAATTGCTATTTAGTTATCAGCAGCGAAGTGCAACCAAGCAACGCAATAAATTAATTATTAATTTTCAATATCCCTCACGAGTACATATAGGTTTGTCACAGAAGCCAACAACTGCAGCTCGACATCCTTGGGGCATTATCGGCCAATTTCATTCGGTTGTGGTGACATCTACTCTGCGCGTGGGTGTGTATGAGGGTGTACATTGGGACAAAATTAATTGTATGCTGCATTTCATTTCGCAATGATTGAGATTAGTTTGAATTGAAAAATCAACAAACAACACTGGCACGGTAATTAGTAGAACTATTATCACTACGCTTCACAATGTGAAAAACTGCTGTGGGATAGATTAGTGACAATTGCGGGGTAAGCCTGATTAAAATGTTAGGTAGAGCTTCAAATGAAACTGTTTTAATTACTGCTAAAAATGGGGTAATCATTTGAACATCCGTGTCCCGATTAGCGCTTGTATGGCAAACAATGGATTTCTTAATTAAGCATACATATTTAAAGCAATTCGTCATTGGCTACTTCCTTGATTGGTAAAAAATGGCTACATTTATGGGATATTTTCCCGAGGTTAGGAATTCATTTTGTATAAAACATATAAACAAGGATTGAAACTAATTACCTCTTAATTGTTTATCCCATTGAGTTTGCAAAAAAGCATGTAATTTAGGACATGATATATTTTATTATATATTTTTGTTGTTTATTTGACGCTAACTATTGATATGAGCAGAGCACAAACAAGTGAATCTTCACCATTAACTTTCACTTAGGTAATCCAAAAGTAAATAAATAACAAACAAACAAGCGAAAAATACATCATCCCAGTGTATTTGTGTGTAATTTAGCATCAAGTTCAAACGAAATGTGGCTAATCTACTCTCAGTCAGTAATGAACTCAGTAATAAAGTATCACCGGAAATCCAATCCTACCAACACGCAATTTCAATTATTTCCGCCATAAAATCCTGCTTTATAATGAATATAAAAAACCCTCATCAATAATCTCCCATAAACAATCGCAAATCCATCAGTAAATACCCGTTCACTCTGCATGAGTCAATCCAATAGAATTGCCTAGGATTCGCGCTTCAAAGTGTGCCTGCTACTGCCAATATCCAACGATCCTCCTCGCGGCAATTGCAGTCTGTGCACTGCACTTTTTTATGCTCCATTGGTTATCATTCAATCAGATGGTGCACATGTGCAACACAGTGACACCCATTCGTGTTGCTGTTGTTGTTTATTTTAAGCCTATCTCACCGCATTCAAAGCCACCACCGCGATGAGTCAGTGAGAGTGAAAAACAAGCCCCGTTGGAAAACACCGGCCATAAAAATCCCCTTTCAGGGGACAAACACACCTATAAACCTGCCTCACTACCCTGGTCTGGCCGCACAATCGGGCTTAATTACTTCATCAATATAACTGACCAGTGCACATAAAATGAATTCCAACAGATTAATGACTCAATTCAGAATGTTGGATTGTGTTTTTATTATTGTTGAGCTGGTTTGCTCAGTATAGTAGCTTGTAGGCTTTTGTTGACTGAACTTTCTTCAATATAGCACATATGTCTGATTGGATCAGTAGAGGCGTGTGTAGGAGGTTTTTATTTTTAATTTTAATAACTGAAGCCGGCACAAATCAGCTAACCAACATCGGTCTACTAGGGCGGTCTGTAGATTGGTTTTCAGCAAATGGCTTAAGCACCACCTCAATAGGGGACTACTTGTCGTTTGGCTGCTCGGCAAACTCAAACCTCAGGGTGAGTTAGTATAATGCAAAACGTTTGAAACGCTAAGAGCTTGAAATTCCAAAGAGATACTACCCCTATCCGATTCGAAACGAAAGCACTGTAGCCTGTAGGCCTATTCTCATCACAAGTCAAGTTCCTTCTGAACACAATAACTAAATATACCCTTCAGGGCATAAAGGGAGAGCTCAGATTCACAAACTGTCTGACTTGAAATACAACCAAACAACGAAAATCTACAACAAACGAACTTAACATGAGAATCCTCTGCAGACCAGCACACTCATTGAACCGGAATATCTAACCTAACAATCAACGCCATTATTTATAAGAATGCAAACACATTTAACTTGGCTTTGAATGACTGCTCCGTAATTGATCAGAACCAGTCAAATTGCACAATGAATCAACTGAATGAGAATTCCATCCATTGTACAACTTTCCGTGAGTCCAAATTTTAAAGATCAATAACGGCACCGGCCACGTCCTTGTAATCAGGTAGGAGTTGGGAAGGAATATTAGAGCAACCGTTGTTGTTTTGGAGGACCGTGTTTACCTCTGTGTCCCCACGAAGGTTACAGGAGCCTTGATAAGTGATGCAATCGTAGTTTTGATATAATGTATTGATTGCCGAAATTGACGCGAATAAGACTTGCGATGGCCTGGGATAAAACCCATAGTCAAAAACGGTTGGACTAGGCAACCAAGCCCCTTACATAATATAACATTACATAACCAACGACGATTGTTGATGTCCGGTGGCATGAAGCTATTCAAATGAAATATTAAGCATAAGTCATATTTTACCGAGAAAACCATTTTTCGCCGTTTCAACTGAGTTCCATCTCCTTTGATTTGTTTTTTCCGTCGATCTTGTTTTCCGTGCTGAGCACCAATGCTACCGACGTGCCAGGAAGGCAGCTCCCACACCTGGACCCTACTTATCGACCCATCAACTCATGAACCGGGGACCAACGGCTTTACTTCCCATCCGAAGGAAGGCGTGATCAGAGATGTTATGCCTCAGAACATCCCGGCGGCGCCGACATGGATTGAACCCAGGCCTGCTGGGGTGAGAGGTAATCACGCTTACCACTACACCACCGGCGCCGTTAAGAGTTCCATCTCACTAACGATTGTCTACGTACCGACAACGAGGATCACACTATGAGCATTAGCATGAGCATTGACGATCATACAATTTAGTAGTTCCTGCTTCGTGATTGACCAGATCTAGCGAAATTTGCGCAAAGAACCATGTAAATGGGGCTTGGGATTAGCAATCCATTCTCAGTGTGCAACAAGCTAAACTATTATCACAGTTAACCCCCAAAAAATGCGGATAATAGAGAAAATGTGAATGGAAACCGCGTAAACAGTGTCCGTACTAGGTGGGATTTGACTTAATTGGTTATAAAAAAAGGAAAATCTCAAGATCCTGACCAGATAGAAAGATACTGTCTTGGGCAAAGTTGTTCTAGAGATCATAACCTTTTCGATGGTGGAGAGTAGTTCAAAATTTTCTCACTACGTAGCGCTAGAATACATGTGAAATTATCGCATGTGATATACCTCGAGATCATGACCAGAAATAAAGTTACTGTCTTTTTATTTTATAATAATTCGTTTATTTTTCCAGGCTCATTTGCTGTAGCTTTGCGGAGCCGATATTCATTGTTTAGATAACAAAATTACTTAAAACTAACGTTAGTAAAGCGGAGGCCGATTACTCGCGGCTATCTCGAGGTTAGGGGTAACAAATTGTAACAAATGGATGGCAGGGTAGGGAATGTGAACACAAGGTTTGGAGAGCAATGTGCTCTTGATCTCGAACTAGGCGACACTCTGATGAAAAAGACAAACATGGGGGTACACCGATGGGCAACTAACAACTTGGGAGAACACAAGATGACACTAACTACTAAATTCTCACATCTGTCCGTTTTAAAAACACATAAATTAAATTTAAATAGTCGAGGTCTCGGCTCGCCAAGACATCTCTAACGGGTATCGCGGGTTGTTTTCCTCGGGCCCTGAGGGATATGGATAACTCAGATCTGGCAACACGGTGTAAGGTACATGACCAAACAACATGCTCGATATCGTGATAACCACTGCCACACGCACATAAATTGCTGCCTGAGAGCCCAATTCGATAGAAATGCGAGTCTAACGAGCAGTGATTGGACATAAGCCTCATGTCCAACCCTTTGAACCATGGTTTGTTCGACACCTGTGGGAAGATAGAATGTAACCATCTTCCCAATTCACCATGATTCCATTTTTGTTGCCAACTGATGAGGACTTGCTGACGAGCAATGGAGAAAAATTCGTTGAAGGCGATTTGTCGCTCAAAAATATCGCCTTCCATAGCGCCCACCTTAGCCAATGAGTCCGCTTTCTCATTACCCGGAATTGAGCAATGAGATGGGACCCAAGCTAAGGTGATAGTATAAGAGCAGTTAGAGCACTCAGTTTAGATCGTATTTCAGGCAGAAAATACGAGGAGTGCTTCATCGGCCTCATTGAACGAATAGCCTCCAATGAGCTAAGACTATCCGCTAAAATAAAATAATGGTCAGACGGTAGTGAGGCAATTCGCTCAACTGCGTAAAATATAGCTGCGAGTTCCACAACGTATACTGAGCATGGTTTCTGCAGTTTATAAGAGGTGCTATGAAATTGATTAAATACACCAAATCCAGTGGAAGCATTTATGGTTGACCCATCTGTGAAAAATCTTTTATCGTTACTTACATGGTGGTACTTGATTGCAAAAATTGAGGGAACAACCATCGACCGATGGTGATCTGGTATTCCATGGATTTCTTGCATCATGGTCAGATCAAAATTTACAGAGGAACTTTAGAAGGCTTGAAAGCAATCACGATTGGAGATTAATGAAGAAGGACCAACTTCCAGCGTCATGTACTCATAGTACAAACTCATGAATCTTGTTTGAGGACCAATGGGTTCATTACTTCACAACGGATAAGAAACCGGAAGGACAGTTCCGCGAAACGATCTGTCAGTGGGAGAACACCCGCGAGTACTTCGAGGCTCATCGTATGCGTCGAGTGCATACAGCCAAGCGCGATTCGGAGGCAACGGTATTGAACTCGTTGTAGCTTCAGAATGTGTGTTTTTGCCGCGGATTGAAAGCAGAAGCTACCGTACTATAGAACCGACAAGATGGTTGTTCGATACAACCTGATCAGATCTTCCGGGTGTGCTCCCCACCAAGTTCCAGTAATTGTACGCAAGGTTGCAAAGACTCATTTCAGCTAAAACAATGTTTTTCTAAATTATGAAATAATTAGATGCCATGATCAAATTTTGAATTGGTAGGATACAAGAAGAGGTTGCAAAGAATGTGTTTGACATATTAAACCTGTTTATTTCACTTCATGAGAGTCACAATCAGCGATTTTTCACAAACTCACTCACTCACTCACTCACTCACTCAGCGATCAGCAAATCGCTGATTGTGACTCATAGAAAGCAAAGCCTGGGTTCAATCCCAGTCGGCGCCGCCGGGATGTTCTGAGGCATAACATCTCTGATCACGCCTTCCTTCGGATGGGAAGTAAAGCCGTTGGTCCCCGGTTCATGAGTTGATGGGTCGATAGGTACGGTCCAGGTGTGGGAGCTGCCTTCCTGGCACGTCGGTAGCATTGGTGCTCAGCATGGAAAATAAGATCGACCTAAAAAACAAACCAAAGAAAAAAAAAAAAAACTTTCCACGAGCAATCCAACGATAATGAACTCGAACAAAGTGAGAGGTCTAATCTGCTTACTCTTGCTGGAGGTTTGGCTACTCGTGTTGCTTCCCCGGTGTTCAGAATTGTCATTTTGAAGATGTCGCACAGGTCGTATATCAAGGTTGAGCGGTTGTCGTCGTACAGTTCCCCCCAGCCTGTACCGTGAGAGTAAATCTCCTAAGATCAACCGAGGCTCAGATAAAACTGAGCAGATATCTGAGAGACCTTGGCGAGAAATCGCAGTTCTCGGAGGAAAATATACTGAGGCAATACTGAGACTTTTACCTCGAATATTTACCTGACACGCGACAACTTCAATGCCTGTCACGGAAGGCAGATCGATTCTATAAAAGGAATGGAGCTTATTAATCCCTAGAAGCACCCCTCCATACGAATCTGCTCGACCAAGGCGAATAATGTTAAAATCGTGGAAAGGGAGATCGGTGTCTGAAGAAAGCCATGTTTCACAAAGAGCAAATGCGTCACAAAGTGAGTTGTGAACTAAAAATTTGAATGCGTCAAGTTTCGGTATAAGTCTTCTACAGTTCCACTGAAGAAGAGAGATCATATCTCCGACCTCATTCGGAAAATTATCCATCAAAAGATATGATCGATGCAAGGAAGGACCACCTAGAAGCTAGTTGCTTAAAAAGAGTTTTCACAATTGGAAGCACTAAATTAATAATGTTCCTCGTTGAGTCAGAGACGTTAAATATATTGAAGATGCTCTCCACAATTCCAGAAAACGTGAACATGGCATCATGTTCTTGCTGATTATTCAGTATTTTTTTCTGGCTGAAAAACTGGGATATCTGGGGTTTTAGATGATCCCGGAAGTGGCGGAAAGTCTTTGTTAAAATTACAAACTTTAAATCCCGGTGGAGGGGGTTTTGCTACATTTCCGCTACCTCTTAAATTTGTCAAGGTAGGTTGAGAGTCCGTACGAGAGGCCTTAAGAGGTTTTTGGGTGACGCTTGTTTTGGATCGCTTCCTCGTGTTGCCGTTAAATACAAAAGGACTACTCTCACCAACCTCTGAGTCAGAGCCCTGATCATCATCTGGCAGGAGGTGGAATGTGTTGTTGCTTTTTGGGGTGGTTTGGGAAGATGAAGCGGTCGTTTTCAAAATTTCTGCTAACGAGCGCTTAGAGCGAGCTTGCAAAGACCGCTTTAGTTTTTCTCCCTGCTGTTTGTACTTCGGGCAATCACTCAGAGCATGCGGAGCATCCTTACAGTAAACGCATTTTGGTGAAGCATGAAAAGGACCCTCCGTATGCTCCTCCCCACATTGATCGCACCGCGGTTTGTTGGAACAAAAGTCCGCGGTGTGACCTAGTTGTTTGCATTTCAAGCAATTCATTACCCTCGGTACAAACAAGCGTACAGGTAGTCGAACCTTCCCAATTGTGACGTAGTTAGGTAATGACGATCCTGAAAAGGTCACACGAAACGAATCTGAGAGGGTATACTTTTTGTTTGTGCCTATGTGCGACACTGACTGCAGTTGAATGCAGTCCAGTATCTTGACTTTCGGGAGGGCACGGTTTTTGAAAATGCCGAAAGATTCGACTTGCAGGAAATCCTCACAAGTCAGACTCGAATCGGTGACCACTCCTTCAATTTCTACGTCACAACTGGGGACGTAGACTCGATATTCGATCGAAAAAAGCTCACAGGCAACAATTCGGTTTGCCTGTTTCAGGTTATCAACGGTAACACGCAGTTTGTTTGGCGTCACCTTAAAGATATCGGTTACGGCCGAAAAATGTTTTGTCAGATCCTTCGAAATCCGAGAAATATTCAAAGGTTTTTGTTTGGGCCGGAAGAAAACAACCCACGGACCTTTCGAGTCATCAGGGTAAGTCTTGTGGCGGGGGGTTGCTGATATTTTCGGGGGAAGGAGTGGAGTAGGGGGCACAAAAGGACAAGGCGGCGATGGAGGAGAAGAGGGCTGTGGTAGAGATTTCACTTTTGGATAGGCTCCAGTGTTCTTGCTGGTGGTTTGATCAAGGTGCTCTTCGAGGGTATCCATTTCCTCAGAGCTATCAAGCTTTTCAAATGAGAGAGACTTTATTGACTCATCATCAGAGATGTCAAGCGAGAGACCCCCGCCTTTATTTGTATCATCCATTGCGGTGACTTAAGATACCACCGCAACGGAATTGGTTACAATCTTAGCTATTAAATGTTTATATTTTCCACAAATTTCAAATATATGGATTGAAATTGTAAAGGAAACAACAAGAAAAGGAAGTCAACACTGTGAGTGAATTGCTCAAAGTGTTAAAAAAAAATAAAATAAAATATGTGCAAAAAAAACTAAATAAGTTAATGAATAATAATAAAAATAATAATTTGTAAGAAAGGAAATTCAACGCTGCAGGGGGATTACTTAATATTAGCAAATCAAAAACCAAACAAAAAAAATTTACAAAAAAAAATAGGCTGAGAAAAAAATTAACTTATCTCTATATGCCGGGATGGCGCGTTTACAAACTCCACTGTGCGATGAAGCAGAGATGATCGCTCTATTGTTGCAGCACGTGGCTTAGCACAAAGGGCACCGTCCGGTCTGGATAGACCGTATCTGCAGTTCTGCTGCTTCGTTGTACGGTGTATACGGGTGATGAGCTTTTGATGCCGTATGATGCGATGTCTAGGTGGTGGTTGATGGTTTTACCGTTGGACAATCCAATCTTCAGACTCGGCTGAGATGGTTGCTTCCTCCGGGGAACGTTTTTGTCCGCCTGTGGCACTGCAGACCAGAAGGTGTATATAAAAAAAAACTCCGATCGGGGAGAGAAAAAAAAAATCCACTTTTTCCGAAAAACAAAACTTTTTGCGGCGGCTGGAGAGTAGCGTAAGCAAACTTGCTCTGTCGAACGTTCGACGAGGAATGGAAAGTTACTGTCGTCGACTAAGTTGTTGATGAGATCAAAGCCTATTTCTTGGTGCACAATAGTATACACGTGAAATTCTCATATAAAACATCTCGAGATCCTGACCAGATAGAAAGTTACTGTCTTCGACAAAGTTGCTCAGGAGGTCAAAGCCTATTGGTTGGTGTACAATAGTTGAGAATTTCCTTAGTGGCACTAGTATACACGTGAAATTTGCACATATAAAATATCACGAGATCCTGACAAAATAGAATGTTACTGTCTTGGGCAAAGTTGTTCAGGGGGCCAAGGCCTTTTGACTGGTGAACAGTAGTTAAAAATTTTCTCAGAAACTCTTGGCTTTAACTTCCGTAACAACTTTGTTCAAAACAGTTACTTTCTATCTGGTTAAGAGGCGAGAATTTCACATTTCATTAGGGCTACGTAGTGAGAAAATTTTGAACAACTGTCCACGAGCAAAAAATTTGTGATATCATGAACAACTTTGCCGACGACAGTAATTTTCTATCTGGTTAAGAACTTGAGATTTTTTTATATGCGAGAATTTTACATGTATACTAGCACCATGAAGTGAAAACAATCTGAACTTCGGTTCACCAGCCAAAAGACCTTGGCTTCCTGAACAACTTTGTCGTAGACAGTATCTTTCTATCTGATCAGGATCTCGAGATATAGCATATGCGAGAAGTGTACATGTATACTAACGCCATGTGGTGAGAAAATTCTTAACTACTGTTAACCAGCCAAAAAGTATTTACCCCCTAAACAACTTTGCCGAAGACGGCAACTTTCTAGCTGATCAATATTTCAAGCTATTGAATATGCGAGAGAGGCACAACTTTGTCGGAGACAGTAAGTTTCTATCTGTTCAAGATCTCGATATATTGCATGTTGTAATCAATTAAGTCAAATCCCACGTAGTATGGTCACAGTTTACGCGGTTTCCATTTACATTTTCCCTATTATCGGCATTTTTTAGGTGTTTACTGTAATCAAAGTTTAGCTTGTTTAGATCGAAACAAGTTTTTTGAGGAATACTCGTTGGTGGGTTTTCCTATGTTTCGAGGGGTGAATCGATTAGCTTGGGACCGGAGAGAGTACCAGAGCTGAGCTAAAAAGTTGAGCACGTTTTTTCGGGAATCCATAAAAAATATTTTAAAATGAAAAAAATATTCTTCAATTATTTATGTCATGGGTACTTATATGATCTTAGATTTTGGTCTTTTTATAAATTTTGGACAGTGTGACAAAACAGGCTTTTCACACTTTTTGAACAGATCGTAAAATATTTTTTGACGTTGTTTCATGATCTAAGTGGCTTTAACATCTATGGAAAAGGTTGTGTAGAAAACACAACAATTTACAATTGTTTTGGCCTAAATTGACATTAATTCTGAACGTATTAACGTGCTGGAAAATGAATTGCCGAGAGTGACCCAATTTAACTTGCTCGCAACTACAACCTATTGAATACCGATTTCTGATGCTGAATGAAAATTATGAACAGCATTTTCAAAAGGATAATAAGAGTTCTAAAACCTTGAAATTGTCATAAATATACTGTAACGATGCGTTCAAAAAACACGAAAATGCACTGTCCTAAGCATCATAAGAGGAATAAAATCTAACATGGTACCAGTCCCTTAAGATGAATCGCTGTGACATCCTTATTCTCGGAACCACTTCGAAACTTTAAGTCCACAAATTGTTACTTAACATTTCCTGCACTGCAGCATACATGAAGTAGCAATTTCAGTTGAAATGGGGCACCGATTTCCGAGATTTGTGTAATTGAAAATTCGAAGTGGAAGTGCCTGCATAGCCTACGTGGTGGCCATTTTTGGACTCTACAAGGAATCACCTTAATGCCCTTTGTGTATTGAAGAATTCTTTTTGTAATCACAAAAAAGAATTGGTAATATTTTCGGTTGAACATGTAACTTTAGTGTAATATCACTAGTTTTACCGGTTTTTTTAATATTCTTTACCGAAATTACCGTTTTTTTTTTTAAAGTACCCCAGTAAAACCAACCCCAGTTGTGAATCTCGCCACACCACCCAAGTAACACACAAAACAACTTTTTAAATAAGAATTCGAAAAGCATGTTCTATAAGTATATGATCGCGCACGGTGGGATCCCTACGTTGTGTTTTTGTGATACGGATTGATTAAATATAAAGAACAATGATTGCTTTGCCGTCCTCCCATGGCGGAGGCATACGAGACACTGTTGTATTGTTTATTTGTATTGCTCGTTACCGCGGATAGGGTAGTTATACATATAAATGACGTTGCACAAACAGTGTATTATAAGTGATGCAGAAAACATTCCGAGCTTTTTTTTTCATCATCCAGTATGGCGTCTAAACCGCTAAGTATCGTCACCTGGAATGCTTGCTCCGTAAGAGCAAAAAGGATTGAGCTTGCCGACTTCCTCCGCAAGCACAGCATCGACGTGGGCCTTCTAACCGAGACCCATCTAAAGTCCGGCGACAGCTTCTGGTTGCCTGACCACAACATTATCCGGCTTGATCGCACCAGCTCCAGGGGGGGTGGTGTTGCGGTCGTCGTCAAGAAAGGAATAAAATACCACACTCTGTCCCATATCCGCACCTCCATCATCGAGGCCCTTGGTGTGGAGGTGGAGTCGTCGACTGGATACGTCCAGTTCATCGCCGTCTACTGCCCTCGACAGTGTGCCGCCAGCAGTGGACTAGCGGCTAAATTTAAGAAGGACCTGTCCACCATCACCCGTACCGGTTCCCGCTTCGTAGTTGGAGGAGATCTGAATGCTCGCCATGAGGCCTGGCGGAACTACCAGCAGAACCAGAACGGTCGTCTCCTGTTCGACCACTCACAGCATGGGCTGTACTCCGTTTGGTTTTCGGATGAACCAACATTCATCTCACCGGCGGGCAACCCATCGACGCTAGACCTGTTCCTGACAAATATCGGCTTGTCCAAGCCGGTAGCCTTAAACGAACTCAGCTCCGACCACCAACCGGTGGTGTCTGAGCTGGGCTGCAACGTGGCTCCTGCTTCAAGCCTGCGCAAGGACTATCATCACGTAAACTGGGCCCAGTTTGGACGCGTGGTAGACAGGCACATCATCGACAACCCGCCGCTTGACACCGTGGAGGACATCGACCGAGCGTTGGAGGGACTTCACCAAGCCATAACCGTGGCTGACGAGACGTGCGTCCGACGAGTTCCTGTGAGGGGTAAGTTTATTGCTATTGATTCCCACACCCAACTCTTAATTCGCCTGAGAAATGTTCGTAGACGCCAGTTTCAGAGGACTGGAGATCAAGCGACGAAACGTGAAATGGCCGATCTGAACAAGGAGATTGCTTCCAGAATGGTCTCACTCCGGAACAAAAGTTTCGGGCGGCTTGTCCAGAATCTGGACGACCGCTCCAGACCATTCTGGAAAGTTGCCAAGGTCTTAAAGACGCACCCTAAACCCATTCCGCCACTAAAAGATGAAAATGATGACGATCGGCTCATAATCACCCCTCAGGAGAAAGCAAATGCGATTGGTGAGCATATTGCCAAATCGCACATGCTTGGCTCCAACATCCAAAGTCCGCTCGAAGTTCAGGTTGAGCAATGCGTACTCAACCTTGATTCCTCCCCTTGTGCCATCCCTCCGGAGGATAGAATCACAGTGGAACAGATTTGCTCAGCGCTGAAATGCACCAAAAACATGAAGGCCCCCGGGTTTGACGGAATATTCAACCTAGTGTTGAAAAATCTCAGCATGAAGGTTCACTCTCTGCTGGCTGCTGTCTTCAACAGATGCTTGGAACTGCACTACTTTCCAAGTATCTGGAAGACAGCGAAAATCATACCTATCCGCAAACCCGGGAAGGACCCAACGCTAGCTTCAAGCTACAGACCAATCAGCCTCCTTTCAGCGCTGAGCAAATTGTTCGAGAAACTCATTCTCAATTGTTTGCTCAAGTTTGTCGAGGAAAATAACATTCTCCTTCCGGAACAGTTTGGGTTCAGAAAGGGGCACTCCACCAATCACCAGCTAGTGCGGGTGATGAATAACATCCGAAGTAACAAAGCTGTATCCAAGTCCACAGCCATGGCCTTGTTAGACGTTGAGAAAGCGTTTGATAATGTCTGGCACAATGGGCTTGTATACAAGCTCTGTAACTTCAACTTTCCATTACATCTGGTTAAAATCACCCGTAGCTACCTCCAGCAAAGGTTGTTTAAGGTATCGTTGAATGGTTGTCTTTCAGACACGTTTTCCATCCCAGCAGGAGTCCCGCAAGGCAGTCTGCTGGGCCCCTTGCTTTACAGCATTTACACTTCCGACATTCCTCCCCTTGGAGACGGTTGCGTGTTTTTCCTGTTCGCAGATGATACCGCAATAGCCGTCAAAGGAAGGATGCCTCGCGAAATAACGAACAAACTTCAACGATGCCTTAACGCCTTTGCTGATTATGCCACCATGTGGAAAATCAAAATCAATGCTTCCAAAACACAAACAATCATGTTCCTCCATCGGCAATCACCCAAACTAAAACCGGCTCCCTCTTGTACTGTAATCATGGATGGCACAAGGGTTGAGTGGTCCGCCGAAGTAACCTATCTCGGGATGTTGTTTGACGAAAAGCTCCTATTCCGCTCGCATGTGGAGAAAACCGTAGTCAAGTGTTCCGCCTTGGTTAGGAGTCTGTATCCGCTGATTTGCCGCAGATCCCGCCTCTCAAGGGTGAACAAACTGGCCGTCTACAAACAAATCATAGCACCTGCGATCCTCTACGCAGCTCCGGTGTGGGAATCATGTGCACAGACTCACAGGAACAAAATTCAGGTCGCTCAGAATAGAGTGCTGAGGATGGTTCTTGATCGTCCTTTCGACACTAGAATAACAAATTTACATGAAGAGGCAGGCATTGCCAAAATAGATTCCAAAATTAACGAAATTAAGACTAAATTTGCACAACAATGTAATTTATCAGAACATGCTTTGATAAGCAATTTGTATATAGTAGGTTAGGTGTACATAGTAGTTGTAGGTTAGTTGTAGTTGTAAATAGTAGTTATAAGTAGTCTCCTTTTTCCAATTCAAATCAAACCAATCCCACCAAGGTGGTCATACTTTAAAATAGGCCTGATAGGACTAGGAACTGTAAATAATAATTAAAATCTCAAATGTACTAAAGTTGAAAAGACGCATCTGTGTCACTTGAAAAATTCATACATGTAAACCACACAATCACAAGAAATAAAGATCATTTAAATGCATTCCGAGGTTTGAAAGAGCTTTGTAAATGTTTTCTGGCTACTTCTCAGATTGTTTTCATCCTCCAAGATGATCATATTTGGCTTTAATTTTTAAAAGTTATATGCATCTTACATTTTTAAATAATAAATATGCATCTTACTTTTATAATACCACAACAAAACATGAAAATATGATAGATCGGGTTTCATAAAGAAGTTGAAATGATAATTCAGATGCCGCTTCCAGTACTTTTCAAATATCTTTATGACGAGCCAAACGCATTTTCCCTAGATTTTTTTTTAGAATTAAGCCTACGTTAGTCATCTTTCGAATTTAGTCTAGTTAGGAAGGTACAAACCTATCACGCCGAGAACCAGTGTTCGAATCGCATGCTCAATTTTTTTTTTATAATTTTGCATCAAAAATTAATTGATGATGTTTTTCAAAACATGTTATAAGACTATAATCTACTTTTACAAGCTTCTCTTCTCGCTTGGTTTTATGCCATGCGTGAGAACTTGATGGATAATAAAAAATGCTTTACCAAGAAGCGGAGTTGGTCTACTAGAGAAGTTCCAAACCAAGTGCGATGAATACCTGATTTCGAATCCCATGCTCGGTTATGTCTTATTTTTTGTTTTAGAGAATACTTTTTGGCAATTTAATTTTATTGGTTATTACGATGTTTTTGTACAACATGTTATATGACCATTGATTTGTTTTTTAACGCTCCGAAACTTGCGCTTTTCAGTTGTATACGAGTTCGAAATGAAGTATTTTCAAATCTAATGGAACACTCATATATGTTTTTAAGCAGTATTTTAAACACCTTTATGACAAGTTGTGTTGCTTGGGCACCCACATCAGTCTGCAACCATTTTTGACCCTATTTTCCAGCTTCCAAACACGGCGAATGAGAACAACCCAAATTTGAGTTTAGTTCACTCATAATCGCCAAAAGTGCAGGAACTCAGCGATGAGTAAATTTGTCTCATGGTTTCCTGTGGAAAACCTAAAAAATCTTCCGGAAAATGAGGAAATTGACGAAAATTTTAATCAGTCTCGTAGTAGTACCAATAGACTAAGTGAATCCAATCTTTACTTTTCTCAAATTCGGGAATTTTTTCCTGGAAAATCCAGGAAAAACCCTGGAAAACATGAGGCAAATTTACTCATCGCTGAGTTCCTGCACTTTTGGCGATTATGAGTGAACTAAACTCAAATTTGGGTTGTTCTCATTCGCCGTGAAGACACCCGGTGGTACCCGAGGCCGAAAGAGGGCAGCAAAAGGTTTTCCCGCACTCGAGGTAGGGCGAGCGGCTCCGACTGGTTTTAAATCGGTGACCTCCATCTTCAGCGGCAACCACTTTCCAGTATTTTCCCATCGATGCGACGGCCGCACCCCGTATAGTTTAGGGAGAACAGCCCAAAATACACCCCTGGGGTAAAATGCCAACAAGAATGAAACTAATTCACTTTTCGTAAATTTTTTAGATGTTTTTCTTCATGAATCACAGTTTAACACACCATTGAGACCTCATTTAGGATGTAACATAAAGGAATAATAAGTTGAAATACCTCATGCCTTTGCATTCTCTACTTACAGGGGTTATGGCTTGTCTCAATCATGCGGTGCATTTTACCCCAATGTTGTGGTGCGTCTTGTCCCAATGTTGTGGTGCATATTGCACCATGAATCAGCTTCCATACGCCAGCAATTGACTATTTTGCTTAAACGGTGCGTGTCGGTGGAAAAACGACATCAGCTATGTGAAGTCCGCAATAGCATCGTTTCGGAGTTCGTATGAGTAACCACGTGTGGTACACGTGGTACCAGTCGCCATCATCGAGAGGAACCGTCAATTCCTCCCAAGTCCCCGGCAAGGTGACAGATAACCATAGTTTCACGTACCCACTTGCAAATAGTAGATGTCGCCACACAACATAAACAAAGGGATTGTCCTTCACCCTCGCAATGGCATTTCTCCCATTTCTCTATGGGATTTCAACTTTTTGTTTCTCCTAGTGTGGATGTCAAACAACAGGCAAGAATGCTATATGATAAGAGCGAATTTATTATGTTCGTGATGAAATGAAATAATCCAAACAAATTGAAACAGATTGGAGGTTCATTTTCTTATATAATCAAATGACAATAAAAATACTTTGCTGTCTTCTATTTTATTTTGCTCTTGAATATAATCAGCCTTCAGATTAAGGCTTGCCATGGGTCGTATGAATAAACATTAGTTTACTTTCCTGTGTTTCTCTATTCTTGTGTTCTTGTTTATTCTTTTGACATGCAAAACTTCTGAAACTAATCTGGAAATACTCATTAATCACCACAAATATTTCAACGATGGAAGATATTACGCATCTGCAACATTCATCAACATAATTTTTTGAAAATATCAGGACTTATTTTTAAGCAGGATGCAGTTAAAAATCATCGCAATATCTCGATCAAATTGTGCATCGATTTTTATTTAAAAATCCGGCTTGAGGAATATTTCTAAAACTTTAAGCATTAAGAATTCTGTCCGCAAACAACTTACAACATTGCTTATATTTCGCGGTGAGTAGCAGTTTTGCTGGGTGATGAGGAACATTTTGTAGAATCATTTAAAATTGAAGAAATACATAAAATTAAATGAACTAAAACAAATAAGGGTCTCACAAAAAATTATTCGCAATGAGCTTCTAAAAGAATAAATTAAAGTGATAATCTTGTGTTACAACCGTTCGTATCATTAACGTTATTCCTCACCAAACTTGAAGCCTCAAGAAACAAATAAATCCATAAATTTGTATGTTCTATTATTAAGTTACAAAGTTATGGGCACCGTGACAATGACAACACAAATACCACGAAGAACTCTGGAAAATGTAGTGATGATATAAGTGAAGTGATTTTTAATCAGAATTTTCTAGAATATCAGCTAAAATTGAGCTCTGATGATTTTTGCACGTGCGTAATGGTCACAGATCCGTTGTAGCAAAATATTTAAAATTCAGTCAAATTGAATAAAAAATCACACATTTAGCTTAAATGCATTTAAGGCCTTCGCCATGCGTACAGAGTACAACGTTGTACTATTGTTGTACTGACGTTGTACTCTTTTATGTTGAGGTACTAGCATACATTTGTACATTTTGCAGTACTAGCTGCGTATGATAACTACACTCTTACTCACTGCAAAACCATTCTTTCTTTGTTCATCATCGACGATAATAGCAATAGCGTTGAAAACACCGAAAGTATCATTGTTCAATTAATTCGATGACAATCATATATTTTTGATTTACAAATCACATGTTTAAGCTTTTGGTTCTGTACTGCTCAATTAAATACGGTACACAATATAAAAAAAAAAAAGTTTCATAAACTGATTATGTATTGTGTAAACTACTGAGAATCAAAGCGAAATTTTTAGCTGGCATCACTAACGTCGCGTATGTGGTTTGGTGAGCGCGCGACAATAAGATGAATTTTAAACTTTAATTTTATTTACTGCACATCATTTCCACATTCGCCCTTTTCAGATAACACTTCTGAAATTTGTGAGTATGATAGAACCACCAGCACCAAATTGTCGGGGTACACTGGAAATATACTGGAGCTGTCAAGTTGCCCCCGAGTTGATTCCTCCACACAAGTAGCGAGTCAAACCATGAGTGCGCATGGTGAAGTTAAAGCCCCTAGCATAGCATAACCGCTAGCCGTTACCCTTTCTGATTCGTGTGCAGGTGCCGGTAACGTCTAACAGCATTTTTTTTTTCTGAAGAGATCTAGAAAGGCGAATTTATAGTCTTTTCACGATCGTTTTCTTTTGAGGTTTTTGCAGTATTTCACTTTGGAAGTTGGCCCTGAAACCAACCAGGATGTCTCTCTATTCAAACGGAATCCGTACGAAGTGTTGTGTCAAGTCTGTCTGAGATAGTAAAATCCACGAGAGCTACTTATCGTTGGCAGAAATCGTTTTCGTGAATTGAATTTGATTGAATGTTTGATTTTCACGTAGTCCTTACTGTAATCCATCGACAGCCAACTTGCTCCCCGCCCATTCACTTGAAAAAAAAACAGACTCTCGGTAGATGGTCTCCCTCGGGAGTGGGCCATTTTGACTAAAAACGGGAAACTCGTAAGGTTGTCGGATTACGTGTTACTGGGATCGATAGCTAGGGTCCAGATATTATGTCGCTTTTCTGGCGTTGGTAAGTGGCACTTGATTACGGAACAGAGAACAATCCAGGAATGGTTATTATACTCTCCCATTTTCTTGTTTCCATCCGAAAATACGCTTCGATCGAAAACTACAATATGGTGCCCTGGTAGCTTTATTCCTTTTTTCCTTATATATCAAGTGCCTGAGCACATCCATGGCTGCAACAGGTTTTAATGACACCAATGTTAAGGTTTGTGAATTCCATTTTTAACAAAACTAGGGATGTTCAAGTCAGATTCTAGTGGGATTTATTTCACACGTGGCATTTATCTAGTTGTGATATATGCGATTTTGAGTCCAAGAGAATGTAAAAGTTAATCGCTACGTTTTTCCACAATGCTATATAAATCGTAATCCCTAGAACCGGCACGTCCTGTGGGTACGGACAATTGCATGCGCAACCACCGGAACCAATCCTGCAACCGATTGTTGACTGTCATGTCACATTCAATCCCATCATCACCGTCACGGACTGGCAGTGGTCACCAATCGTAATATACAGACCAACTAGGAGTGTTGCATGTAATCTCCGGTTCCCGGAATGGAACCCACGATGGCCCAAATACATATGGTTCCCGGTGATCTGGACAGTGTGGAACCGCGCATACACATCTGTCGCTAATGTGAATATGATTGCAGTGACCGTGTAATAAATTATACACGATTCATAACGAGTCGCGAGCCATGAAACTTCCCGCAACCAAGGGCTGACAGACGGGGGACTTCATAGTGCGTCGTTTGAGTTGCACATTCCAGTCAGCCGTATTTTACCAATAAGTGAATGCGTGGAAAAAGGGACCTTTTCAGGATTACAACCGATTGTTTCCCATGGTTTACTGTACCCAGCCAGAATTGGCACAATTAAACGGCAATCTGGCATGTTTCATTAGCTTAATTACTCGAGGATTTATGGAAAGAAGTACAGCAGCGAACAGCAAAGCTCGACAGGTTCTCCTCAGAACAGGATGGATGGTCCGGAGGTCGGTGTGGCTACAAGCAGACCAGTGCATTCATGCGATTGACCGTCTATCATCGCTAGAGTCCGTCCACCCCACGAATGGTGATGGCCTGCCTGCCCGGGTGGTGGATGGTAGTTTAACTAGACGCTTTTTGCGGTTAGGCTTGATTTACTCACTTACTGGCCAGCGGCGCCTAAGTACCCGCAGGCAGCAGAAATGATGAATGACGCGTGGACTGAAATTTATGCACTACTATTTCGATTACCGGAACGAATGGGAGCTTTGCAGGCCGGGGTACCATTTGCGGAAAGCCTTGAGCTTGATATGGAGTTAAATATCATCAGACTTTAGGACATTGAAGTGGTTTTGTCGTGATGAAAATTGTGAAATTGTTGGATTTGAACAATCTGTTATATAGCTTTAATTTGACCAAGTGCACTGCTTAAAAAAGTAGTATAAATTTACGTTACTATGATGCACATAAATGAAGCGTCATATATCATACAAATTTACATAAGAGATCGTGTAAATTTATGAGACACGTCATGCAATATTCCATATATTGTATGCAACTGTCCACCTTTGTTTGCAACATTTCTTGAAAGCTGCTAGTTGACGTGAAAAGGAAGTTTACATGCATGAATGTTTGCAGGCATGGATGTTTACATCACCAGTAACCCCGTATCGTGGGTAGATCACCTTTTCGTTGTACGTTACGGGATGTAAGATCTACCACCGATTCCTAGTCCTAACTACTTCAAACTAGGGGAACAGGATTTTTCAGTAATCCAAGGAACACGTCTTAGTCCTTGTTACTTTTTATGCCTTGTTGATAGTGACAAGACTCGGCTTTGTCTACCGAGGATGATCTTGAAACAAGGAAAAAAATGAGTTAGTTGTCTTCATCTATGTGATTCCTAATCTTCTCTTCGTTGTTCCCTAGTTTGAAGTGGTTAAGACTAGGGTTCTGATGCAAGGTCATTATCGGTGTCATTGCTTAATTTTGTTGCTAAAGAATCCAAATTTTGACTGACAAAGGGGCGCACCTTTGGATGGCGCTCTCACTCTTCGAAGCGTGTAAATAGCGGTACATTTCAATTAGAGTCGGATCCTTGCGATAAATGCAAGAGTGGCAACTGTAAAAAAATCGATACTTCATCATTTCTCAATAGTGATGGAGTAATACGATATGCACTAAACTAAGGACACGGGATATACTACAATATCATCAATCCCGATCAATTTACTGGTCGCAGTAGTGTTAGGTCCCGAACAGAGGAAAAAAAAAACGTTCAGATTTTTTTCTGTGTAGTAACAGAAATTCAGATCTGATACCGTTACGGAATGATCTTCAAGGGTTATAGAGAACAGTGAGAGTATTTCATTGTCATTTATTTGCTAAGGGGCTGTCCAGAAACTACGTAAAATTGTTTTTGAAAGGCTCGTCGATACAATATTTTGAAAACGAGTATGGACCCGTGAACACTTGCCAAACTATCCATGTGCTATACACAGTTAGAAATAACTAATTTTACACGTGACGCAATCCGTTTTTGACATGAAAGATAATACGTAAACAAATATGTCATGTAATATTAAGTGCTCCGAGACTGAAAAGTTCGTTGCTCGACGAAAAGTACGTTTGATTAAGCTATATTTCGCGTCTGTTATGACTCACATTTATGTCCAAATTGACGCTCGTATATGCCACTCTCAGAGCACCTAAATTTACATGAATTTTTCTAAGTGTGTACGTACAGCCATAAAATAATAACATTAAAAGCTTCGTTACTGCAGTAAAGTGCAAATCGAATGTAAAGGCAATTGCTTTTGTATTTTAAAGAATGTTTTTTTTTTTCTCTGTTCGGGACATAAAACCACTGCGACCAGTAATTTGATCTATTGTAGTATATCCCGTGTCCTTAGTTTAGTGCATGTCGTATTACTCCATCACTATTGAGAAATGATGAAGTATTCGGTTTTGATACAGTTGTCATTCTTGCCTTTATCGCAAGGAATCGATTCTAATTGAAAGGTCCCGCTATTTATACCCTTCGGAGTGTTGAAACACCCTCCAAAGGGCGCGCCCCTTTGTCAGTCAAAATTGGATTCCTTAGCAAAAAAAAAAACAAGACATGACACCGATAATGACCATGCATCAGAACCCTAGCCTTAACCACTTCAAACTAGGAAACAACGAATAGAAGATTAGGAATCACATAGGTGAAGACTAACTAACTCATTTTTTCCTTGTTTCAAGATCATCCTCGGTCCAAGCAAACCCGAGGACTTATCACTATCAACAAGGCATAAAAAGTAACAAGGACTAAGATGTGTTCCTTTGATTACTGTAAAATCCTGTTCCCCTAGTTTGAAGTAGTCAAGACTAGGAATCGGTGGTAGATCTTACATCCCGTAACGTACCACGAAAAGGTGATCTACCCACGTTACGGGGCTAAAGAATGTTAACATGAATATTTCATCTAAATGCTCTTAAATCCGCTGCTGGATGCTTTTGCAGTTTATGGAAGATTCAATTTAGTTCAACCGACTATTATGTAAATTTTCACTATTTCACTAAGAAAGAAACAGGGTAATGAAAAGATACCTGAGTCTTAATGGATTTCATAAGATTTATTTAAATATTGTTAATCATAATCATAAACCTATGTGCGCAAAATACTACCTTGTTTAAGCAACAGCAGAAAAAGAAAAACAAATGTGTTTGTGACGGCCTCCCCGAGCAAAGTCCAGCATCAAAATGACAGTAAATTGAAATCAAGTTTTAATATCAACATCAAACTGAAATCCTAATTTGATTTCAGTTTATGCAATTGATAAATTTCGTTCTCATTTTGCTGTACATTTGCTCTTCAAAAACATGTTGTTGCGGGTTTGTTTTCATTGCCTTAGCATAACATCAAATTTATTACTTGTTTTGTTATCAACAGGAAAAATTGATATCAAATTGAGTTTTCAGTTTGCTCTCATTGATAGCAGAAATAGTTTTCAATGTGATGTCACAGGAAGATTTTTTTGCTCTCAATTATGATATTTTAATCGTTAAAACGACCAAAACGACAGCAACCTGAGTAATCATTATCAGCGAAATCACAACATCAAATTTAGATTTCAATTTGATCTTAGACTTTGCTCGGGTCGTGTTTCTTATCACCCCACATGGGGTAATAAGAAACAATTATCTGAAAATTTTCAAATTTTAGTTTTTAAATAAATTGTAAAGTAACTCAACTGTAACTTTAATATGCTATTTATTCCCAAATAAAGTATATTTAGTGCAGAATATGTAAAAAAGGAGGGACTTCAAATGTCAACCTAAATGCATATTTAGAGACCAGACATGTTTTGCAGTGTCATGTACTCTATTTTGTAGGCTGTGAGAGAGAAATCAGAAACAGAGCGTCATCAAAATACATGACATCAGGGTTGCTCCCACTCACTTGCTATAAAAAAATGTTTTTCGGAATCAAAAAATCATTACATGTTATTATGTAATTTAGTACTTGTAAGTTAAAAGAAAAGGTTGTAAAGTATGTGTTTGACACATGAAACCTGTAAATTTTGCTTTCAGAGTGTTAAAATCAACGATTTTATTATTCGTGAGCGTTCACTCAGAGTGAGTGCTCGCGAGTCGTAAAATCGGTGATTGTGACTATCTGAAAACGAATTTGGCTGGTTTTATGTGTCAAACACTTTCCTTTCAACCTCTTCTTGTATCTAACAAACTAACTATAAAAAATGATTTTCGGAATGTTGGAATCATTAGATGATATGATGATATTTTGTACTTGTATATCATCTAATGATTCCAAAATTCCGAAAATCATTTTTCCTCTGTTCGGGACCTAACACTACTGCGACCAGTAATTTGATCTATTGTAGTATATCCCGTGTCCTTAGTTTAGTGCATGTCGTATTACTCCATCACTATTGAGAAATGATGAAGTATTCGATTTTTTACAGTTGTCATTCTTGCATTCATCGCAAGGATCCGACTCTAATTGAAAGGTCACGCTATTTATCTTCAGAGTGTTGAAACACCTTCCAAAGGCACGCCACTTTATCAGTCAAAATTTGATTCCTTAGCAACAACATTAAGGAATGACACCGATAATGACCATGTATCAGAACCCTAGTCTTAACCACTTCAAACAAGGGAACAACGAATAGAAGATTAGGAATCACATAGATGAAGACAACTAACTCATTTTTTTCCTTGTTTCAAGATCATCCTCGATAGACAAGGCCGAGTCTTGTCACTATCAACAAGGCATAAAAAGTAACAAGGACTAAGATGTGTTCCTTGAATTTCTGAAAAATCCTGTTCCCCTAGTTTGAAGTAGTCAGGACTAGGAATCGGTGGTAAATCTTACATCCCGTAACGTACCGCGAAAAGGTGATCTACCCACGTTACGGGCCCAGAGGATGTTAGATGTAAGACTATATTTAGATGTGACCGTGATGCTCGATCTGCTCGAGTTGACTCGGTCGATTTATGCTCAAATGGATTTTATTTTCGCAGCTTTCATTTTACTCGATCTTCTGTGTTATTGTTTTGTTGTTTTTGTTTGTTTACGCCGGGAAATCATTCGAAGTATTTTTATTCGCATCTGTTAAACGAAATCTTCATTATTCGGAACTGGTCCCCGCGGATCACTCGCGTGATAGTTAGCGTGCGTTCGGATTGATGTTAAAAGTACGCTGTTCTAAGTGACACTGACTTTTATTGCGACCGTAAAGAAAAAAACAAATCGTATGGAGTGTATATTCTTCAGACGACGACCGACACAACCAAGATGCTGGAGATCACTGACTATCAGATCTGATCTGCTGTACATGCGTCAGTACTCTGCTATCGCAGATCCACCACTACTATCCCTATCAACCGCTGCTATCAATACTATATACCTATTTGTGAGCGCATAGACGTAGCCAGAGGGGGGAAGTGGGGGGGGGGGAGGGGATTTGCAACTCAGCAGTACAAAGGCTTTCGGGGAAATGGCGTTTGGTGAAATGGCATTCGGTCAAATTTTCCATAGTAATTTTATTTTTTTGCCCGCCCCCCCCCCTAGCTCGAAACCTAGCTACGCCCTTGTGAGAGCGGTATATGGTTACACATGTACCACAACATGCGACAAAGAGAAGAGAGTTAAATCTTTAACGGCTTGATATGATCTGATCGTACAGTGAGTTCTATACTCGTCTATACTTATCTATACGTAACAGCATCAACTGATAACGAAGTGAACGGGCTACTTCAAGTGGTATTTTTATTGAATCAAGTGATACAAATAGTTTCTCTCGTCAGCGTTATGTTCAAAAGTCCGGAGAACTTTAGAATACCTCAGAACTATTGGTTCGAATTGTGACACTCTTGGATTCTATGTGCCTGACATGATATCAATAGCTTTGCACATCAACGTTCTACAAGCACCCCGATGGGTCTGGGTTCAATCCCAGCCGAGGTCGGTGGGATTTTTCTGAGGCATAAAAATCTCTGGTCACGTCTTCCTTCGGAAGGGAAGTAAAGCCGTTGGTCCCGGCCCATGTGTGTTGAATGGGTGCGATATCGTACGCAGGTGTGGAACTTCCTGCACATTTGATTGCCGTCAATGGATGGCAATCGATGTCCGTCGGTGATTAGCACTAGATTGCGGAACAGCGTCGGTCTATCTCTTAAATAAAGGAAAAAAAAGAACGTTCTACAATGTTCTACTTTATCTACTTTTAATTTACCGACTTTAAAAATGAATCGACAAATATATTAACAAAGCCTTACGCGTGCCTTTTTTTAATGGATCTGATTTGGGATTCTAATCTAATCTAATCTTATCGCAGCCAGTACGAGAAAGCATCCTGGAAAATGATTAGGTTTGAGGTCTAATCATTGTTCTTGTCTAATTGATGTTTACAGCATATCTGAGATATGATATAGGCATCAATACGGTCAGGCCTACTGCGTTGTTTTTGACGCAAAGATGATTTTTGGAAATCAATGGGAACATTTTTTGAATCTACAGGGGTGGAAGGATGCGTGGACATACCATACCAAACGCTCCGAGCTACTATGTGTAGTTGTGTATAATGAGTAAATATTTGTACAATATTGAAGAATCATAAAATAATGCAATGGAAGGATCTTACCGAATTTTCTCCTATGTTGGTAATGATTCTTTGCACGCACGCACGTACTCATGACTATAAACTATAAACTGCCCAAGTAACCATAGGCACAGCTGAACATCGACTACAGTCAAAAATCCTTATTGCCGGGGTAAGGGGGCGTGAATAAGGAACCACGAATAAGGATACCCACAGCTTATGGGATTTTCACTAATGGGGGCTGTGGTGGATTATCTCATTTATTTCATATAAAGCTATACTGTTCGACAAAGTTTTTGTACTCGGATAGACCAACAAGCCTGTGTCATTGGATTCAGGTTTAATTGGGAACTACGCCGCTAGAGGCGCTTCACTTTTATATTACTTATGACGGGCGTTATAATATATAAAACGTTGGACCCAAGTTAGAATATTTCGTGATCCTGGCCATACAGGAAGTTGCTGTCTTCAGCAAAGTTGTTCAGATGACAAGTCCTCTCGGATGATGGTCATATTAGTTCAGAACACACTCATTAAGCGGCAGATATTGCTGTGCAATGTGAGATTTGGAACAGGAAAAGGTTTGATGTGTAGAGACTGGAATTTGATTTCTGACGCCAAGTCCAAGATGGTGGTCATGGGTTCAAAAAAAAAACTGCTAAATACCCTACAATATGGGTATCTCCGGAAAGGAGACGACGTGTAGATTCCGGACATTGATTTCAGACGCTATATTGCAGGGTATTTGACAGTTTTTATCTTTGATTCCAAAATGGCGTCTGGCATCGATTTCCGGCCTCTACACGTCATCCCTTTTCCGGTTCCTGTTCTCACATTGCACAGCAACATCTTATATGGACAAGCTTTCGAGACATAACATATTATTAAGGAAATTCATGTGCACCCTAGTGAGAGAGTTCTGAAATAATATGACCATCATCCGAAAGGACTTAGTCACTTGAACAACTATGCTGAAGACAGTAAGGCCAGGTTCTTGAGATACAGCTTATACAGGAAGTTCACTTGCACGCTAGTGCCGCTTAGTGAGTGTGTTCTGATCTAATATGTTTACCATCGGAAAGGACTTCGTCACCTGAACAACTTTGCTGAAGATAGCAACTTTCTGTATGGCCAGGATCACGAAATATTCTAACTTGGGTTCAACGTTGCATATATTATAACGCCCGTCATAAGTAATATAAAAGTGAAGCGCCTCTAGTGGCGTAGTTCCCAAATCAACCTGCAGTCAATGACACAGGCTTGTTGGTCCATCCGAGTACAACAACTTTGTCGAAGACAGTATAGCTTATATATTGAAATAAATTAGATAATCCACTACAGCCCCTATTAGTGAAAATCCCATAAGCTGTGAGTATCCTTATTCGCGGATAGCCCGGCAATAAGGATCCGGCAATAAGGGATACTGGCAATAAGGAATACGGCAATAAGGATTCCTGACTGTATATCAGTGTTTGTATGTTCTGATGAGGCCCGCATATAGCCAAAAAGGCGAAATAACGTGCCAATGGTTGCTTGGGTGAACATCAAATGATAGATTCCTCGAAATGAACAAAACTTATCTTTGTTTGCTTCTTCCGTCATGTTGAATGGATGAACCTTTCAAATCCCCATACTCCAGGCTTTTGACGATCCCCAGTGACTACACATTTCGGGGAACTTAGCAGAATAGAACGAAACATTCATATTGGCAACCCTTTGCTTCGTGCCCCACAAGGCAGCTGCCCATGCTACCCGGCAAGAGCTTTGAATCTCACTCATCTTTCACACAATTCACATGCGTTTCTGTTATGCACTTTTCAACATTGATTTAAAAGCTTCGTGACACTTTACAACATTACATTACCGCATTAAATTAAAAATTTATAAATTAGCGGAAGAAAAACACTCAGCAAAAATTCACACGTCAGTCTTCAAGCGCAGCCTACTTCGATCCTAATGAATCTGATTTGGGATTAGATCCTGAACTGTTAAGATGTGCTGCCGAAGTTGTATACCTTCGATCTCACTGGGCGGTTGTTCACATATAGGGGCTGGTTGATAAGGAAGAAGTCGCAACTCATATTTTCGATATTTACTTTGCTTCACATTGCATTGAAATGTAAAAAACTTCAAATTTATCTGTTTTGAATAATACCTGGCCAACCATTCGTGAAATTTCTTCAAAGTTCATTAGACAAAAATAATGATTTTTGTCTGAAATTCTACACTTTTAAGTTTCTTTGATTTCAACGAATATATTTTAAAACCTTACATTTAAGATAATTTCATTAGCAATCGCATGCTGGTAATCTATAAAAGGTGCCATGCTAAATTTCGTTCAATTTCGATATGTCACAAGGTTTCATTGTAAATATTCATCTAAACATATTTGAATACTGCCACCATCGTTACGTAGAAACTACAATAGATCAAATTACTGGTCGCAGTGGTGTTAGGTCCGGAACAGCGGAAAAAAAATGTTTGCATGTAAAATGTCAATAATAATAATAATAAAATATAATAATTCCCAGCAGTTGCAAGAACGTGGCCAGAACAGTTCTCGATTGATGGATATTGTGCCTACTTCCATCTAAGAGACCAAAATCAATTCCATATCTCGGTCAATACGATAACGGGTGGAGGTGGCAATACTCTCAAATCCATTATTTATATCGACAGGATATTGTGGTAAAAACATCTCTTAAATCAAAATATTCCATTTTATGGGCAAATTTTTACAATGATCCCTCCCCGCAGGATTTACTTTGCAAAACATTTGAAATTATTTAACATAAATCTATTGAAACATGACTGATATATGAAAATTTGAATTTGGTGTCGAAATAACCCCAGGATACAGGTAACGTAAGTTTTCTTTTGGAACAGACGAAAGTTTAAATAAAATCTATCGTTGTTTTCGAATAAAGTTCGTTATATTTTTCATAATAACATTTGTGCAGGAATCAAACCACTATAAGACCCTGCACGAACCATCAAACATTCATCTAGTTAAACAACTCAAGTGGATAAAATCCAGGTATCAAGTTCATTAAAAAAGTCATTTGTACCTCGGCAATCACGTTTTATATGCTTTCCGACAGTATATCGCGATTGTTGTACATTCCCTCACATATTTGTTCCCCACCCACGGCAACACGCATACTTGCGAAATGAATTATTGCTACCATCCGCCCGGCTTTGTTCGTACCCATTGCCCGTAGGGCACAGTACTTCCCATTTCCCTACGCTAATACTAATAAAGTAATCAAACTTGATGATTTATTATTCACCTTGCTCGGCTCATTACAGAAACACCCGCACCTTGGGCCACACTCACCACCACCATCAGCCAGATCCACTTGAGGAATAATTCAGCCCCAATCTTTCGGTCCCGAAAGCTTTCTTAATATTGAAGGAGGCAAACGCATCCCAGCGAACATTGATGTCACCCAAGCCACCCACCCGGGATTACAGACGGAGTCGGCTTCCAAGAGAATGTTTTGTGAATATGCTTTTGACATATTAATTGCCCAATCGTAAAGAAATCTATGTTTTTTTTGTACAATCCACCATATAGAAGGACCCAATAAAGGTGCTTTTGTTGAGCCGGAACGCCACTAGCCATTCATACCGAAGCAAATGAAAGGTGAAACAATTTTCTCCTCATTTTCCAGCTACCCTGCTTCTCGCCACCATCCACCCCGACAGGTTCCCATTAGGTGCACGAATCTTGATTTATGCACTAATTATGTGTACAGAATGAAATGCTACAGTTGTTTGTTTTTCGAGTAAACGGATCGTGAGAGTTATGGTGTACGGCTAATTCAGTTAGTGATTGAATTGGAGAGCAGGGTGTTTAGCAGTTCGGAGAGATACCGTAATGGAGTAACAGACGTTTTATAATGGATTACGATATGAGTGACATGTTAGAAGGTTCCGCTAAAAGTGTCATAATGAGGAATTAAACAAGGGGCCTTAGATAGCCTAGGCACGGTATTACCAAGATGGAGGCAGCGGGTTCGATTCCCATTCGTTGATTTATTTTATTATTAGCACCTTGCAGCTTCATTCATAATCCAACATAAACAATCGAAGTGTTTCAAAAGTTATCAAATTTATTTACTTTCAATATCAAAAGTTCGATGATCAAAATCTCTCCAATTTGTCAATTTTCCTAATTTCAAATAATATTCAAGATAAGAATCCAAATCTCAAATAAGATTGATCGTGATCAAATTACTTCAATTTAGCAATTTATAACCAATGCTTAATTCTTACACATATAATCGAGGAAGAGGGTTCCAAGGCGGAAACCGACTATACACCCAACCGGGTAATGTTAGATTCTATTACAGATTTTCATGAAAATTATGCGCGACATTAACAGATTACGGATTTTTTTTTCAAAATAATGTTGTAATTTTTATGTTAGCTTATTTTCCGAACAAAGTTTGATTGCCAAATGCGTTGCGTCTAAGAAATAATCTCGTGAAGGTTTGATACAAAAATACAGCTTGTACGCTACAGTCCATTGCAAGAACTGTCATTACATTTGTTGTTTGAAACATATGCAGAGGATGTTTGTTTTGCATCTAGTGTATCTCAAATAACCTCGGGAAGAGGAACTGATAGATCGACACAGTGCGTTGACCCATAGATCAAACTTGATTTTTATGTATTTTTATTATTGTTTACTGAATTCTCAGGAATGTTTGTGAATAGGATGCATGTACTGTTTTACATTGGTAAGCTTGTGTATGTATGACAACTACTGTTAGGGGAAATGTGGGTTAAATGAACAGGAGAGGTAAAAGGACTTTCTTCTTCTTCTATTTCTTCTTCTTCTTCTTATTCTTCTTCTTTGCATTTCAAGCTTATTGCTTATAGCATATTAGCTTATTGCGTGCTCTCAACTTAGTGTTCTATACGTACTTCTACAGCTATTATTGAGAGCTTTCGATGCCTGTACCATTTTTGCATTAATATCCCAAGTAACAAATCTAGAGCTGCTTGGCTATATTCAAAATTTATAAAGGTTTTATTGCAGCTGCAACCATTACCTACAGCTTTATGACGGTCATATACAATGCAAGTCATGAAACATCCTTATAGCTATCTACAAAACCCCTATAAAGCTAATTAAAAAACCAACTGATGCTAATGCTATTTTCACTTATGAAAGGTTTTATGATTGCTTTGAAGTATACAAAAAAGTAATATGAATTGCCCTTATAAAACCAAAAAATAAATCCTATCGTTGCTTTATAAGTAAGCGCAATAAAACTAGTTGGCCATGAAACAGTTATTTTAAAACAATTATAAGCATTCAGTTGCAACTTGTCAGAAATGTAAATAGGTGGTTTATTTTTACAACATAGAAAAGAATAAAAACTTTCCAGTACTTCCAAGCGGAGCGCAAAGAAAATCAACAAAATTGTTAGCATGAGCATGAAAACATTTCGTGTATACGTATACGCGACGTAGTGTGCGTAAGAAAAACGTCAGCAATCTCCATGATTCTTCCGTTCTCGCTCGCATATACATGGGGTGACACGGTCGAATCTTGGTCGAAACACATGGAATGGTGACAGTCCTAGGGCAAAAAGGTTGAAATCACGCATAACTTTTCATAAAGGTTAATGTACCATTCAAAACTTTTCTAAATGTTTTTAAAATTCATCGGTTGCACCCGTAGAATAGGAATATACATTTTTTTTTATATAGGAATATATAGAAATATAGGAATAAAGGAAAACAGTAGGCTGTGAAGTTTTAACGTATTAAGAAAAGTTGTTTATTTTATCAAGATAACCAACTTTGACAAAGTCGTGAAGTCTTCGAAACACAAATTCAATGCATTAAAAAAAGTTATAGAAAAAAAATCATGTTCCACTAAAATGAAGAAATCTACAAAACACCAAAATATACCTCTCTCAACTTTGATATTTTGTTTATCGAGTATTGCTTAAATTTTGCTGAAAATGTCAAAATTGTGTTTTTTTTTTCTCGTTTTTTCAACAATGTCTTTGAAATTTGAAGCTTAATCCAGTATGTTTCTTCACAAAAGCTGTTTATTTAATGTATTTTCATAAGAGAAAAATATAACATTATAAATCTGTAAGCAAAAAAACCGAAACAGCAAAAAAAAAACCATATTTTCGACATTTTTTCTTTAACTCCATATAACTTGGAACCAGTAGACTGTGGAAATTTAACGTCTTTGAAAGAGCTGTTCATTTTGTCAAGATAAACAACTTTGCCGAAGACATCAAGTTTCCAAAACGTCAGAGAAAGAAGTTAGATTGTGACACCATCTTTGCGGAATAGTTTTGAACTATTTGTTTATGTCAATAGATGGTCCTTATTATGACGAGAAATTTTGCCGAAGACACCAAGTCGCGGAAATGCTTCGTTTCGGAGTTATTAATTTTGCTCCGCTAGGTTGCATTCCTGACCCAGTGTGCAATGTAAGCATTAGACATTTTAAGAAATTGCGCTTGGTGTTTTTCTTGCCTGCTGTCTTCTGTCGCCATATTGTCATTATGAAAATGCCATTAGCCTTGGAATAAAATCCAAGAAATTTCAATAAAATAATGGCTAAATAAGAGATCCGAAATGATTTCCAGTGTGCATTGGTATGAATTTATGTATTGAGATCTATTTTCTGTAAAATTAAGGTGATTCCATCAAATTCATTTGATTTCTGAAACAATCTTTTTTGTTAACTTGAATTATTTTGGAGGCGCATTTATTTAACGCGCACATTATCCCAAAATACACGATAAAATTTCAAGCGAATATGTTTTGGAACTTCTAAAAAGTCATATATTTTCTTTAAGATTTTCACTAATGTCGCCATGAAACAAAATTGATTGCATGGTGATCTTGACACCAACACTCAAACCTATTTTTACCGCTAAAGATTTCCATTTGGAGAAAAAGTTTCAGCAGAACAGAACAACAACAAGCTAATTTATGGCGGTTGCTTTGAAGCCAATACAAATTAAATTGGCTTTATAACTGATTTTCACCAAAGCGTAATAAAACTGCTTGGATACAATATTACTCTTATAGAGGCTATGAGAACCTTTTGTAGAGTATGGAGCTTCCTGACAAAAGGTTTTAAGACAGCTTTATTGTGATTCTCAAACATGCTTTATAAACCTTATCAAGAGTGGTCCACTAAGCTGTATGACGATCTTATAGCGGTTATCAAAAGGTTGTGCTGGAGCTATTAATTTTATTGGCGGTTTTATGAAATTGATCTCAATAACCACTAATAGAGTGCAATAAAACAAGAAATGCTACTTGGGATAATTGTGTGGCAAGTACGATCATACTATATGCCCAGGAAAGTCAAGAATTTTTCCAACCTGAAAAATTCCTAGACCGAACCAGCCACTTCCAGCATCGTCTTGCTTTGTAGTTGCGCCTTTGCCGACTGAGCTAAAAGGGGGCCCTAAGGGTCGTAAAGTGGACAGATACGTAAATTACTACATTTGTTTACTTAATAAACACCTTATCTTTGGCGCATAAAAAGCTGTTTGTGCCACTGTATTGAAAGAAACTGTCAAATGTTGAAAATTATAAAAGGTGTAAAAGTGATTCTTCAGACGAATCGGTACGAAAGTAAAACAATTTAACTTATCTCTTAGCAGTAATCAACGCAAGTAAATATGTTCGTACTGTTTTTTTTTACGTTGCATGGACTGTTTCAAATCATAGATACTTTGCGGGTAAAATGAACAGCCCAAGGTGGTGGAAACATAAACAGTAAAACTTTCAATTTTATTTTTTCCAGATGCTTTGGGTTTATGTCAGGACAACACAAAGGCAGACCTGGACAGATTAAAATGTCGGGATGTCGGTTAAGTGTGCTTCCGTTAAATACAACATTCCTAGGATCGCGGTGGATTGCATCTCCACACAAGAAAAGGGAACTCGGTTCGAAGAAATCAGTGTTCTCGCCAGTTCAAGAACAGGCATTGGCACATCATATTTTGAATTTAGAGGTACCGTGCCAGCACCATATTTGACGCGTTCCTAATGATGACGCACTCGTCTAATTTTTATCGCATCTCGATTTTGACAAGATATTTTGAAAAACCTTGTTACATCATCATCCCTAGAGCAGTGGCACTAACATTTGCAGAAGTAATATTTCAAAAATAATGATTGAAAATAATCGAACATTATTTTACCTCTCACCCCAGCATGCCTGGGTTCAATCCCAGTCGGCGCCACCGGGATGTTCTGAGGCATAACATCTCTGATCACGCCTTCCTTCGGAAGGGAAGTAAAGCCGTTGGTCCCCGGTTCATGAGTTGATGGGTCGATAGGTAGGGTCCAGGTGTGGGAGCTGCCTTCCTGGCACGTCGGTAGCATTGCTGCTCAGCACGGAAAACAAGATAGACGGAAAAAACAAACCAAAGGAAAAAAAAAAATCGAACATTATTGAGTGCGTCGATTTAGGAAGCACCTTCTATGGTAAGATATTATAATATAACCATGAAAGATGTCCACAAATTTGCCATTCCAGAAACTAGAGGCAACTTTCACCGCCCGAGCTAGAGGTTTAAAAAAACTGTGAATGCCTTCCCGAGCAGAATCTGAGATCAAATTTAAAACTAAATTTGATGTTGTGATGTCGCTGATAACACTAGTTTACAGCATTTTTGAACTCGGAAAGATGATGATCATTTCCAATGCAAAATCCTACGCTGAATTCAATGCCGTGGTCAGAAAAATTAAAGTAGAGCCATTTCTGAGATATACAAAAATTTTGATTTTTTGAATTTTGGACAAAAGTACGATTACTAAAATGTCAATATCTTTAGAACTAGTGCACCAATTTTAAATTTTTTTTATGAAAATGAAGCTAAATAAATTTGCTATCGTTCACTAGAATATTATTTCTTAATTAAAAATTTAATTTTGAAGTCATTTAAAAATTTACAGCATTTTTTTTTATTTTTCCTGCGAATTTTCCATAAAAATCTTGTTTTAATCAACATTTTTAATGGGATCAAAAGATTCAAAAAATCATTCCATAATTTATTCTTAAAGTCCATTCAAAACCGGAGAAAATGAGCCTTTAATGGAGAAATCGGTTGGAAATTGTCGAAGTTATGAGCATTTTTGTAAAACACTTAAAAATGTTGCTGAAATACAACAGCTTTAGAGTTCCTTTTCTAGGTGTCGTTGTAAGCATCCAAATCGCATGTAAAGTTTTCATGGGAGATTCTTTTCTCTACATATCAATTTGATTAAGGCATATCAGGATTTAAAACCGAGTTGATACAAAAGAAATTTATTTAGGTTTTATTAAAAATGATTGAGAATCGAATGACTTTGTCTTCGATGTTTTGAACTTGTTTCTCGAATCAAAAACCAACAATAGTCACCCATCATTGCTTCATCCCAAAACCCTTGGTAACGACGTTCCATCATCTTCATTTGTTGGTGAAAACGTTCGCCGTGCTCATCACTCTCGTCACCAAGATTTTCCGGGAAAAAATCCAAAGGTTGGATCCATTACCTTGGCTGAGAGAGGTATATTGACCACTGTCCTAATGTGCAATTTTGCTGTTCATATATCTGGACGGATTACAGTTGAACTTGGTTCCGTTCGGTGCTGCTTTCTTCAGCGAACCGTTCATGCGTACTCGGGGAGAAATCACGTAGGGTGGAATATGTTACCCAGTTCCGGACATGCACATTATGACAGTGGTCAATATACCTCTCTCAGTCAAGGTATTGGATCCAACCTGTTTCTTCCCTTTCCTGGCAACGATCTTCAGTTTCTTCGGAGGGACCTAGATTTGAAGTAGAGCAATTAGTAAAAAATATATAAACCCAATATAAGTTTTTGGACATCTTTTATGGTTATATCCTAATATCTTACCTCTAAATTCAAAATATGATGTGCAAATTCCTGTTCTTGTTCTGGCGAGAACACTGATTTCTTCGAACCGAGTTCCCTTTTCATGTGCGGAGATGCAATCCACCTGGCAAGAGCTATTCTAGGAATGTTGTGTTTAACGGAAGCACACTTAACTGACATCCCGTATCTATGATTTAAAACAGTCCCTACAACGTAAAAAACAGAACGTAAATACTTACTTGCGTTGATTTGTTTTTCCGTCGATCTTGTTTTCCGTGCTGAGCACCAATGCTACCGACGCCAGGGAGGCAGCTTCCACACCTGGACCGTACCTATCGACCCATCAACTCATGAACCGACCCATCAACCATGAAGGCGGAGATGTTATGCCTCAGAACATCCCGGCGGCGCTGACTGGGATTGAAACCAGGCCAGCTGGGGTGAGAGGTAATCACGCTTACCACTACACCACCGGCAATAAAAACGTTAATTAATGCAGGTCTTCTTCTTCTTCTTCTTCTTCTTCTTTTCCTTTATCTAACGTCGGTCTCTGTTCCACAGTCTACAGTAGGATATCACACATGGGCCGGGATCAACGGCTTTACTTCCCTTCCGAAGGAAGACGTGACCAGAGGTTTTTATGCATCAGAAAAATCCCACCGACATCGGTTGGGATTGAACCCAGGCCCATTGGGGTGAAAAAGTAGTCACGCTTACCACTACATCACCGGCGCCGGCCCATTGATTAGTTACTTTATTAATTTAAACATTATGAAATCGTGACAAAGCTACGATATATTATGGTACCGTAAAACGGGGTAACTTTGATAGTTTTTTGAAGTATATTCTAAATATTTTGTACAACAATGAATGTTTCTTAAATTTTTATTTTTTAATACAAGTAGGGGAGTACACAGTACATAACGCACCCCCGGGGTAAGACGCACTTTTTCATTTTGTATGGAGTTTTTCTTGGAATTTTCAATCCAATTCAAAGATTTATCATGCAGGATTTTGAGTTCAGATGCTATGCTAGAAGTGCTGCTTGATAAGACAACAAAAAAGTTACGTGAAAGCCATGAAAAACAAAAATTAAAGTCAGCTGGTGCGTTCTGCCCAGGGGGTGCGTTGTATACCATTCTCCCCTACTGGGGATCTTAGAGTCTATTCGTTGGAAACATGTTAACCAGGAATTATTGCATTTGAGGCATTCCACGAAGGTTCGCAAATCGATCCTGACCGATCATTTCCAATTACGCTGAAAATTTGCACAGGTGCTCCTTTTTTGTAAAGGCGTCATTTTGTGCTCTCAGTTTTTCATATTGAATCACGACTAGTTTTTGAAAAGGGCCCGTGTAAAATACTACTAATGAGTTTAAAAATATATATTGCCGAAACGCTTTGTTCGATTGATTTGGTGTCTTCAGCAAAGTTGTAGATATTATTTTGGAAATTGTGTAAAAAATATACACTGTAAAAAATTTCGTTTTTATCAATGAAAAAAATTAAATTTATTATTAAAAAAGCTAATTTCTCAAAAAGTGCATTTTTTAAAAATATTTGTTTTAAGCCTAATGGCAAAGTTTGGTGATGGTAAACTCAAAAACAAAAAAGTTATAGTTTCTGGAAAATTTCACGATTTTTACATTTTCATTAAAAACACATGTTTTTTAACCGTGTATATGTTTTCAAGAATCGCATTTTAATTTTGCACACTTTCCCGAAGATACCATAGCAATCCTGATATTTCCATGACTTCCAGGGAAAACGCCTTACCTCGTGCGACCACCGACCGTAGTAAACACGACGTCATTTTCTACTACCAAAACGTAGGCGGAATGAATTCTGGTGTTCTTGACTACCACCTAGCTGTATCGGACCGGTGCTACGATGTCATCGTTTTTGTCGAGACTTGGCTCGATTCTCGAATGCTGACAGAAATCCGAAAAACAGTCGGAAATCTACTGGAGGTGGTGTTCTCGTGGCAGTTCGTTCCGGGTTAAAGGCGAGAGCTATTGAAAACGTCTTGTGGAACTGTGTGGAACAAGTTTGGGTGGCTGTAGAACTGAGCGATCGCACACTGTACCTATGTGCGGTGTATATTGCACCTGACCGGGTTCGTGACAATGAACTTATCGATACCCATTGCCGGTCCGTTTTCACCATAATGGAGAGTGCGACACCAACTGATGAGATAATCGTTCTGGGTGACTTCAATCTACCCGGTGTTTCCTGGAAACCATCTTACAGCGGCTTTCTCTACCCAGACCCTGTACACTCTGTATTTCATACAGGATCAGTTAGACTTCTCGACTGCTATAGTACAGCAGCACTATCTCAAATAAACCACGTAGTCAACGAAAACAACCGTAGCCTGGACCTCTGCTTCGTTAGCGTTCAGGACACCGCTCCTTTCATCTCCACGGCACCTTCTCCACTAGTAAAGCAAGTAAGCAATTCTCTACAGATTGACGAATTTTTTAATTTTTTTTTTTAATTTGTCGGCTCCGATTTTGATGAAAATTTGCACAGTTGTTCTTTTTCAGTAAAGATGCCAATTTGTGTTATCAGTTCTTCAAATTGAATCACGACTACTTTTCTAACAGGGCCTGTGTAAAAATAGTACTAATGAGTTTAAAAATATATATTGCTGAAACGGTTTGTTGGATTGATTTGGTTTCTTGAGCAAAGTTAAAGATATAATTTTAGCAATAATGTTAAAAATATACACTGTAAAAAATTTCGTTTGTTTCAATGAAAAAAATTATATTTGTTATTAAAAAAGTTAATTTCTCAAAAAGTACATTTATGTTATATACCTTATTGAAGCTCATATTGTTTGGTACAAACTGGCAAAGTTTGGTGATGGTAAACTCAAAAACAAAAAAGTTATGATTTTTTGAAAATTTCACGATTTTTTCATTTTTATTAAAAACACATGTTTTTCAACCGTGTATATTTTTTCAAGAATTGCATTTTAATTTTGGACAACTTTCTCGAAGACACCATAGCAATCAAGCAAGCCGTTTTGGCAATGTATTAAAATGTTTATTTTATAAGCGCTTATAATCACCAAACTTTGCCAGTAAGTAGCATACTCTATGAGCTTCAATGAGGCTTAAAACGAAAATTTTCAAAAATGTACTTTTTGAGAAATGAACTTTTTTAATAATAAATATAATTTTTTTCATTGAAACAAACAAAATTTTTTACAGTGTCTATTTTTTACACAATTGCCAAAATAATATCTACAACTTTGCTCAGAACACCAAATCAATCGAACAAAGTGTTTCGGCAATATATATTTTTAAACTCATTAGTCCTATTTTTACACAGGCCCTTTTCAAAAAGTAGTCATGATTCAATTTGAAGAACTGATAAAACAAATTGGCATCTTTACTAAAAAGGAACAACTGTGCAAAGTTTCAGCTTAATTGGAAATGATCGGTCAGGATCAATTTGCGAACCTTCGTGGAATGCCTCAAGTACAGCATCACCCTCCCTTGGTTGTCACTGTTGCTGACAATCACGATCGGGTCTTTGACGACATTTCCACGACCGTATCATACGATTTCCGGAAAGCCAATCACCGTAGTATCGTCAACGTGCTATCTAGTATAGATTGGGAGAGCATCCTCGATCCTGATAATGTTGAAACCGCTGCGTAAACATTTTCACATGTCTTGGCTTATGTCATTGACAGGCACATTCCGAAAAGAGTTCACCGTAAAATTTCTCATCCTCCCTGGCAGACGAGTGAACTGCGTAGGTTGAAGTCGACCAAGAGAGCCGCATTAAGAAAATTCACTAAATATCGTACGCTTTCGCTGAAACGTCACTACGTTAGGCTCAATTATGAGTTCAAGCGAGTTAGCCGTCGATGCTATTCGCGATATCAACGAGGGATTCAGAGGAAACTCAAGTCGCACCCGAAGTCATTTTGGAATTACGTAAATGAGCAGCGCAAGGAATCCGGCCTACCTTCTTCAATGGTGTTGAATGGAGCAGTTGCTTCCACTCCTCAGCAGATCTGTCGCTTGTTTTCTGAGAAGTTCGCCAGTGTTTTCACGAATGAGAGATTAACTGACGAACACGTTACCCTAGCAGCTAGTAATGTTCCACTGTACGGTCAAACACTGGGTGCGATGGATGTCAACGTCGAGATGATTTCCACTGCCGCATCACAACTCTAGTCGTCCTTCAATCCAGGAACCGATGGCGTTCCATCCGTATTCCTGAAAAAGCATATCGCCAGCTTGCTGATGCCCATGCTTCACCTATTTCGATTGTCCATCTCGAGTGGTACATTTCCATCTTGTTGGAAATTCGCACATATGTTTGCTATCCACAAATAGGGCAGCAAACGGGATGTGGACAATTATCGTGGAATTACGTCGTTGAGTGCAGTTTCGAAGTTATTCGAGTTAGTCATCATGGAGCCTCTACTCTCTCATTGTAAGCAGTATCTAAGTGGTGATCAACACGGCTTCACTTCCGGTCGTTCTACTTCCACAAATCTGCTGTGTTCGACATCGTATCTTACGGAAAGCATGGCAGAGAGGACTCAAACAGACGTCATATACACCGACTTGTCAGCTGCCTTCGATAAGCTAAACCATGCCATCGCGATTGCCAAGTTGCATAGACTTGGGGTCAGCGGCAACCTCTTGCGATGGTTTCGTTCATATCTCACTGATCGGCAACTGATGGTTGCCATTGGTGACAACCGGTCCAATATCTATCTAGCTACGGCAGGAATACCCCAAGGAAGTAACCTTCGGACCTTTGATTTTCTTACTCTACTTCAATGACGTGAACTTGGTCATCGAAGGCCCACGACTATCGTATGCAGACGATCTTAAAATCTACCTACGAATCCGCTCGATTGATGACTGTCACTTCCTTCAACGTCAGTTCGAAGCCTTTGCCAGCTGGTGTAATTTGAACCGAATGGTGGTTAACCCCACTAAGTGTTCAGTGATCACTTTTACTCGGAAGAAAGAACCAATCACATTTGAATACAAACTTATCGGCACTGTAATCGACCGTGTGAACCATGTGAAAGATCTGGGTGTTATTCTGGATTCTCAACTTACGTACAAGCAGCACATCTCGTACGTTCTCGACAAGGCGTCTAGGACATTGGGATTTATCTTCAGGATAGCAAAGAATTTCTCCGATATCTACTGTTTGAAGTCACTGTACTGTTCCTTGGTGCGATCCATTCTGGAATATTGTTCTGTGGTCTGGAGTCCAAACTACAACAATGGTACTGAGAGAGTTGAGTCCGTTCAACGCCGTTTTCTTCGATTCGCTCTGCGGAAGCTGCCTTGGAGAGACCCATTTCATCTGCCCAGCTATGAAAGTCGTTGCCAGCTGATTGATCTGGAGCCTCTCCGAACTATAAGAGACACCTCTAGGGCCCTGTTCTTTGCGGACACTTTAAAAGGTAGAATTGATTGCAGTGCAATCTTGGGGCAAGTCAACATTAACGTCCAACCCCGTGCGCTACGTAACAACGTTATGCTGAGATTGCCACTTCAGCGCACAAACTATGGCATGAACGGTGCAATAGGTGGGCTGCAACGAGTGTTCAATCGAGTCTCGGGCATCTTCGATTTCCATATGCCTCGACAGCTGCTACGAAGATACTTCTCATCGTTCTTTTCTGGCACAGTTAACCGTGAATGATTGTGTGTTTTATTTATGTATTTTATTCTTAGTTTTTATTTTTTGATTTACCTATATAAGTTACTTAAATCATCATTGGGGCTATACACAGCCTGTTGATGCAGACAAATAAATAAATAAATAAATAAAAAAAAAAACATCAAGCCGTTTTTGCAATGGATTAAATGTTTATTTTATAAGCGCTTTTCTACACAGGCCCCATTGAAAAAGTAGTCGGGGTTCGCTATTACAATTTGTTATAGCGAATCCCGACTCCTTTTTTTTCAAATTTCAACTTAAATCCACAAAATACATTTTTCTGCTCTTTTTTTACTTTTTTTTTTATTCGGAAACCTTATGGACAGATGATACATAATTTATTTTCATTGTAAAACACTTGCTTTCTATTTTTATTTACACCACTTCTTAAATACATCGAATATTTTGGCATCATTATCATTAGAGTTTGAGTAACGTTTGGCTTTAATTTTATTTTCTGAAACAGGAATGAAAGAATCAAACTTTTGAGTTCCTAGAATTATTTTTACATTATTATATTGCTCGTTGAGGTGTGAAGCCATACTTTCATATTCCTCTGTTGTGGCAAAACTAAATGATAATTTTGTTAATTCTTCTTCTTTTCGATTATTTGCCCAATTATAAGGCTCTCTTGCATTTTTTATTGGATGTTCACGTTCTTTGGCCAAACTTGCTCTAGTAATCATGTGTTTTATTGTACCTCCAAATAGCGTCACAAGGACCTTTCCCATGTGATGTTGCAAAGAAATGCCATTCGGCTTCAATTCCATACATTGATTTAAATTTACAAAGGCTAGCAAAATTTTTCCGGCTCTTGTACTGTGACGTGACTTCATCGGACATAAAATAAATCTTGTTGATATTTTTACTTTGGTTAATGCGTAAAAAACTTATCATTTTAGAAATAAATAAGTAAACAGTCACTGAGTCATGCCTTAACTCTTCCAAAATTATAATAAAACTTACATGTTTCACTTGCATATTTTCTCTAAAATATATAACAAATGGATTAATGGTAGCTTGTTGGACATTCCAGTGATGAGACTGAACTTCATCCTGTTACACAAAGCTGTAGTTTTCGGAAAAATCGCAAGTAACTAAAACTTCACCTTCTTGCAAATTATTTCGTGTAGTTTTCAAAAAATTAGATTGCTTTGTTTTTATGAAATCATGTAGTATCAAACTTGTCATTTTCAAGGACAAAAATGAAACAAGCTCGTCTGCAGGCCTTACAATAGTTTCTAAATCATATCTATCCGTGGTAACCCACTGTTCAAATGAAAGCTGATCAATGAATTTTTCCTCTAATTGTTTTAATAAAATGTTTTCTAATGCGGAAGAGTCTGGACAATCTTCACAACACCGTAGATAGCAATATGTTGTCTTGTTTTCACAAAGTAGGCTGTCAGTGAACGTTTTTACATCATTTAAATGGTTAAGTTTTTTCAAACTGTGTAAAATTAGATTGATGTTTTCATGCGTTGTGCACACGCAAACATTGTGGGTTCCAGAGCTGGTTAAAAGTTTACATTGCTTAGGGCGGAGTTTTGCAAATGAAGAGAATCCAATTTTTACATTGCAGTGAATTTCATTGAATCGTTTATAAGCTTCTCTCAAAGTCATCATTAGTAATTTTTTTAATGGCGTTTTCCTTCTTTCTGCACAGACACATAATCTTTTTGACCAGGCCTTGCCCGGCTTATATCATCATCTTCAAAAAAAATTATGACTGCCAATTTTGTTTCATCACTTAAGGCTGTGCCATATTTTGCGTTTTTTGACGAATGAGCTTCCTTTATCAACTTAGCCTCTGTTGCAATATATCTACTAGCATTAAATTGATCCATAACTTTTTGTGTTGACCATGAATAAGGCAATAACGATCAAATTAATAATATTTCACTTCTTGCAGTGGATGCATTGGAAAACTTTTCCTTCATGTTTTCTAAAACTTCTTTGAGTTCATTCACTTCGTCAGCCTCAGGCTCGAAGTTGAAAAGATTCTTTCTAATACATTCGTTGATTTCACGGTGCTTCTTTTCGGGGTAGTGGATGTAGTTGAGTTTTCCTACGTCTATCGGTGATACCTGGATTCCTGCAATGCCTCGGTTGAATATCTCGATGTTGACTGGTACGATTGAACTGAAGTAACTGATGTCATTGGTGGTACAGTTGTAAGGCTTTCATAGCTCGGTACGACAGGTACTATCACTGTAGTTGGCATCTTTGAGCTTCCGGCAACATGCTGTTCCTCGTTTGAGATGAAAAGAGCTTGTTTATCAACACGAAGAGGGCAGGACGTGCAAATGCGAAAACCAGTATTCAATCCTGATGCTTCAGAATATCCAATCGATTTTACTTTCTGGATGGTAATATTCGAAATATTCCTCAGCTCTTTTGAGCACTTGACTTCCTCGAACGGCCGAATGCACCTGATAAAACATGCTCGTTCACTCATGTTGCTTCCTGTATTAAAAAAATTTAAAAATAATAATCTTTAAAAATGATTTCATTGAAATACAACTGAAGGTTATGCTTACCTTTTAACCAAATGGTGTTACACTTATTTCCTATGATAACTTTTTAAGATGTATGCGGTAAAAAGCAATCTTTGTGATCAACTGCTTGTTTTCACCATTCAAACTCATTTTAGTATCAGATCGATAGGTACAATTTCTACATTAGGTACAGACAGATGTTTTTGGTGTTCACTACTACAGTGTTGAGTATTTGACTTATTACCGTTAAGATCACTGATACAACTATGCAAAATTGAAGACAATGAATAAAAAAGAAAATTAAAAAATCGTCAATTTGAATGGAATAGCTCCTTCAGTAAAGCTGGGTTTAGACAGGGCAAGTCAATTGATCAAGTCAGTTGAATTCAACTGACTTGAACGCGAATTGAACGTGTAAACCATGCCATTCAACTGACTTGATCAACTCACTTGAATTGAAAAAAGTTGAACCAGGCTCAACTTTTCAAGCCAATTGAATTCAACTGAGTTGATCATTTGACTTGCCTAGTCTAAACCCAGCTTAAGGGTCGCTAGTTTGAACATCATATCACTTTTATTTAGTTCTAGCTCAATATTCATTAAATGATTTTTTTAGTTTTGTTAGTAACGATACCTTTTCATGGTATCAGATGTAATGAATCCGAACTTTTCAATAGGGCCTGTGTAGAAAAACACTAATGAAATAATCATACCTATATTGCAAAAACGGCGGTTGAAAAACATGTGTTTTTAATGAAAATGTAAAAATCGTGAAATTTTCAAAAATCATAACTTTTTTGTTTTTGAGTTTACCATCATCAAACTTTGCCAGTTTGTAGCAAACATTATGAGCTTCAATGAGGCTTAAAACTGCACTTTTTGAGAAATTAACTTTTTTAATAACAAATATATTTTTTTTCATTGAAAAATATACAGTGTATATTTTTAACATTATTGCCAAAATAATATCTACAACTTTGCTGAAGACACCAATCCAACAAACCGTTTCAGCAATATACATTTTTTATCTTATTAGTACTATTTTTACACAGGCCCTGTTAGAAAAGTAGTCGTGGTTCAATTTGAAGAACTTATAACACAAATTGGCATCTTTACTAAAAAAGAACAACTGTGCAAATTTTCATCAAAATCGGAGCCGACAAATTAAAAAAAAATAAAAAATTCGTCAATCTGTAGAGAATTGCACATTTGCACTATTTTTATTGGCTTATGACCGAACATCAGATGTTTGTTTTGGGGTTACTTTGATAAAACTCGATGAGAGTAGAAAACCATGCGAGAGTCGCAAACAATTTTGATCAAGAATTAAGAAACTTTTAATGAGTATATAACCAGAAACATCATAAAAAAAAAAAACAATATTGAATACATTTAATAAGTGATTGTTTGGCCTTTTTAATCAAGCGAAAAACAAGAAAAAATTGTTTTGGAAGTATTTGGAAAATATGTAAAACATAATGCATAAAACTCTATACGGTATCAAAGGTTATACCCTAAGCTACAAAATGGGACCAATATTTCCAATTCGGAAATAGTGTAAAGTGTAAATTTAATCATTATATTCTGCTACCAAAGTTACCCGCATTATCAAAGATACCCCGTTTTACGGTACCGAAGAGGGAATCCTACTGTACCATTGAAATTTTGTATTTTGACTACTTTAATCCCAAACGCTTCCGCAAACACGGTATGGTCGAGGATATCGACCTCGAGAAAACCTTTGAGGGCTTGATTAAAGCCAAAAAACGTGGTTACCGGCGTCGTTTCGTCGATGGTTTGTCGCGTGAGACTTACATGAGAACACTCTGGAATGTTGGCAGGAGAATGCGAAACGCGTCATCACCGATAAATGAAGACAAGGAGTACTCGGACAGATGGATTTTCAGCTTCGCGCGGAAAGTTTGCCCGGATTCGGTACCGGTTCAAACCAACGTTCGTGATCGTCCGTCGGGTAACAACGAAATAGATTCCCCGTTTTCGATGGTGGAATTCTCACTTGCTCTCCTTTCATGTAACAACTCAGCTCCAGGAATGGATAGAATCAAGTTCAACTTGCTTAAAAATCTCCCAGACGTCGCGAAGAGACGCTTGTTAAACTTATTCAATCAATTTCTGGAGCACAACATTGTTCCGGATGACTGGAGGCAAGTAAGAGTTATCGCCATTCGAAAACCCGGTAAACCCGCGTCGGATTATAACTCGTACCTTCCCATCGCGATGCTGTTCTGTATATGGAAATTGTTGGAGAAAATGATTCTTTTTCGTCTAGACAAATGGGTCGAGTCGAATGGTTTACTTTTAGATACGCAATTTGGATTTCGGAGAGGCAAAGTAACGAGCGACTGGCTTGCGTTGCTTTCAACTGAAATTCAACTGCCCTATGCGCAAAAACAGCAAATGGGTTCAGTTTTCTTGGACATTAAGGGGGCTTTTGATTCTGTTTGTATCGATGTCCTTTCGGATAAACTCCACGATAGTGGGCTTTCACCAATTATGAACAACTATTTGAGCAACTTGTTGTCTGAGAAATATATGAGCTTTTCTCATGGAAACTCGACAACTTCACGAATTAGTTACATGGGTCTCCCCCAGGGTTCATGTTTAAGCCCCCTTCTTTATAATTGTTTTGTAAAAGACATTTATGGTTGTCTTGATGAAAATTGCTCGCTAAGGCAGCTTGCAGATGACGGGGTTGTGTCCGTTATAGGGCCAAGTGCACCGGACCTGCAAGGTCCATTGCAAGATACCTTAGACAATTTGTCTACTTGGGCTTTGAAGCTGGGTATCGAATTCTCTCCGGAGAAAACTGAGTTGAAAAACTGCTTTAAAAACACTTTTTTTTAGTTTCCGTTCTGCAATGGGTGACCACTATCATGCATCATGTATCAATAAGTTTATCCAATTTATGTTTGTGTAAGCTCTTCAAAAATGATAACCTTTCATTAATGAACACAATGAAAAATTTATCAAAATCGTAGTACATAAGCTATCGAATGGATCCAGCCAACCCACTTGGATAAACACTTAGCCGCACCACGCTGTACAGAGACAATCACCGAAACAAGCAACATCAGCATTCCCTTGCCCGCGACCAGGGCTCAGCAGCTAGCAACAACGACGACGCAGACGACGACCACACGACCCATCAGCACTACACGTTCCGCTGACGCTGGAAGACACCCAACACCCCACATCCGTACATAGAACATTCCAGCAGTGCACTTATTGCCAATTTTAAACTTACCATTTTAAAAATTTCAGAAAATTTAGCATTTTCAGTACGTTTAAAAATAAATTGTAAATAAGCTTGCTTTGCCTTTAATTTTTATTAGTTTGAGCCAAGTTTGGTATTTTTCCGAGTTTATTTTATCCTTCAACTTAGACGTCATTTATATTAGACGAAAAGCTTACATGCATACATTACGATATATTGAACCACATCGTAAAGACAATTTGATCCGCGGGTCAAAATGACCGAATTCCAGCACAAACTTGAATAATTTCCCATAGTCTGATTTATCTGATCTATTTGTATTCAGTTTTCAGGCAGTTTCCAAAGCTTAAAAAGTACAAAAAGTGGGACACGATGCGAGTATGACGGACGGGATTATTGCAAAAATGGTGTTTGCCTCGAATCCGGTTGGTACAATATGCAGAGAAATTCAGCGGCCTAGATGGTTGAACCAAGTAAAGCAAAATCCACGAAAATGAGAGACGTTTGAGAAACTGGAGACAGCAGGAGTATGAAAAATTTTTGAAGAACGTAGTACCAAGAAAAATAAGGTAAGGCAAAGGAATTCCTATTAACATTCGGATAGGAAAACGTACAAGTCCCTTATTCGTTCAGCTATTATTCACTTTTCCATTGACACTGATTTACTCTAAAACTACTTTCTAATGACCACTGAAACAAATGACGCCAATCCTCGCTACGGAAAAATCGATTTTCTTTTTCAAGGAACAGAAATTTTTCGTTGCTTTTCTTACCCTATGCCAAGTGCTGATACATTTTTTCCACGCAAAGCATCCCTTTCCATGTGAAAACTTTCATTGGCTATCGACACGAAACTCGTCACTGACCAGCGTCACTACTTCCCTACCTGGTGTATGGCCGGAGCAGTTATACCGGTCGATGGTCAATTTTAGAGCAGAACTTTTTTGCCCTCGATATACACCTGTAATTAACGTCAAGTGGACGTCAAAAGTGTGTTCTAGTGCTATAAATTACGGCGTGATAATTGGCAATGCCGACAAGTTGAGCTGCCAGCAATCAAGTGCTGAAAGTTGAGAACGTTTCTGTTTGTGGTTTTCAAAGAATATATGGAGGTGTTGTAAGGCTTTACTTCGTCAAAGAATCAACATGGAGTTGAACTTTCATGCTTTCATCTTCAACTTTGACGTTTATATTTCCTCATGCCTATGTAGCTCTACCACACTGAACTATGACAACAATGGAACATGGCATGTACAAAATGAAAGTTTTGCATTTTTTCGATTTACTTCACACTTTTTGTTCCAGATCGTTGCATAAGAATCAACGTGGAAAAACTCATAGGGAGGCATTTATTAATAAGCTATGTGGGAGGATGTTGTGGATCGGTAATTTATACTATATTATACATTATGGCAACGGAAGATTTTTGACATACCACACATTTTAATAATTGCAAATCTAATTTCCTGGACATGTTCAAAACTTCGCAAATATCTGGAAATTCTAAGGGAAATTTGAAATAGAGTGGAATTATTAAAAGTGCAGAACACAATCAAATTAAAACACTGAAAACATGTTGCCAAAATCGGACCCTTTATGTATTTTCCAAAGTACTGACACACTAAACGTATGTTCTACGATTGCCGATAGTGATTGTATTTCCGAATGCACCTTGTACAACTGATGCACGACACAATCCATCATTCCAAAAGAATGCCATTGCTTTATTGGATTGTACGCTTTTCCTGCCATGCAAAGAAATCCGTTCTTGTTGCGTATAAAATATACCTCTGCCAAAGTGGAGAAATCATGCTTCGCTTCTGAGCTGACCACTCAATTAAACAAAAGCTATTAATTTACAAAAACACATTAGCTCTATTGTATGCACAATTCTGCATCGGAACAAAACATCGGCAGCATGAATAAATAAAAACATAGACTGCAATTTCATACTGAACACTATCCGACACTCTCTATATCGTATAACCGGTGGCTGGTCAGAAACACATGTTGTAACCGTGCGGGAAACTTCCTGAGATAATTCTAAACACGGTGGCTTAAGCGCCACTCTCACGAAGAGAGACCACCGGTCGTGTTAAACTTGCCCGACACTTTGAGACTAAATCTCAGAGGACTCCCGTACGGTACGATTCTCGAAGTACCTCAACGAATCAACCCCGAATTTTCGCTAACGCCTGACATCAAATGAACACTTTTATCCGCACTTCCTTTTATCACGAAAAACCTGCAACTCCGAAAGGATCCAAAATGCTAAGCTCTATCAGCATAAACACAACGAATCGTGTTAAAAAATTAAAGGGTTGTGTCCTAGACACGACCGCAGTATGACGTAGAACCACACAAAATTGATGTTTTTCATGCTTTTTTTACTATTATACTTTATCTTAAAATTTTCAAGTATTTCAATGTTTCGGTTATGGTTGACTCAAAACAATTTACACATTTTTCTTAACAAATATCCATGTGAAATTCCACATGATTTTTATTTAACCACACATAAACAGAATCCACTCAGAAGTACACATGAAATGTATACGCAAATGAATAGTCAGGAGAGGTTGTTGAGGGGGGGGGGGGGGGATTGTTGTGAAGAGGGGAGGAGGAGAGGTTGTTGTGAAAGGGGGAGGGTGTTTACATACATTACGCCGTGATCCACCCCTAGCCGCTGATTTGGTCCTGCTTGCTGCAGGACCAAGTGCCACGCCGTCCGAAGCGACAATGAGCAAACGCACTTTTTTTTTTACTTAAAATGATCTTTATTTCTTGTGTTTGTGTGGTTTACATTTATGAATTTTTTCAAGTGACACAGATGCGTCTTTTCAACTTTAGTTCATTTGAGATTTTAATTATTATTTACAGTTCCTAGTCCTATCAGGCCTATTTTAAAGTATGACCACCTTGGTGGGATTGGTTTGATTTGAATTGGAAAAAGGAGACTACTTATAACTACTATTTACAACTACAACTAACCTACAACTACTATATACACCTAACCTACTATATACAAATTGCTTATCAAAGCATGTTCTGATAAATTACATTTTTGTGTAAATTTAGTCTTAATTTCGTTAATTTTGGAATCTATTTTGGCAATGCCTGCCTCTTCATGTAAATTTGTTATTCTAGTGTCGAAAGGACGATCAAGAACCATCCTCAGCACTCTATTCTGAGCTACCTGAATTTTGTTCCTGTGAGTCTGTGCACATGATTCCCACACCGGAGCTGCGTAGAGACAGACTGCGTACAGACTCCTAACCAAGGCGGAACACTTGACTACGGTTTTCGTCAAACAACATCCCGAGATAGGTTACTTCGGCGGACCACTCAACCCTTGTGCCATCCATGATTACAGTACAAGAGGGAGTCGGTTTTAGTTTGGGTGATTGCCGATGGAGGAACATGATTGTTTGTGTTTTGGAAGCATTGATTTTGATTTTCCACGTGGTGGCATAATCAGCAAAGGCGTTAAGGCATCGTTGAAGTTTGTTCGTTATTTCGCGAGGCATCCTTCCTTTGACGGCTATTGCGGTATCATCTGCGAACAGGAAAAACACGCAACCGTCTCCAAGGGGAGGAATGTCGGAAGTGTAAATGCTGTAAAGCAAGGGTCCCAGCAGACTGCCTTGCGGGACTCCTGCTGGGATGGAAAACGTGTCGGAAAGACAACCATTCAACGATACCTTAAACGACCTTTGCTGGAGGTAGCTACGGGTGATTTTAACCAGATGTAATGGAAAGTTGAAGTTACAAAGCTTGTATACAAGCCCATTGTGCCAGACATTATCAAACGCTTTCTCAACGTCTAACAATGCCATGGCTGTGGACTTGGATACAGCTTTGTTACTTCGGATGTTATTCATCACCCGTAAACTATGTCCGGTTTGCATAGTTTTTAACGGACTTGGTTGTCATTGAGTAAGTGGTATCTGGGTGCCGAAACGAGTCCGGGCCAGAGCACTGGGAATCTTTGAGGTTTCGGAATGTGGTGTCCTTTCGGAGCACATTGAAAGTCACGCCTCGATGGTTGTCGAAAGACTCTGTTTAATTCATTGTTCAGATGCTCTTTATAGCTAATTAATGATGATGTTTGCAATTTTACAAAATCGATTCTTTATGATGGATAGAAACGCCTGGGACGGCGGTGACAATATTTGATAATATTAAACGATAATAATAAACTACCTTCGGTACGCAACGTTGTTTTGAAATATGATTCTTTACTCGCCGTGGAACGAACGACCGCCAGTAGGTAAAAGAGGAAAGTCAGCAAAACATACCGTATGCACTTTTGCAATACTATTCGTTCGTAACTGACCTACCTTCTCTACTTTATCTGAATTGGTGATTCATCCCGGCTGTTTAGGCAAATGTAAATATAATTTAATATGTTTTACGGTGAGAGATGTTCTAGACAACTTGGGTACAGCACACCCGCACTAGCTGGTGATTGGTGGAGTGCCCCTTTCTGAACCCAAACTGTTCCGGAAGGAGAATGTTATTTTCCTCGACAAACTTGAGCAAACAATTGAGAATGAGTTTCTCGAACAATTTGCTCAGCGCTGAAAGGAGGCTGATTGGTCTGTAGCTTGAAGCTAGCGTTGGGTCCTTCCCGGGTTTGCGGATAAGTATGATTTTCGCTGTCTTCCAGATACTTGGAAAGTAGTGCAGTTCCAAGCATCTGTTGAAGACAGCAGCCAGCAGAGAGTGAACCTTCATGCTGAGATTTTTCAACACTAGGTTGAATATTCCGTCAAACCCGGGGGCCTTCATGTTTTTGGTGCATTTCAGCGCTGAGCAAATCTGTTCCACTGTGATTCTATCCTCCGGAGGGATGGCACAAGGGGAGGAATCAAGGTTGAGTACGCATTGCTCAACCTGAACTTCGAGCGGACTTTGGATGTTGGAGCCAAGCAAGTGCGATTTGGCAATATGCTCACCAATCGCATTTGCTTTCTCCTGAGGGGTGATTATGAGCCGATCGTCATCATTTTCATCTTTTAGTGGCGGAATGGGTTTAGGGTGCGTCTTTAAGACCTTGGCAACTTTCCAGAATGGTCTGGAGCGGTCGTCCAGATTCTGGACAAGCCGCCCGAAACTTTCGTTCCGGAGTGAGACCATTCTGGAAGCAATCTCCTTGTTCAGATTGGCCATTTCACGTTTCCTCGCTAGATCTCCAGTCCTCTGAAACTGGCGTCTACGAACATTTCTCAGGCGAATTAAGAGTTGGGTGTGGGAATCAATAGCAATAAACTTACCCCTCACAGGAACTCGTCGGACGCACGCCTCGTCAGCCACGGTTATGGCTTGGTGGAGTACTTCCAACGCTCGGTCGATGTCCTCCACGGAGTCAAGCGGCGGGTTGTCGATGATGTGGCTGTCTACCACGCGTCCAAACTGGGCCCAGTTTACGCGATGGTAGTCCTTGCGCAGGCTTGGAGCAGGAGCTACGTTGTATCCCAGTTCAGCCACCACCGGTTGATGGTCGGAGCTGAGTTCGTTTAAGGCTACCGGCTTGGACAAGCCGGTATTTGAAAGAAACAGGTCTAGCGTCGATGGGTTGCCTGCCGGTGAGATGAATGTTGGCTCGTCCGAGAACCAAACGGAGTACAGCCCATGCTGCGAATGGTCGAACAGCAGACGACCGTTCTGGTTCTGCTGGTAGTTCCGCCATGCCTCATGACGAGCATTCAGATCTCCTCCAACAACGAAGCGGGAACCGGTACGGGTGATGGTGGACAGGTCCTTCTTAAATTTAGCCGCTAGTCCACTGCTGGCGGCACACTGTCGAGGGCAGTAGACGGCGATGAACTGGACGTATCCAGTCGACGACTCCACCTCCACACCAAGGGCCTCGATGATAGAGGTGCGAATATGGGACAGAGTGTGGTATTTTATTCCTTTCTTGACGACGACCGCAACACCACCCCCCCTGGAGCTGGTGCGATCAAGCCGGATAATGTTGTGGTCAGGCAACCAGAAGCTGTCGCCGGACTTTAGATGGGTCTCGGTTAGAAGGCCCACGTCGATGCTGTGCTTGCGGAGGAAGTCGGCAAGCTCAATCTCTTTTGCTCTTACAGAGCAAGCATTCCAGGTGACGATAGTTAGCGGTTTAGACGCCATACTGGATGATGAACTTACCGAGCACCTGGATCTGTTCGGGCTTATTGCGGCACTTACGAAGAGCACCGGACATGTTGACGAAAATTTCCATCAGTTCATCCGCTGAGAACAGATCGGGGTTGTTGTTTTGCGCTGTTGGTTGTCTCCAGAATCCAGGGGGGGATGGAGAGCTTTGGCCAGCAAAATCACCGGAAGCTTCTTGAGGGGGGGCGGGTTGCACCCGCGAATTCTCTTGCCTTTGCTGGGGAGCACGAAGAGGCGGAAAATCCTCCGCCCTGAATGATGGGGTTTTGTCCTTCTTGCGTCCTGGTTGATTGTTGCTTGACGCCTGCTTTCGGATGCGTTTGAAGTCCTCGCGTTTGGAGCACTGTCTGTCGGAACCTTGATGTGCACCACCACAGTTAGCGCATTTTATCGCCACGGCTCCATCCGCAGGGCAGTTGGAAGTGGCGTGTTCTTGAGCGCAGTTGCTGCAGCGTGGCTTGATGTTCCAGTTGCGGGTACCGTGTCCAAAATTGAGGCACCTCATACACTGCGTTACGTCACGATGGCCGCCACGGTATGGCTCCCACCGTACGATGATGGAGCAGATTGATCGGATGGCTTGTAGCGCATTGAGCGTCACTGTCCCTTTCTGGAAGTGCACCAGGAAAAGACAATCCGGGTACGTCTTCACGTTTTCGTCTCTCCTTGTCATTCGGAAGACAGCGATTGGGGCAAGCTTGTACCGGTTGATTTCAGCTTCGACCATCTTGGGGTCGAAGTTTGGTAGACCCCTGATGACTACCTTGAAGGGCTTCTCACCGGGGATGTCGTGCGTGAAGAATTCCGCCTTAGTATCCTTCAGATGTTTCACGGCCACTTCGTACTCCGCTTTTGTTCGGAGCATCACCTTGGTGCCGATCCTGCCGAGCTTAAACTCAGCTGCAACGCCCAGCGATGAAAGATCGCCAATCAGCGTGTTGAGTGGGACTTGCTTCACCACCAGTGGAGGAAGCTTCATTTTTGCTGCACTCGGGGTGGCAGCAGTTTCGTTGTCGACGGCGTCGGCAAAATCACCAATGACGCTGACGTTCGTCGCGATGGCATCGTCCCGTCCACTCGCACCATCGGACTGGCCTTGATTTTTCTTCCTCTTCTTAGACCGCTTCACCGTGGCTGAGGTGGGATTCCCTACATCGGTGGGAAGAGTAGCGTACCTATTCGAAATAGGTACACTCAAGCTACCCTCACCGCTGTTCTTCTTCTCCGTTTTCTCTCGGAGCCTGCTCCGGGAGCGCTGTCTTCCCATCACACGAAGCGACCGACACTACTGACGACGCGTTTAAACTGCGAATGTTTGGAACAAACTAGAAACTTTAGAACAACTCGACAGAGCGAGCAAAGACCGAACTGTACTGCTTGACGTTCAAGCAGAGAATCATGAGCAAAAGCATGACAGCAGCGCTGTTTTATATCTTTTCAGGTTCAGAACCTGATAGGATTTCCCGCCGTTTTTTTTTGAATGGGGCGGAGCTAAAAGTTTCTTTTGTGCAGAATATGTAAAAAAGGATGGACTTTGGATGTTAATATAATTGCATATATAGAGGTACCAGATATGTTTTACAGTGAGTTGTTGGTAATTCATCGAGTGTATGTCTCCTATTAAGCAATATTTTTTTGAAAATGTTAGCCAGCATGTAAAAAATTAATTGTTCATACATTATTAGGGTTTGCTTAAAATTTATTTCCCGAAAAAAAAAATGATCGTCAAAGTCCATGTCTTTTTCGGGTTATTGTTAAGGGGGAGGGGGATGGGGTTGTTAAGCTGGGGTTTACATGCACGTTTTTTCAAGTCTCATTTCTTTACATGCACGTTTTTTCAAGTCTCATTCCTCATTGTGATGGACACGCCGTGATCCACCTTTAGCCGCTGACCTACTCCTGCTTGATGCAGGGCCTAGTGTCACGCCGTCCGAAGCGGTAATGAGCAGAGGCATGAGAGCAGCGTTGATTTATATCTTTTCAGGTTCAAGCAGAATGATGTGCAACCAAGTGGTATTCGTTTATGATGACTGGGTTTGGGAAAAAGGCTTATTTCATGAAATCAGTGATAAAATTATCATTTGTACATTTTCAATAGTTTAATTACAGAGAAATTGGAAAAATATTTATTTCAACAGGTTCGTAATGTAATATCCTATAGATTGGCGTATTTGGATTTTAATTTCATCTATAAATGACAAAGTTACAAGCGTTCAAAACCTAACACTCCTTCACCACACATATTTTTTGATTTGCACCCCAGTATAGTCGACAAAGACGTAGTTCTACGTCAAAAGATAGTCAGGGAGTGCATCATCTGCTTCCGCTGCAAACCACGGAGCATTTGCCAGATCATGGGACCATTGCCACTGTCCCGAGTAACGGCGTCGCGCGCGTTTATCAACTGCGGTGTTGATTATTGTGGGCCGTTCTTCGTGAAAATTCCGAATCGTCGCGGTCCGTCGGTAAAGGTATTCGTCGCAATTTTCGTGTGCATGGCGTCTAAAGCAGTACACATCGACATGGTGTACAGTCTCACGTCCGACGCGTTCGTGAACGTACTCAAGCGCCTCGTCGGGCGTCGCGGACGCGTAACCGACATCTACTGCGATAACGCACGGACTCTCAAAGAAGACAACGCTCCACCGATGCGCTGGAATCTTGGCCGGATCGCGCAGGTATTCCCCGGTAAGGATGGACACGTCCGTGTGGTTCAGGTTCGAACCGCACATGGTACCTATCGACGGGCAATAACCGAGGTTTGCCCACTTCCCATCGAGCAAGATGACCGTGAGGCACATCCATCAGCCTCACCGTCACCACCCACCACCCACTGAGCCTGGACATGCTTTGTGATTAGTTGAAAATGGCCTTTCAACGTGGCGCGGCATGTTGAAGAACTTAATAAGTAGGGGAACACTGTTGAAATTTGTATCCCGAAATTAGAACCCCATTAAAAATTGAAATGTTATACCTCCAATCCATAATGAGCCAAACGATAAGATACGAGAGTAGGTAGACTAGCTTATCACTCCATATCATTATCTCCTTTAGATCCGATCGCTTCACGATCGTGCCTTATAAACCCCGAACTCAACCAGCTAGGGAAAATAATGATCGGTTGGCTCTCGTTAAATCAGTATAAAATTGGTCTTTATCAAAAACACACAAAACCACCTTTCTCGTGTTCCTCACTGCATGGAAGAAAAGTACTCCACGAATTGTGCCACTAGTTGCCCCGTTTGTTCCTGCTTCGCTGACCACTGGTGTAGTTCCTGCTTTGCTGCTGCCCTGTTCGCCGTGTCCACCGCCGCTTCATCCAGGTTCGCCAACAAAACTAATCACCTTAGAGTACGTAGATTACGTAGAAAATCACAAATAACGTCAGGAAAAACCATTGTCAGGGTAATGGAAATTTTTTTAACGATTATTTTTCATGCTTCTTTCACTTGTGAACATTTCAGCGTAGCGTCTCTTACAGGCTTTATGTTCGAAAAAAAAAAACTAAGGTCCCACAGAATTTGAGTTCATCTTCTTTGATTTTTCCGCAATTCACTTCTAAAATCCATACCTCATAAACAAGGTATCGTAGAACAAAAAACTATTTAAGTAAAGTTAAATGGAATTTGTTTATCATGCATATTTTATCGGCAAATGAAAAAAAAACCCGAATTTATCCACCTATGGTGTGATCAGACCCTTCTTACTTATTCAAGTTTATTTATTTTATTGTCATTATCAGTGACCAAGCCCCCCACCCCCACCCCCCACGCTACGCCACTGCCTGGGGACATTCATTGAACGCGAGTAGATTTCACGCTTTGTTGACCAGACCAACATAAATCAGCTTTTCACTCCAGCCTCGTTTATCAATTCCACCAGCTAGAGTGCGTACCGCTGGCACTACGTGATCGGTATGCAACAGGAAGCGACAAAAACAAACTTTTCTGGATTTTTCAAAAAGCTAGCCTATTCTGAGAGGTCAACACCGAGCCACATCGTATTTAAGAAGAAATGCAACCTACTGATCACCGGAAACTATAAACCCACTGTCAACCCGAGGATGATAGTGGACGAGCATGCGATTCCTAGAATTGACGCGATTTTCAACAGAATGAAAGGAGCTATTTTTTTTTGTCATCTGGATGTCACCGACGCTTAAACATCTTTTCATTGAGACTGACAATGTGTGTAATTGCCGGTGACGGTGGTGTAGTGGTAAGCGTGACTGCCTTCTCACCCCAATGGGACTGGGTTCAATCCCAGCCAAGGTCGGTAGGATTTCTCTGAGGCATAAACACCTCTGGTCACGTCTTCCTTCGGAACAGCAGTAAAGCCAAAGATGAATACTAAGATGAAACTTACTAACGGAAGAAAAACATACTATTTTAGTGTCCTTTTTCACGGTCCCTTTCATCAAATGAATACCCCCCGTATGCAAGGTAATTTTTTGGTTTTGCTGCCCCCTCGGTAGAAATGAAATGTTGCGCACTTTTTTATCAAAACAATCACACCAGAGATGTCCCATTTTTCAATTACTTGATTAACAACTAATTGATTATTTTGTGTTCGCTGTGCTGCCATTTTTCCATCAATGAGAGTGCAGCACATGTTTGAAACGATCGGTGATGATCCTCTGGAGATGTTAATGCTTATATCGACATGATATAACCGATTACAAATATTTTACTTTTCGGTTCGTTAATTGATTAATCGATTATTCGAATGAAAATCGACCATCACTAGATGAATATGAAACGTCATTTCAAATATAAGGCCCGTACATAAATAATGATACAATTTGAAAGGGGGCGGGGCTAATCACAAATTACGTCCCCACGGTAACTGAAATAAACACGAGTATTCACCGGTTGGTAAAGCCTTTGGTTCCACCCCCCGATATCCTACACAGTTGTGGAAGCTGCCTTCCTGCACAGTCGATGGCAATCGATGTCCGTCGTGATTGGCACTAGATTGCGGAACAGAGACATTAACGTAAAGGAAAGAAGACAATTCGTGTAATTGCTATGTTTTCCTGCTCTCATTCTATATATGAACTAACGCTATTACTTAGCCTATAAGTACTAGGGTTTTTGATCTAATTTCCATCCTACTAAGCACAACCCGCGGTCTACCTCTCTTTCCTGAACGAGTTTAAAGAAAAAATGGATTATTTCTGTCAAAGATGACTTCTAAATTTATTCACCTTTCCATACGTACCGTTGGATTTGATAAAGAGTCACAAATAGTTGAGACATTGTTTAAAATCTAAATCTTCTTGATTCTAAATTCGTCCTACGAGTTTCAATTCCGTCCAAACGCATTGAAATGTCATTAGATTTTCTTCGACCTACGGATAAACGTAGAGAAAGTGATTCGCTTGGAGCGCTTCTTTTGTTTTAAGAACCATGAGCGTAAATATTCATACAATGCGCTCTAACAGGGTTTTCAGTTCCTAACTAAATTCATCGATGATGTGATTGACGAATTCTAGACCTATACGATTCTAAACTTTAGATTTTGATTTATTTCGTAAATACTGACAACTCGTCGCAACCGATCTTGATTTGTACAAATGTCATGCCTGAAATTGCTTCCTATGCTACGTAGATAAAACACACTGACCAGCGCTACCGACCGACCAAACCATCACCAACAGTCACTCGAGAGCAGCACCACTATGGTAGTGTGCCAACAGCAGTAGAAGACCAGTGGAATCGATAATGCTTCCATCAACCGCCACGATCCAACTAACCTACGAAGCGGATGGTGCCACGATGGACTTTGCCACTACGGACGCTCCACCCTCAATTCTAGAGCGATGTAATTCATTTATTTTTCATTACACAACAACCGCACGAAATTTATTATTAAATTTCATTATAAGTTTAATAGTTATTTTGAATACCGCTAGTACTTGCAGAGCTCGGAAGTGCTCGTTATTCATACCATTTCACTTGAAATGGAGCGCGAAATTTCATTGATAGGGAGGAAAGAGTTTTTCATATCATAGATACACATATGTACATAACCAACGGAAACTTTCAAGCGACATACGAAAATTAGTTGATATTTTGGTGATTACTCTACTATCGATGCCGGTGGTATTTAGATGGACATGCTAAGGCAGCTTCCATACATCGTGCTTGATGTTTAATCAACGATGTTCCAGACGTGTTGCTTGACGGTGATCAAATGGTGAATACAATGTTCTTGGTTATAATTTAATTTTTTCATTAACTTTAATTTTTTCATGATGTAGATTTATCAAAATCTGAACTTTTGCTAAGGAATAAAAGATTTTAACTATAAACTTTGGAGAAAATGTTGAAATACTTCAACATATATGCTTGTTATGAAAATTAATCTGCTTTCTTCATCTGCAGGTATTTGCCGAAAGTTTTGGTACCAATTTGAAGCTTGAAGTCCAGGATACCATAAATTGGTTTCAGGTCGAATCGAGTAAATAGGAATTCTGTTACATTTAAGAAGAACATTTAGTAATAGTAATTTTTACAAGAAAATAATTAATTCGATAGTAGTATTTACATTTTTTTCCGAAACTATTCCTTTATCATTTTTGTTGTTGTTACTTTTGACACTTACCTACTGACAGTTAGTTTGCCATACTGCCAGTCACGTCGGAATTCAATTCATTCAATTAAATGAAAAATAATCAGTCTTTAAACTCTCTCACTACGGCACCAAAGGCAACAAGTCTTTTGTTTTTTAAACAACATATTTTTTTTATTATATTATTTAAGAAGGCTCAACCGAATTAACCTTACAGAGCCGAGGATTCTTGTTCACTATACAATCCATCTTAAAACTATAGACAAAAGGTACAACCAGGGCTGGCAAATGTCATTTTCAATGAAAGGTCTCACGCGATGTTTACAGAGATACTTCTGTCACTATCATTGCATGAGAAAACGACGATAGAGATTTTCTTCAAAATCTCATCGAATTTTTTGTCATGACAGAACATGACAGTGTTGTGATCATCGTAGTTACTAGCTTATTTAGTACTATTAAAGTTACTTGCACCGAGGATGTCTTAATAATATATTCACTATATTGATTACATACAGTTCCTTGCTTAAATTCATCTAAATCAGTTAGAAATGTTGATGTCAAAATCGCATAACAATTATTTTCATGAGTGCTTGATCATTGGAAAATGTCAAGAAAGCTAATGAAAGGTTGTTTCGTCTCGTGATAGTGAGAGGACTTTTTTGACGTAGGACTACGTCTTTGATTTCTATATGGAGGTAAACCGAAAATGGAACATGTTACAAATTAAGAAAGATTTTGAACGTTAATAACTCAGCTGCCCCTGGTCCAATTTCAATAATTTTATCACCAATCGATCAAAAATATGGCTACGCATCGATAACAATGCTTTCGAATGTTGGTTTTCAACAAGAAACTATTGAAAAACTGGTAAATGTCCAGCATTGTCCAAAAGCGTCAAATTAACTAACAAATCCACCAATTACCTACATGCATATGCTGCTTCCCCAGCACAGTCGTCAGAGCGTAGTAAGTAGACGAAACAAGTCGAAGTGGCATTCGCTTCCGATCCTCGGGCGCCTGCGAATAGGGAGGATGGAATTGTGTAATATTTTGCACACTCATCGCCATACTCAGAACCACACTGGTGGTGGTGTTCGGTCATCGAAATTAGTAGCAGCAGTAGCAGCAGTAGCAGCTGTAGCAGTGCTTTTGGCGTGTGGCGTTGAAAATTGTTCTCCAGTAACAACGAAAGGCTGCCTGCAAGCAGCGAGCTGCAGAGCCCACATAAGCAATCATCAAAGGAGGAAGAAGCTGCACCGCTATGCTATGGATCGGAATCAGTAGGTTTTCGTAAGTCGCTGCGGGTCGGTCGTCTATGCCAAGCGTGTCACCCTCGCTCCAAACGACATACAACTCGACAGCCTCATCCGTGTTGAACACCCAGCTCAGAATTACTCAACCATCACTACAAAACGGTCCTTTTCAGGGCCACCATAAATTTGTTTTTTTTTTTTTTTTTTTTTTTTTTTTTTTTTTTTTTTTATAATTACTTTATTTGTACAGGCTCAATCGAATAAACTTTACAGAGCCGAGTTATCCTTTGCGTTATACATTATTAATGTCTTAAATTTAAAGTTAAAGGAACTGGACCGAGTACTCGCGGTTGTCTCGAGGTTAGTGGAGATTAACAATTTTTTGGATGGGAAAAGGGAAGAAGGAGGTTTGAAATGTGGTTTACGATACAACTATTTAATTAATCCTAAAGCATGAAATTATTTCTATTCATCTTGAAAACAAACATTGAAAAAAAAAACCCACACGTACAAAATACAAACTAAACACAAGGTTAATCAAACTTACAATCTAAGGTTAATATCCTTAAAGTAAACATATATGAGTTTCATAAACTCCAGATCGCGTCTAGCCAAAATATCCCGAACTGGAACATTAGGTTGTCTACCTCGAGCCCGAAGGGAATCATAAAAATGTGATCTGACTCCACGATACTCCGCACAAGACCAAAGGATGTGATCAGCGTCCTGGTAACCTTGTCCACATTCACAGAGATTGCTGTCTCCCAACCCCACACGGAACAAGTGAGCGTTTAGACAATAGTGATTGGACATGAGACGAGACATCACGCGTATGAAGTCTCGACTCAAGTCCAACCCTTTGAACCATGCAAACTTCGACACCTTAGGGATAATTGAATGTAGCCATCGTCCCAAGCTCCCTTCACTCCATTGATGTTGCCAGCTAACGAGCGACTGCTGACGATAAATAGAGAAAAATTCACTATAGGCGATTTGTCGATCATAAATGTCGCCTTCTATAGCGCCCACCTTCGCAAGTGAATCCGCCTTCTCATTGCCCAAAATTGAGCAATGCGAAGGGACCCACGCGAAGGTGATGATGAAAGAGCGCACGGATAAAGCACTAAGCAGCTCTCGTATTTTCAAGAGAAAATACGAGAAGTCCTTTACCGGCCTGATGGAACGGATAGCCTCGACAGAACTGAGACTATCTGTAAAAATAAAGTAGTGGTCTGGAAGAAGTGAAGCAATAGTTTCCAAAGTGTAGTGAATTGCTGCCAGTTCAGCCACATACACAGAACAAGGAGCTTCAAGTTTTCGAGAGGCGCTATGAAATTCATTAAATACACCAAAACCAGCGGACTCCTCTATTAGAGATCCATCTGTGAAAAACGTTCTTGCAGAATCAACATGGCCAAACTTTGCAGCGTATAATGACGGAGCAATCATAGGACGATGATGCTCTGGAATTCCGCGGATTTCCTGCGTCATTGATAAATCAAAATTCACTGAATTGCCGAAATCGGAGAAGACTACACGATTGGGAATATTTCTTGAAGGGCTGACATCCTGTGTTAAATATAGGTAGTACAAAGTCATAAAACATGTTTGAGGATTTAGCTCCAGAAGCTTCTCAAAATTTTCGATCACCAGTGGGTTCATTACTTCGCAACGGGTGAGGAGCCTCAGAGATAACTCTGAAAAACGGACGGATAGTGGCAACATGCCCACCAGCGCTTCGAGACTCATAGTATGAGTCGAGTGCATGCATCCTAACGCGATACGAAGACAGCGATACTGGATCCGTTCCAGCTTGATGATGTGCGTTTTAGCTGCCGACTGGAAACAAAAACTACCATATTCTAAAACCGATAAAATCGTTGTCCGGTACAACGTCAGAAGATCTTGTGGATGGGCTCCCCACCACGTTCCGGTAATTGATCGAAGGAAATTGATCCTTAGTTGGCATTTTCGTCTCAGATACTCAATGTGGGATCTCCAGGTGCATTTGGAATCGAACCAGACCCCGAGATATTTAAAAGACATGGAATGAGTGATCGGTTTACCCAAAAGTTGAAGCTTTGGTTGTGCTGGGCTATGCTTCCTAGAAAAAACGACCAACTCAGTTTTCTCCGTGGAGAATTCGATACCTAGCTGAATAGCCCAAGTAGACAAATTGTCCAAGGTATCCTGTAAGGGTCCTTGCAGGTCAACCTCTTTTGGCCCTGTGATAGACACTACGCCATCATCTGCAAGTTGTCTCAACGTGCAATTGTCACTAAGACAATTGTCAATTTCTCTAACGTAGAAATTGTACAAAAGGGGGCTTAAACATGAGCCTTGGGGGAGACCCATGTAGCTAAATCGAAAAGCTGTAGAGTTTCCATGAGAAAAGCTCATATGTTTTTCTGACAGCAAATTGTACAAAAAATTATTAATTAATGGAGACAATCCACAAATGTGGAGTTTCTCTGAAAGAACTTCAACGGATACTGAATCAAAAGCCCCCTTGATATCCAAGAACACAGAAGCCATTTGCTCTTTCTTAGCAAAAGCTAACTGAATTTCCGAGGAAAGCAACGCGAGACAGTCGTTCGTTCCCTTACCCCTACGGAAACCAAATTGAGTATCTGAAAGAAGGTGGTTCGTCTCAACCCATTTGTCGAGGCGAAAAAGGATCATTTTCTCCATCAATTTCCGAATACACGACAGCATCGCGATGGGTCGATACGAATTGTGATCCGACGCGGGTTTATCAGGCTTTTTAATGGCTATCACCCTTACTCGTCTCCAATCGTCGGGAACAATATTGAGCTCCAAGAACTGATTGTACAAGTTCAACATGCGCCTCTTAGCGACGTCTGGGAGGTTTTTCAGCAAGTTGAACTTGATTCTATCAGATCCCGGGGCAGAATTGCCACACGAAAGGAGAGCGAGTGAAAGTTCCACCATTGAAAAAGGCTGACTGATTTCGTCTACCGAATTCGCGGTTTCGCGAGGAGTCAACTGCGACGGCACGGAATCCGGACACACTTTTCGCGCGAATTTAAGAATCCATTGATCCGAGCATTCCTCGCTTTCGTTGTTAGTAGACCGGTTACGCATTCTTCGCGCCGTACTCCAAAGTGTATTCATAGACGTTTCGCGCGACAATCCGTCTACAAACTGCCGCCAGTAACCCCGTTTTTTGGCCTTGATGAGGCTCTTGAGTTCGCGTTCAAGAGATGTGTATGCGTCGAAATGCTCGCGTGTTCCGCGTTTCCGAAAAAGTTTAAACGCGTCGGACTTTTTACGGTAAACCTCCGTGCATTGTTGATCCCACCAGAGCGATGGTGTTTTCTTACGAATAGACGATCGCGGCACCGGTCGTGTTTGAGCTTGAAGTGCGCTGTCGACGATGAGATTAGAGAGGAAATTATATTCCTCCAACGGCGGAAGCTCTTCCACTGACGATACTGTATCGTCTATCGCGGATTGGAACTTAGTCCAATCAATGTTACGGGTTAGATCATACGCGACGTTAACGGATTCTGACGAGTTGAACCCACTGGCAATCGAAATTTTGATCGGCAGATGATCACTACCGTGCGGATCCTGGATTACATGCCAAGTGCAATCCAACGATAGTGAATTGGAGCAAAAGGTGAGGTCTAATCTGCTACCATTCGAGGATGGACCAGCCAAACGTGTTACTTCTCCATTGTTAAGTATTGTCATGTTGAAGTTGTCGCAGAGATCATAAATCAAAGTAGAACGGTTATCATCGTACAGCTCCCCCCAGCCTGTACCGTGGGAGTTAAAATCTCCCATGATCAACCATGGAGCGGGAAGTACCGCACATATGTCGAAAAGTTGTTTGCGATTAACAGAGACTCTAGGAGCAATATATACAGAAGCAATACAAAGGCTCTTACCTTTAATGGTAGCCTGACATGCGACAACTTCAATACCGGGGAATTCGGGAAGATTCACTCTATAGAAGGAATGGCACTTTTTGATCCCCAAAAGTACCCCTCCTCCACGTGAATCCTCACGATCCAATCGAATAATGTTAAAATCAAAAAAAGGGAGATCAATTTCTGAAGAGAGCCATGTTTCACAGAGGGCAAATGCATCGCAATTATTGTTATGGACTAAATACTTGAACGAATCTAATTTCGGAATAAGACTTCGACAATTCCACTGTAGAACAGTGATCAAATCCCCGACCTCGTTTGGAAAATTATCCATCGAAGGAGATGATGGCTGCAAGAAGGGGCCATTTTGAAGTCAATTGCTTCAAGAAGGATTTCACAGTCGGAAGCAATGTGAGGACAATGCTTTTCAGAGGATCAGAAATGTTGAGGTATTTGAGAATACCGTCCACAATGTCATCAAATGAGAACAGCCCAGATGAAGAAGGGGTTTCTGTTCTTAAAATTGGGGCATCAGGGGTTTTGGATGTCCCCGGAAGAGGTGGAAAATCCTGGGTATAATCAGTTCTGCGGAATCCAGGAGGAGTAGAAGTCTCCTTTTTCCACCACTCCTTGATTTGGGCAAGCTGATTTGGGGTTCTTGATCTGCAACTTTCCGCGAACGGATGCGTTTTCGTTTCCGGGCAGAACCTTCCGGAAAACTGAAAGAAACTCCCTCCTCAGCCAAGTCAGAGCCAGACTCGTCATCTGACAAAAGAGCGAAGGGATTTGTTTCGTTGGTCGATGGCTTGGCTGTCTTAAGCATTTCTGCAAAAGACCGCCTGGAACGTTCCTTAAGGGAGCGTTTCATTTTGTCCCCGAGCTGTTTGTACGCCGGGCACGACGAGAGAGCATGAGGAGGAGTTCCATTGCAGTACACGCATTTTGGTGCAGTAGCTGCGCAGGCGCCATCCTCATGCTTCTCCCCGCATGTGGAGCAGCGTGCCTTGTTGCCGCAGTGGGAGGCCGTATGTCCCAACCGCTTACAATTCTGACAGTTCATGACCCGAGGTACAAACAACCGCACAGGAAGACGAAGTTTTCCCAGCTCGATGTATTGAGGAAGGGCAGATCCAGAAAAGGTCACCCGAAACGAGTCTGTGGGGGTAAAACTCTTTTTACCCTCGCTGAGCGATACTGACTTCATTCTATGAACGGCCAGTATCTTTACCGGAGGAAGCAAGGGGTTCTTGAATCGGCCAACCGCTTGCTTCTCCAGTATCTCGGGGTTCAGGCTCGCCTCAGTGACCACGCCTTCGATCTCCACATCAGAGGCTGGAATGTACACCCTATATTCCAGTGTGAAAAACTGGGAAACAGCAATTTCATTGGCCTGTTTCAGGTTAGCGACGGTCACACGAAGTTTGTTGTGCCTAACCTTCGTTATTTCGGTCACGGCAGAGAATCGCTTTGTCAGATCATCAGATATCTGAACAACATTCAAGGGTTTGTTTTTGGGCTGAAAATAGACAACCCATGGGCCAGTCGAGTCATTCGGGTAGGCCCGCAATCTGGAGCTTTTCTCAGCCTGCTCATTGTCAGACTGAGACGACGAACCATGGATGACATCATCATTTTTCTGAGATGAATGGTCATCCATGTCGTCTTCTGACAAAACATCCATTTTGTTCAACTAGTGGGAGCGCAAAACGCTCTCCCACTGAACGCACAGACACAATACACAGAAAACACTACAAACACAGAAATACAAAATGAAAATTTAACTAATGGGGAGGAAAAGAAACAAGAAAAAAACAAAAACTTATCTGATAATCCTATACTACTACCACCGAGCGTTATATGTGTAGGCGTTTACACAGATGGCTGGAAGAGACGCGCTGCGTGGATGACCTTCGCTGTGGTGCACTTGATCGAGGCGCGGTACTCAGCGCACACAGGCGCACGATGATTGATGAACGATGTAGATGTAGAAACGGGTGCTCACACTCGATGATGATGATACGTAAGCGGGTATGCGTGAGCGCGTATGCGTGACCACGCAACGATGATGCCCAAATTGTTTTGCGAATTACCAATAGCACGGATTAATCGTTCCGAAAATGACACTTTCTACTACAAAAAAACTCACTTTTCGATCAATTTACCGGGAACTATGCCAGGAGTCACTTAGTGAGAAAAAACTGATAATTTATATCAAGCGAATACCGAGAAAACTTCCAAAACAACGGAGCGCGAAACAAGTCGACCGTACTTCTTGCTAGGACGCATTGAGATGATAAATTTGTTAAAGAGTATTATTTGGAAATTGGTCAAGGTCATCAGTTCCCGCAAGCAGTTAGCTATCAAGGCTCAACCTGTCTATAGAAGGTGTGGAATTGTAGGTCTGAATATATTGGTGCAATTAGTTTTTCTTCGGCTTTCATTCCGCACGATTCGTTTCTTTCGTTTAATCAGTCACCCTTATAGTGACGTCGAAAAGATTGTTTCAATCGGCGCTTACATATGAAATTTAATGTGGATTATAGAAATTTTTGTATGTTACCAAAATTTACGAATGGTTTGCCACTAAATGTTGAGATAATTGATTGATTATTGAATTAACACACTGTGTACCATGAAAAAGCAGCCTGTTTGTGAGTTTTTGCCTGTTTTTAGGATTTGTTTTACTTCATATTTCACAAAATTGCTTTCGAGTGTTAAGACGTCTCCCGCAAAGTTTACATTTTTCCCTCTTCCGACACATACTTCAGGGCTAGATAGATCTCCACAGGATCTATAGAATCCACGCAATTTTGAAAAAAAAAACCAAAATGCACAGCATTACGAAAAGAGGTCAGGTTTCGACCAATAGCAGATAGATTTTAATTCTTAACAAGCCAAACGATTGGAAATTTATCTACCAATCTGCTAAAATGAACACTTAGTTAATTTTCAAAAGGTCACTATTGAAAAATACCAAATTTCCAACTGTTGCAATGGTGATCAAAATTATTACCGAATGTCTGAAAATAGCGCATTCCCTAACACAGACTTAAGAATCGAATTCGATGCGGTCCTACTGAACGGTGCTCATTTAATCACCGTAAGTGGTGGTGTCCAGTCCAGCAGCAGCAGCAACAGGAGTGCTTTCAACAACAACAACAACAACGAAAGGCTGCCTGCAAGCAGCGAGCTGCAGAGCTTGTATGAGCAACCATAGAGAAGGAGGAAGAAGTCCCACCGCTAGGTTAGGATAGGAATGTATTGGTGAGATTAATCATCGTCCGACTATTTTCCAGAACACGCTGGTAGGAAGTGTTAAAAATCCATATAGAATTTGAAAGAAGTGGGAATAATTTGCTTTGGGAGTATATTCATTCCCCAGAAAGCCAATAAAATCAAATTTGTGAGAAAATTAGCTCTCACGAGTTCAATCTCTCGAAGTCCCTCCTTTTTAACATATTCTGCACAAACGATACTTTCCGGCGGCCCGCATAAGCGCGAACCATAAATTGACCTTACCGATAATGGTTATAAATTGTTTATAATCCCTGCTAAACTTCAACTGAAATGGTTATGGAACTTTACATGAACGTTTAATGATAAAGTTTTAACCTTAAGTATTATAGTTTTTTGGAAGTGGACCTTACAAATAATGGGTTGTTAAGAACCATTACCATTCCAAATTCTTGTTTTCTCCATACATTTTCGGAAAGAAAACTTTACTAAAACCTTTTAACTTATGGTTTAAGAACATTAATGGTAATGGTTATGGTAACCAGTAAGGTCCATGAATAGTTTTGTAACATCGTCAACTTTATGTGGAATATATCGCGAATTGGTTGCCTGTAAATTACTGATTACCAATTCACGGTATATTTCACGTAAAGTTGAGTGATAATACAAAACCATTAATGGACCTTACTGACTACCATAACCATAACCATTACTGTTCTCAAACCATAAGTAAAAACGTTCTAATATAGTTCTCTTTCCGAAAATGTATGGAGAAAACAAGAATTTGGAATGGTAATGGTTCTTAACAACCCATTATTTGTAAGGTCCGCTTCCAAAAAACCATAACACATAAGGTTAAAACTTTATCACACAAACGTTCATGTAAGGTTCCATAACCATTTCAGTTGAAGTTTAGCAGGGATTATAAACAATTTATAACCATTATCGGTAAGGTCATGTGATGGTTCGCGTTTATGCGGGGGGGCCCATTCATATAATTCGGAAGGAAATCCTGTGAGGGGTGAATTGAATACACTTTAATACCAAAATACACCTTTTAAAGTCGGGTAGATGAATCGAAAATACTCAAGTTGACAGTCCCTTGGTTGATTGTGAATAGCTGAGCGTTCGGTAGTTTTTGTGATTTACAGTTCTAAAACTGTAAAAAAATTACCGAACAAAGAATCCGTGATTAAGTGTGATATAGCTGCCATTCGCATTGAAAATTCAGTTTCGACAAAATTACCACGCGGACAACATTAGAGGGGAGGGGGTTATTACCACGTAGACAACTTTAGGGAGGAGGGGGTTTCGAAAATGTCAACGCTTCTCCACGGGGAGGGGGGGGGGGGGTTTATTGAATGTTCACGTGGGCACATTAAATATATTGAGTAAAAAATATGCAACAAAATAAAAAATCTCGTTTATTTTGTCAAAGGGATGTATCCGTTTTTGTAAACGAAAGGGTAATCTGAAATTTAATCTCAAATTTCAAGGGCTGTCACAAAATGATCACCGTCGGGTAGTGCTTATTCCTGTCACCAGGCTTCTTCTTCATCTTCGCATTTCAAGCTTATTGCTTATCGCATATTAGCTTATTGCGTGCTCTCAACTTAGTGTTCTAGATGCATTTCCACAGTTATTAATTGAGAGCTTTCGATGCCTGTACCATTTTTGCATTAGTATAATTGTGTGGCAAGTACAATCGTACTCTATGCCCAGGGAAGTCGAGAAATGTTCCATCCCAAAAAATCGAACCCAGCCACCTCCAGCATGGTCTTGCTTTGTAACTGCGCCTTTACCGACTGAGCTAAGGGAGGCCCCGTCACCAGGCACGCATGGGTTTAAGTTGTATTCGTTTTGCTTTTCTTTTTAGTTTTTTTTTATTTATTTTTTTTTTAATTTTATTTCTTTCATTTATTTTATTAATCGGCTCCTCCAGCGCCGCTGGTTCCTCCACCACCGATGGCTCCTCCACCGCCACTGACTCCTCCACCGGCGGCTTCTTCGCCGCCACCGGCTAACCCCGCATCTCTCCCTCCTCAGGGAAGGAAACGCCGGTTCCTCTGACGGGGAGCGACCGGTTGTGGCTGTTGCTGGTACATTCCAGGTAGAAAGCTCCCAAATTGGACGGCGCCGCACCGGTGGCAATACTGTAAAGAAAAAGAGAAAGAAAAACAAATTATTAAATTTAAGTAACTTTATAACTCAAAAATATTTCGACTAGCAAAAGAATAGTTCCTTACGTTACTCATTTTTTGCTGATATGGTCAATAAACAAACGGTGTTGAAGATAGCTTGGTTTTCTTAGCAGCATTACATGCTAGCGATGTACATAGAATAGTTTAATTGACAAATCCAACTTAAACTCCTGCCCGGCTTGTGGCAGGAAAAAGCACATGGTAGGATTTGTTGGTATTTTTTCAATAGTAATGTTCATACTATGGAAATCAGTAATATTGCTAATATTAATATATGACTATTGATCAACAACCCAGGGCTAACAGAGGGAAAAGTGAGTATGCAGAATTCTTCTCTGGGATGTCCTTGATGCATCCACAATGGTCTTCATGTGCCCCAAGCACGGTTATTGTATGCCCCTAGATGCATGGCCATTACTACAGTTTATTGGATGTTCTTCATTATTATTTATGGATGGTTTAGTTTGATTTTTTTATATATGATCAATAGCTAAACCAGAATAGAATTAATGCATAGTATGTAAGTAAACATTGTAATAATCATTGTATGTAGTCTACACTGGCTTGACGAAATGGAAATAAAAGAAGGTTTGTGGCTGATAAAAAAAAAAAAAAAAAAAAAAACAAACGTAAACAAGCCATAAGAAAAAAAAAAAAAAAAAAAAAAAAAAAAAAAAAGAAATTTGCCAAAAGGTGTAAGGTTATTTCTATTCGTGTACAATAAAACAACAACAAATAATGTTTTCAAAGTTTTTTTTTTTAAATTTATAATCATGCAAATAAATGGATCAATTTAGATGCTTAAGTTTTGAACCCACCGCAACATGCTGTATATGGACGATCAAATGTAAAATACTGTGTCAAAACTTCAGCATTTTCATTGGTTCATTAGGTATACTTCTTCGCCCATCATACGCTGTCTTTTTCGCAGAACGAGCCGTGCATCGAATGCGCGAGCATCTTGCATGCAAGTAAACAATATTTAGTTTATCACGGGAGGCCCTCTCATTTTCTACGTCCTATTGCTCGCGCGGTCCGGCTGTTTGCGCATTTAACTTGGCTTCAGCCTTATACATTCCATAAGACGAACCGCATAGGTCATATAAGAATGCAATGTATGTTTGTATGTATGTACGTACGTGTGACCGCTTATACCTTTCATCTGACACATGATCTACATTAACTTTTTGCAAGGCATCTGCTCATTAGTTGACTTATACATTTTATGAATGATCAGCAATAGAAATTTGCCAAAAGGTATAAGGAGATTTCTATCCGTGTAGCTGCTTGCAGGAGCTGATGACCTTGACAAATGTCCAAATAATACTCGTAACAAATTTATGGTGGTCCTGAAAAGGACCGTTTTGTAGTGATGGTTGAGTAATGTTGAGCTGAGTACAACGAGCTACTGATTCCGATCCTAGCCTAGCGGTGGGACTTCTTCCTCCTTCTCTATGGTTGCTCATACAAGCTATGCAGCTCGCTGCTTGCAGGCAGCCTTTCGTTGTTGTTGTTGTTGAAAGCGCTCCTGCTGCTGCTGTTTCTGCTGCTACTGCTGCTGCTGCTGGACTGGACACCACCACTTACGGTGATTGAATGAGCACCGTTCAGTGGGACCGCATCAAATTCGATTTTTAAGTCTGTGTTAGGGAATGCACTGTTTTCAGACATTCGGTGACAATTTTGATCACCATTGCAACAGTTGGACATTTGGTATTTTTCAATAGTGACCTATTTAAAATTAACAAAGTATTCCTTTTAGCAGATTGGTAGATAAATTTCCAATCGTTTGGCTTGTTAAGAATTAAAATCTATCTGCTATTGGTCGAAACCTGACCTCTTTTCGTAATGCTGTGCATTTTGGTTTTTTTCAAAATTGCGTGGATTCTATAGATCCTGTGGAGATCTATCTAGCCCTGATGTATGTGTTGGTAGAGGGAAAAATGTAAGCTTTGCGGGAGACGTCTTAACACTCGAAAGCAATTTTGTGAAATATGAAGTAAAACAAATCCTAACTAGTTGATTTTGTTTGATTTTATTTATTTGTAAATTCGCCGGGAAATATCAGCTGGCGATTTGTTTTTTATGATAACTCCTTACTTGAAAACAGGCAAAAACTCACAAACAGGCTGCTTTTTCATGGTATACAGTGTGATAATTCAATAATCAATCAATTATCTCAACATTTAGTGGCAAACCATTCGTAAATTTTGGTAACATACAAAAATTTCTATAATCCACATTAAATTTCATATGTAAGCGCCGATTGAAACAATCTTTTCGACGTCACTATAAGGGTGACTGATTAAACGAAAGAAACGAATCGTGCGGAATGAAAGCCGAAGTAAATCTAATTGCACCAATATATTCAGACCTACAATTCCACACCTTCTATAGACAGGTTGAGCCTTGATAGCTAGCTGCTTGCGGGAACTGATGACCTTGATCAATGTCCAAATAATACTCTTTAACAAATTTTTGGTGGCCCTGAAAAGGACCGTTTTGTAGTGATGGTTGAGTAATTCTGAGTTGGGTGTTCAACACGGATGAGGCTGTCGTGCTGTATGTCGTTTGGAGCGAAGGTGACACGCTTGGCATAGATGACCGACCCGCAGCGACTCACGAAAAGCTACTGATTCCGATCCATAGCATAGCGGAGCAGCTTCTTCCTCCTTTGATGGTTGCTTATGTGGGCTCTGCAGACGACCGAACACCACCACACAGTGGTGTGGTCGTTGGGAGCGTGTGGTTCTGAGTATGACGATGAGTGTGCAACATATTACACAATTCCATCCTCCCTATTCGCACGCGCCCGAGGATCGGAAGCGAATACCACTTCGACTTGTTTCGTCTACTTACTACTCTGTGACGACTGTGCTGGGGAAGCAGCATATGCATGTAGGTAATTGGTGGATTTGTTAGTTAATTCGACGCTTTTGGAAAATGCTGGACACTTACCAGTCTTTCAATAGTTTCTTGTTGAAAATCAACATTCGGAAGAATTGTTATCGATGCGTAGCCATATTTCTGATCGATTGGTGATAAAAATTATTGAAATTGTAGCAGGGGCAGCTGAGTTATTAACGTTCAAAATCTTTCTTAATTTGTTACATGTTCCATTTACGGTTTTCACAAAGTGTACCCCCATATAGAAATCAAAGACGTAGTCCTACGTCAAAATCATTTTTTAATGATCCACAGTTTTTCACAGGGCAGAGGTTCAGGTTGTAGAGCAGCTTCATATCTTAAAATATAATAGGTTGTAAGTGTGCTGTTATTATTGAACAAGAAGACGACATACTCATACTGACAATTCACACAAAAATAAACCCGTTCGAAGCTGGGAAAGCATAAGTAAAAGCGGTAAAGCTTTCGGGAAAAGTTTTGCTTATGGTGAAAACATTCAACATTCTCATAAAGTCCTCCTTGGGTAAGCTTGTGCCTTATGTAAAAATTCAGTGCCATAAACAGTATGTCTTTGACACGAATGTTGTCATGAAATTTTGCTGATTGATCGTAACTCGAAGGCTCCTGAAAAAATACAGGATGTTCGCAGTCTTGTCTACCTTGATTATACAAGATAATACATACCGATCCGGAACATCGTTCATCGTTTCCTTCGGAGAATTCTGCATGTATAAAATCTTCCGATTTTTTTTTTGATTCATCGGAAAACTCTGCCGACCGCGATGAACAATCTGAAATAGATTGGCTGCTTACTGCTTCTGAACCAGATGAGGAATGAAATTCCATCACCATAGGAATCTCATGATTTGATGGAAGATCCTCTAACAATCCACGTGGAAGACCACCAACGACGGCAACCAAGCATCAGTTAATACAGCCTTAATGTTTAATTCATTCATTCATTCAGAATTGCTAAAACAACCAATTTTTCTCTCAGATCAGTTGTTCGAACTCCGCATTTAACGGAGAGACAAACCAGATGCTGCAAAATCTTTGGCTGATGAAGCACAACACATTTTGAAGCGAATTCTGGCATATTATGGAAATGAAAAATGGAAAATGACGCATATTTAATTAAAATGATTAACAGTTGATGAACTCCGAAAATAATAAACTCTATTCGCAATTAATTATTTAACTTAGATTTTAAAAATGTGACAAAGAAATCACAATACCATCGCCAGAAATATGGCAATTTATACATCTAATTAATTACAACGGTTGTTATGATTTTGTTATTTTAACAAGCCAATGTTTATAGCACGTTTTGTTACATTTTTTTAAAAAAATAAATAACTCCAGTTGTTATAATTTTGTTATGCCCTTCTGATCGGGACACAATTAGCATTTTATCTTCCGCTATCCAGTAAGCCTTCTCCACCAGAACGGGAGCCGCTTCCAGTGGTTTCATTGTATGGCAGATTTGCCAACGGGGGTCAGAGCGCTTCCATTGCAGCAATGGACGCAAAACGTGGTCAGCACCTACACATTCATCAATAAACGGTTGCTTTCCAAAGTCGACGATGCATCGACCGAAAGAACAATGAGGAGGATGACACAATGGTTGCTGCCGAGTGAACAGACGATCCCGTGACACACATTGAGAGTGGTCTGCTTCTGTCGACAACCGAGTGAACACTGAAGCAACATATTAGAATCTTGAAAATATTCTTATATGTTAATGTTGTTAGCCCGATGATATCACCATGGATTTTCCATGGATGTTAATTTTCTCATATTTAAGATTTTTGGCCATTTATGCCTGTTTAGCTATTTGGACGTTTAAAACTTATCGCATTTTTTAAAGCCACAAAATGTGTTGATTTTGGTCTTTCGAGACTTGACCGGGGATGCTATTTGAACTTGTTACCTTTAGCGTGATAGTTATGGATGCTTTCCACTATGCCGAATGGAAGTTCTCCTTAATTATGGGTGTTCCATATTTATTTTTAGACGTTCCATAAACTGATTGTCATGAAAATTAATTTTATTTATAATTTTGTATAATCTTGTCATTTTATTGGTGATTAAAATTGAGAGTAAAAAAACCTTTAGCGTATTGGTTGACACTCATACCTCTCACTGAAAAGTCACGACCTCAAATCTCATCTTTGGGCATTTTCCGAAACTATCCGTCAGAATTTAAATGATTTTGAATCATGGTATCTTATAAGCATTGTGATTGTGATAAATACAGAAATTAATCATTTAGCAAATATTAGGTTGACTGAAAAACATACTTGCCTACTCTTGGGTCCGAATTCCGGAGCATTTACCACTAATGGTCATTAGTAAAACCGGCCTTGTTGGAATCCATGATGATGGATCTGAGTCCAGAATGACTACATTTTGTGGAAATGACAGTAAACAAAACTGCAATCCTCAAATAGAACTCAGACACAGTTTCACATCAGATTTTCCACCAGAACCAATTTGAATACGACTATTAAATCCAGCTTGCATCACATGGGAACACACTATTAAAAGTAATTATCGAACCACAAAACGGCCAGACTGTTGATAATTTATGCATGGTCGAAAGTCACGTTCCTAAATCACCGCCACCGCGCGTCAGCGACACGCGTGGCTCCAAACTATATGGCCAAATGCAGTCAGTGGTTCCAATATAGGTCCATCCTGGTCTAAAACCAGCCGAATGGAGCAAAATTAAAATAAAATTCAGCACAGCACTTGTGCAGTTGACTTCAGTGCCGAGGTAGGTATTGGTTGGCCGAAAGTTGCGAGAGTGCATCGTCTAGAGTGTGGTCGATGTACATAGTTACGTTCATGTGCATTTCCCATATCCTGTTTAGTTTTTGTGCACGAATAGCGAGAGTGGAGGTACTTACTATTATTATCGGCGATCATTTAAGCGCAGTTGTGGTCCGTACAGAGCAGTTTGACCACCCGTGAAAGGTAAAGTCCAGGGAAGCCAGAGCAACATCCTTCCTACTAGGAATTTGAGTTTAGTTGAGGTTGTTTCAATTTTTAAGCAAAGATGGCAACACTGCACTAGACGCTCGATTGAACCATCGGAGTGTGCACACAGCGAGTGGTTGCGATATTAGTTTGCTGCGAAAATTTATTCCAGTAATGTCCACCATTTGTTTCCATATACGAATCACTTGAGATGGGAATCCCATTTCGGATGGGCCCAATTTTCCAACCACATCAACAGTAATTAAATATCAAGTACATGTGTTGATAATGTGTAAGGCAGGAAAATTACCGATCCATAATTGAGCAATTGAAATTTGTTAGTTGTAATGCTTGTTAAGGTGCGATTTATTTTGGACCGTTTTAGAAAAATTCAAACAATTTCTTTTTCGACGCATCATTTCAAGTTACAAAAAGCTTGCGTAATTTTGTGTAAAATAGTAAACGTGAACTTTTTGCAATTGAGTTTGAATATTTGTAAATTGCACCTTAAGTGTTACCAATGGGTACCTATCGCCGGTGATACATCCTCGTATGATATTCAACATGTGGCTACGAAGGAATGTAAGACAAGAGAAATTAAATGCTATGCTACCATTAAACTACTTAGGTCAACGTCTATCTTTTTTTTCCTCTTTACGTAATTCAAAGTTCTAGGTTAGTGTTTTTGCATTATTTTTTCCACAACGGATACTCAAGACCGCTCATAGAGGATTTGTGTTACGTAAATTACAGCAATAGAATTAATTAAATAGTAATTAAGTTATGCAAAAATGCTACGTGGCAATTCACCGCTAATTATATACATTTTCCTGCTGTTATAGGGCCTGAGAAAAGAGCTTTTCATGGTAGAAAAAGTTTTCTTATTCATTGAGCATCTAAAATACCCACCATTTTGGTTGGTGCTCTGAGAAAAGCGATATTGAGGTTGTTCAGTTTCGGGGGCACGCTAGACTTAAATTAGAAATCGAACGATAAATAATGTGCAGTCGAAGTATATGTACAGTAGGGTGTTTCATTTTGAAAAAAGTGATGAATTTTTGATAGGCCACCCTCCAGTTCGATTCATAGCCCCAAAATATGAACCTGTGCAAAAAATGGTAAAGATTGATGAAGGTTTAGAGGTCGCGCCAATGATTTGGATTTTGTATGGAGATTTTGGTGAATTAGTATGGGAAATTATTGATTTTCGTTTACATTGCTCTAACTTTGGTTGTAGTTGTCCAAACGTTGAAAAAAAAAATATGTGGTTGTCATGACAATGATCAACAAGCCTGTTGTTGTTGCGATGAAATTGGCGTTGTTGCCTTGTACACATATTCATCTGTCAATTTACCCTATTTTGCCATTTTTTCACATTTTTATAATTCTTGATACGCTGCAAAACTGAGCGTAGCAACTGTAGGCTTTTTGTTTATTGCCATAGCAATAACATACTAAATTTTTTCGACATTTGGACAAGTAGAAGCAAAGTTATAGCGATATAAGCGATTTTTTAAATTCTTCCATAGTAATTCCCATACAAATTTCAAATCATTGGCGCGACCTCTAAACCTTCATCAATCTTTACCAATTTTTGCACAGGTTCATATTTTGGGGCTATGAATCGAACTGGAGGGTGGCCCATCAGAAATTCATCACTTTTTTCAGAATGAAGCACCCTAATGTACAGTCACCCCAATATTATGCGTCATCCACAACTATGGGCCGCTTCCATTTGATTAGCACACAGAACTGACTGACCCATAATAGTGACTAGCCCATAATACTGGGATGACTGTGTTAACGAAATATGTTTGTAAGATGAAATAAATATTTTATTTGAAACATTATGTTGACAAACTCACGAAAAATCCTCGGCCATGCTAATTATCAATACACTCAGGTCTTTTTTTGCACGGGGGATATGTATCGTGCAAAAAATAAGCATGTAAAATAAACTTGAGGGCAATAGATATTGTCCCGAATAATAAATATACTTTACCACGGAGAAATCGGAGAGGTCCGACACGATCGATGTCCGTTATAAAAGAATCGACTTGGATATGCCATGCTTTTCAGCTTCTATGAGGATGGGATCGTACTGTTCACTCAATTTTTCAATTGTGTGTGAGCTAGATAACGGTGATATTGTTGCTCTCTCAAAAATTGCCACTCCTCCTGCTCTTACGTTTTCCCGTTTGAATTTGGCTATGCATCTGTAACCTGTACAAATGAAAATTAATTATTTTGACGGAAAGAAGAAAAGCATATATATGTACCTTGAATTTCCAATGGAGCATTGTTATCAATCCACATTTCACTGAGCGCAAAAAAGTCAGCCCGTGTCATTACATGACCGGTAGACATGTCTTTAGAATGTGCATTAAGGCTTTGGACATTGAGGCTCATCAATACACCAGAATGGCCGTCATTGGAAAGTTTCAGTTCGTCACTGAGCGTCACCAGCTTGTGGTTTTCGAGCCTATGCATCTCGTCTCGTTTTTCCCTCATTCTTGGTGTATTGCTGCCCTTGGCATGGTGGAATATGTGTGTGTGTGTGTGTGTGTGTGTGTGTGTGTGTGTGTGTGTGTGTGTGTGTGTGTGTGTGTGTGTGTGTGTGTGTGTGTGTGTGTGTGTGTGTGTGTGTGTGTGTGTGTGTGTGTGTGTGTGTGTGTGTGTGTGTGTGTGTGTGTGTGTGTGTGTGTGTCATCCTCTATCCCTCACCCAGCCGGGGGCGTTGGACAAGTAGAACTGCGAATAATTTGATCAAATCTCATGCTCCGTAATGGTGCCCTTTATGTTGTGAAGACTAGTACTTCAAAAAGGGTAACTTTTGAGGCAAGACAGGGTGTCCTCAACAAGTTAAGGGAACAGGATGCACTAGATGTCCACAACAGGTACAGCAAAACATCACATAGACGCCCTTATTCACACTAACTACTCAGGGGATAGAAGGTCAAGAAGAGCCACCGCCGCCAACTAAAGCTTGAACCGGGTACCTGGGACTTCCACGATATACCCGCAGCAATGGTCAGCAGACGATACCCTGTGCGTATTTAGTATGTAATATATTTTATTTGGATACACAACATGTTTGAAGCCATGCGTCATCTAAACCATAATTTGCATCACCACAAATACACTTGTCAACAATTTTCAACTGGACCGTACTCACCAAATCACTTCACCCGGGAGCGCATTCCCAATGCCTCCACGCATACTTCTCTCTAGCCATCCCCAAACAATCCCTCCTCCAGCGACTCCAACCACACAACAAACAAATATCACTTTTCTTCGCTATTCCCCTTTAAGTTACTCCGTGCACTAAAGCAATGCACATCGCAAAACCCTAAAGCTGGGTTTAGACTAGGCAAGTCAAATGATCAACTCAGTTGAATTCAATTGGCTTGAAAAGTTGAGCCTGGTTCAACTTTTTTCAATTCAAGTGAGTTGATCAAGTCAGTTGAATGGCATGGTTTACACGTTCAATTCGCGTTCAAGTCAGTTGAAATCAGCTGACTTGAACAATTGACTTGCCCTGTCTAAACCCAGCTTAACAATAGATCAGCGCCGTTCTCATCACCGCGTAAATAAATAGAAATTAAAATTTTCACTCGCGATGCCACAAATTTTTGGTCCGGGAGAAACAATCAAACCACGCAGCGCCAAATCTTCTGATGCTTGCAATTTTGCAAACATGATGAATCCTGTTTTCTTTCTTGGTTCTAAAACTTCTCGGAAAGCGAGAAAACCACCACTCACACACGTATAACCGTCCGGGAGGCAGAGTGCCAGCGCACAAAACAGAGAGCAAATTTAGACACAACCGTATCCAAAGGCGTTCGAAACGAAACTCGACCTCCCTTGGCATGGTGGAATATGAACGAGTTCGCAGAATTGGTCAGATAAAGCCCCTGTAGTGAACTCACACGTGACATGGCGACATGTACCAGTTGCTGCTCCTGGCTCTTATCGTAATCAACCACAATTTCGTTGAAGGTACCTCCTTGGGATTTGTGGATCGTCAACGCACAAGCACTGGCAACGGGAAACTGTATTCTCTTGCACTTGATTGCGCTGCTTAGTTTAACATTCACTGATCGCTTACAAATGGGAGTCCAATCTTGCTGTAGTATGCCAGGTTTCGAAAACACAAGTGGTCTGGACTTCAATCGAAGTTGAGCTCCAACAGCGTCATTTTCAAACTTGAACCAAACGCGGGATACTTACTGATTACTGAGGGTCGTCATCTGTGTGTTCAATGTATTTTAGCACGCCGATAGCACCATTCACGATGCCGTCTCCTACGTCTACCTTGGTCGTTATCATGTACGACATACCATTAACCAATCGCAACAGGTAGGGAAGGCAACCTGTTCCTGCAACACTCATTCTGTAAAGCTTGGTGCGAGCGCTAGCTAGCTGAGCGACGTCTTTGTAACCAGTGATTACGTCCTTGGCTGTACAGTCCCACCCTTCTCGGCTGCTTAAAGCTTCGTTGTTATACATGTCGACAGCAGTGTTACGATGGTATAACCGTATGGCGTTTGGTACGTACTTCTTACACCATTCGACAGTTCGGAATCTGCTTTCGACCAGCTTAGTTTCATCATCTGTCAATCGATCACCGTTCCCAATCTTCGTGAGTATTGAGGAAAATTCAACGTCACTCTGTCGCATTACTTGGCGCAAAGGAAAGTAATGTAACGTTTGCCAGAGCGCTGCACCACCTATTGAAGTGTTCACGTGTTTGAAAGGCGTTCTTGCATTAACCGGAGGAAGCTGTCGGAAATCTCCACACAAAATCATGTCTTTCCCATCGAATGGTACATCGTAGTTACTGGTGATGCTCTGAAGTCGCGTATGGATCGTGTTGAAAATGTTCGCTCCTATCATGCTAATTTCATCAACGAAAATTAACCTTATGTTAGCAAACGAATGTCGATACAGCTGCAGTAGTTCAAATCCAAGCTTTCCATTATGCACAGTTGTTCCTCATATAGCCACGGCAGCCTTTCCAGTTGAAGCCCGGGCGACATAGGCATTATTCCGTGCATTATGAGCTTGGCTGAAGCGATTATACGTTTCCATCAATATGTGAAGCGTGAAAGTTTTCCCGCATCCTGCCGGTCTGGTGAAAAATAACTGAAGAGGCTTTCTACTGTCATCGAAGCAATGCAGGTTGTCTATCACCTACAGTATGAGATCTCTCTGTTCCGGATTCTTATTCATCACAGTGGTTCGCTGTTTTATGACAGCCGATAAGGCGTTCGCGGGTAACAGGCTGATATCGTCGTCGTTGGGTTCCATGGCAATTGTTCTACTACATTGGTCACGCTTTTCTGTCGCTGCCGTTTCCTGAGCATTTGGTAAATATTTCTCAACGGTCTACTCAAGGTTCAACTCACAGTCGTACTCCTTACGCTTCGCTAGAATGGACGCTTCATGTTGGTCGTAGAGCTGCAAGAATTTATTCTGGTCCAGTATATCACTCAGCTCGTTACGAAACGGTACAAACAGTAACACCATTTCACGTTTGCCGGCGCCGGTGGTGTAGTGGTAAGCGTGACTGCTTTCTAACACCCCGATGGGTCTGGGTTCAATCCCAGCCGAAGTCGGTGGGATTTTTCTAAGGCATAAAAATCTCTGGTCACGTCTTCCTTTGGAAGGGAAGTTAAGCCGTTGGTCCCGGCCCATGTGTGTTGAATGGTGAATGGGTGCGATATCCTACGCAGGTGTGGAAGCTGCCTTCCTGCACATTCGATTGCCGTCATTGGATGGCAATCGACGTCCGTCGGTGATTGGCACTAGATTGCGGAACAGAGACCGACGTTAAATAAAGGAAAGAAGATTTCACGTTTGTACTCTGACAGTTTTGCCATATCATATGCGCACCATTGCAGCACCCGGGGAACAGTGCGAACTCTGTACGAATTGCTGCCGTTTCGTTCTTTGGTGTAGTTCGCCGCGAATTCGGCTAGACATAAAACATCTAAACCGGTAAGCTCTTCGTACTTCTGCACGATATTCAACGTCCATACATCAGTTGAATCGTCAACGATACCTTCCTCATCCAAACGTTTATTCTGTTTTCTAGACTTGACACGTTCGTGCGGCCACATCGTCGGAATGAACTGCGTCGGCTGACGCAACAGATACCAAGTTGCTTCTTGGGCGGACATCTCGACCGAACTCAGCATCTTAATGCTTATCTTTTTCAAGAGCGCAGTATAGTCCTGATCAGGGAACTCCTCTTGAAGTTTGATGAGATTGCGTTGGAGGCAGCTTACACCACGATTGGTTTTGTTAACGTACTCAACCACGTACGCAGCACAGGAATACTCGTTCAGAATAAACTGTTGGTCCATGTTCGAGCAGAGGTGATTTGCTATCCAAGGATTGAACGGATTTGTCCAAAGTTCAGCCATGGATCGCTGGAGTAAGACTGTTGGACGGCGAATTGATGCTCGGATGACATCGAGATAATAATCAAGCGTACAATCACAATCAAGAAGGAATGCCTCCAGAGCGGCGTATGTCTTAGTGTCCAAAGCCACCCGCATTCTCTTTGCTTTCCGAGCGAGTTGATCACGGCGACCGTCATCAGATGCGATAGGAATAAGAATTCGGGTCTGATCCATAGGCCAATACGGTATATTGAAGCGGCATTGATTTTCATTCCTTTTGTAGCAAGTGAATGTGTGTTTATGAACCTACAAATATAAAATTATATAGAACATTGAGATACTTATTTCACAATTTGACAACCATAAGTGTCCGGTAAATCTCTGACACTAACAGAAGAGAGATGTATATGGTTGCAGGCATGTTTTCACCGATTGCTTCATGAGGATCATTGCTTAGCCACAGCAAAATATGCGCGTGGGGACTGCCACGGTGCTGAAATTCGATACGCTTGAAATAATCAACTACGCGATATTTCCCGAAGGGGCTGTATCTTTGTGACGTCAGGAGAATCATTATCGTGTCCACAAGTTTGTTGAAGTAGATGCAAGATGTGACCGGGTCGTCATTGACGAGAGTTGCTCTTTGCAGCGCAGTCAATTGATGCATAGGATCTGTTAAATCGCTGCCGTTGTACCCTTCCGACAGTCGATGCAATATTTTCAACAAGTGAGGCCACTTCATTTCACTCGCACTTAGAGTAAGAAACATGGTGGGCTTGCCCAATTGTCACATCATTGCAAACAAATCTTTCTTCCGTTGCTGCCAATACTGAACGGAGTTCGGAATCGACTTAAGAAAGGATAGTTTTCGTGTGTTGCTCAACGAGTCTAGCTTTATCGGACTCATTATTCGTTTCGAAAAACCTGTTGCGCAACTTACAAAGCTTGTTACGAAGCGTACGTAACTCTGCAGTCCACCACAGTTTGTTGAAAGCAGAAATCGGTGCTTGTCTCTTTCGAGGTACATGATTTATAACTTCAGAGAGATATTCGTAGAAAGCTGATAACATCTGGTCTACTGAAGCATAACTTGATAATTGTTCCCACTAATAAAAATTCATAAAAATAGAATTCAACAAGTCAAAGTCGCATGCCAAATAGTCAAATTTTAAACATTTGTCCTGATCTCAAGTACGGGTGGTACAACACTCTCGTCAAGTAGTAATATGATGGGTGTGTGATGATTATCAACAGTTAACAGCGATACAGGTGCGGCAATCAGGTCAAGATACTCCGAGAGATTGGTGAACGCCAGGTCAAGGAGTCTTTCGTTCGTGTTGACAATGTTATTAATCTGCCTCAAGCCATTGAAAAACATAGCTTCTGTAAAGTTTCTCTCAGTATCAGTCAAGGCGTTTGATGGAATAAAGCCATTAATGTCCCCGTCAAGATGCCATCGCAGATTAGGAAGATTAAAATCACCGATCGAAAGGATTATGCCAGTCTCCCAGAAACGATCTGCCACTTGTTGAACGGCCCTTGCATGACCAATATATAGCTCGGCACTTAGGTGGAAGATAGATAGCCACTAAATAAAGCGAATGAGATTGCGATTTTATGCAAACTGCAATTTGCAATTTGATTCACACTCAAGGTAGTTTTTGGCTGCAATCATTACTCCACCGCCCCGCAAATGAGGACTGGCTAACTCATTTCGATCACAGCGGAAGAAAACGTAATCCGATGAAATTTCACTGCTGTCAATATCAGCACGGAGCCATCCCAAGTAACGAGATTATATAGCATTCTACTTCATTCTAAATCATGGTCTACAGAACCCTCATAAAACCAAAATTCAACTATGCTGAGAGGATTAGGGGCTTCCATGAAGCTAGCAGGCGTGCATCCCTGTGCCGGAACAATTGCTTCATATGGAGAGAGGCGAGCATGAAGTGGCTGGCTAGAAACGACGGACGTATCAGGTACATAATTGCTGTTACTGAGAGCGTACTTGCCTGAAGTAGCGAATTGGAAGACCCCTTCACCAGACCCAAACACAGGGCCGGGACGGCTGCTGAACGCTGGCAGGAGAGGCACGACTGTGATGGGGGGATCAGTTCCCTCCGAAGTTCTCAAGCTGGTGCGTCCCGGCATGAAGCTGATCAATTAACAGAAGTGATCGAACGAGTATCTGTTGTTGGTTTCCGGATCTGATATCACAGGTAGAAGGACCCTGTCTCCACTTCTGACTTGAGGGCCGGGACGACTAATACGGTGGGAGCTAACGGCAAGCTCGACTGTGTCTGAAGGATAATTTGCTTCTAAATGTTCCAGTACCAGTTCCAGTACCGATGTTTGATTCGGAATCGCGAAACTCGTTTTCGGTAGTTTTTGAGCGAAATTGTAGTATCCTAGAAGCAAAAGAACGATCAACAAACGAAATGCTGTTACAAGCGAAATACTTGCCTGTGAGAGGATTTTGGAAGACCCCGACACCTTCCTCGACCACAGGTCCAGAACGACTGTAGAGGCAGGAATTAACAGCAAGCACAACTGGGTCGGGAGGACTAGGAACTTCCATGATGCTACAGGCAGTGTGTTCTGGGTTGACTTCGGCGAAAGAGATGATCAGTGGAGAATCTATTGGTTCCAATTCTATTGGCCACCAGTGTCTGCAGGAGGCTTCGCACCGATCCGAATGACTCGACGGTTTTTTGAGTTGTTCTCAAATTCACGGAAGTACACGTTTTCAGGCCATGTCTCTTTTGCCTGAGATCCTTGCTCACACCCACTTTGAAAGTAACAAAGCTAAGTGTGGCAGGGTCTTTGTCCTTAGGGACCAACCTGATCACCTTAGGTTTGACATCAGAGCCTAGATTCATACATTCGGTAGTAAGACTCGCAATTTCATCGCCTGAAGTAGTAGGGTCAAACGCCGACAGATAAATCCACAACAGATCTTCTTCCCGCATCCGTTTCGGTGTGTTTGGGACAGGATTAGTGCCGAAAATCTTCCATACTGGGATCGATCCTAAATCTGCAGGTTTGGAATCAACTTTTGCGGAAAGAACATTGACCATTTCCATCAGTCCAGCTATGTCGTCCTTCAGCGAATTCAACGAAGCTTCGTCAGGCATATTATCGCCAGTGCAACGTGACGTCATTTTCCGGAAATGTTCATTGGACAACAGATCCGCGCAACCATCACATCACATCGAATTAGACACCGCTTTATTACAGCTGGTACATGCCATCCTTAACGATGTTGGAGCGTGAAAGAAATCGCCAGCAAGTATGCTACACTGCAGATCGACAAAAGTGCAAGTTCCTCTTTTTTCCAGCAGATGTCGCTTCACAAAAAAAAAAATTGCGATGGGAGGTGTCAGAAATTGTGTATTGAAAATATGTATGAAAGGATCCCGAGTAGCACACTTGCATCACAATAAGTTATAGCAACTTGTTTATGACTGAAATAAGTCGTATATAAGTTCCTACAATTGATTTGTGACAAGCGTGCTACTAGGGATAGCACGCTTCAGAAGCGGTCACCGTAGTCGGTGCTTTTCTGTGATAATCAGCTGCCATTGCTTCCGACACTTGCAAAACAAGCTCTAAAAGTACAGTACCTAACTAAAATGTCATATGACGTCATTTCGGACCCACATTGTTGGATGTCATTGTACCAACCGGTGGAAACTAACGATTTTAAATTGGCTTACTACTTGACTAGCCTATTGGTCCCAAGCAAATCGATTAACGTAGCCCATTCTAGTCGGAATTCTAGTACTACCCTATGTTTGTTTTGATCTGCTATGAAAGTTTGACAGATAAAATGAGCGGTTCGTGGATTTTCCTATGTTTCGAGGGGTACATCGATAAGCTTGGGACCGAAGATAGTACCAGAGCTGAGCCAAAAAGTGGAGCACGTTTATTCGGGTCCTACTAGTCTTAGAGTGTACCATAGAGGTAACTCTAAGACTAGTAGGTCCCGAGAAACGTCCTCAACTTTTTGGCTCAGCTCTGGTAGGGGAACTGGAGGTAAAATGAACAGGTGGTGTAGACACACAAATGGCAGCGGCAAAACTGGCAAATGCTGGCATATGAGTTAGCTGAGCGAAACGGCTTACCTCATCCGTTCAGTCACAAACTAAAGATGGCAGGTAGAAACTGGCTGGAGGGGTTTCTTAAGCGGAATCAAACCCTTTCCTTTCGGAAACCTGAAGCTACATCTGCGGCTCGAGCAAGAGGTTTTAACAAAGTTTCCGTGGGTGCTTTTTACGACATTCTTGGTGACACATTGGACAGCAAGCAGTTTCCTCCGTCATGCATATTCAATGCTGACGAAACCGGTATTAGCACAGTAAATTTGATAGTTTTTTTTTTAACATATTTCATATTTACTTATGGCGTTGTAACAAACACAGGTCCCTCCGAAAAAGATGAAAATTGCTGCTAAGAAAGACAAGAAGCAAGTAGGGTCCATAACATCGGGAGACAGAGGTGTATTAACCACCGTAATGATGTGCATGTCCGCGTCAGGGCAACATGTGCCGCCTTACATGATTTTCCCCCCAGTACGCATGCACGATGCGCTTAAAAAAGGAGCACCGAATGGCACGAAGTCCAACAGCAATCTTTCCGGATACATGACCAGTGAAATCATCCTCGACTGGTTTAACCACTTTCTGGTAAACGTAAACCCTACGAAGGAAAACCCTGCACTCCTCATAATTGATGGTCACAGCTCCCACACCAAAAATCTGGCATTTGCTGAAAGAGCTCGTGCTAATTTTGTTACAGTTCTCGTGTTGCCGCCACATTGCAGTAACAAAATGCAGCCCTTGGATGTGGCTTTCATGGGGCCATTTAAAAGTTACTACGCGAGAGCTTCTGATGACTTCATGCGTCAATACCCTGGACTATATGATGTCTCCGAATTGATGGGTGCCGCTTTTCTCAAGGCTGCTTCTGCTAGTGTGGCCACGAGTGGTTTCGGAAAAGTGGTATTTGGCCATACAATCTAAATGTCTTCAGTGATGATGCCTTTGCTCCAGCTGAAGTTACAGATCAACCAGAAACCATTACTGTAACATTAATCACAGTGACAAGTCCGATGGTAGTTGATGAATCCACAGTGCAGCAAGTTACACTTCCGGTTTCTACCATTGATTCAGTGTTCCACCAGAACACCACGATAGCACAGATGAGCCTTTAATTGGTAGACCAGATTCTTCTGTTGTCGCTCAAGTTGATCCAGTTTCTGAAACCTCTCCGAACTCATCATTCAACATCACACCGTCACAAATTTTACCTTTGCGGAAGATGTCTATTCCTAGAGTAACAAAACGAAAGCGTAAATCGAAAAAGGCAGTGGAGATAACCACCGAAAGCTACTGTCAAGACCTGGCTACAGCTGAGGCAACAAAAACCATCAAATCGATCAAGAAAGAGTGAAAACTACCAAAGAAGCGAGCTTAATTTCAAATATCGGATGAACGTTGCGAAGATACCTTATGCGAATTGTGTGGTGATTCTTCTTCTGATTCAAGTGATGGTTATGGGTGGAGGAAATGCCTCACCTGTTTGAATTGGTTTCATGCTAAATGTAGCAACGATGATGGGTTTCGATGTCGCATATGTAACTGATACATAACTCTTTTGATTTGTTGATTGTTGAATTACGACTCATTATTTTGATTTGTTCCATGAATTATTACTGATTGAATAAATGGTTTTGTACCTTAATTACCGTTTTTTTTTTACCATTTTACCATATTTTTTCTATGATAAACAGCTTTTGTGAGGAAACCTTATCATGTTTGCCTAATTTTAATACTAGATGCTTAATTTATTCGTGGAAAGTACTGGCGAACTCGGCATTTGCCGGCATTCATTTTGAAAACGCTTATTCCTCACTGTATTAATATGTAATATTTTAGTTGTTTCTAAAGCTATGTTTAAGATTTACAGTTTACGTAATCGTTGAAAGATAACTACAGGAATTATATTGAAAGCTTGTTGTTTTTGATACATTGCAATAGTCCACTATTTTAAATATGAAGGGAAGCTTAAGCGGTTGAATTGCTTAGGGTGTTCATTTTACCCCCAGTTCCCCTACTTTCTTCGGTCTCAAGCTAATCGATTCACCCCTCGAAACATAGGAAAATCCAGTAACCTCTCATTTAATCAGTCAAACTTTCATAGCGAATCAAAACAAACATTGTGTAGTACTAGCCGACGCCGGTGGTGTAGTGGCAAGCGTGACTGCTTTCTAACACCCCAATGGGTCTGGGTTCAATCCCAGTCGAGGTCGGTGGGATTTTTGTGAGGCATAAAAATCTCTGGTCACGTCTTCCTTCGGAAGGGAAGTAAAGCCGTTGGTCCCGGTCCATGTGTGTTGAATGGGTGCGATATCCTACGCAGGTGTGGAAGCTGCCTTCCTGCACATTCGATTGCCGTCAATGGATGGCAATCGATGTCCGTCGGTGATTGGCACTAGATTGCGGAACAGAGACCGACGTTAAATAAAGGAAATAAGAAGAAGTGTAGTACTAAAATTTTGACTAGAATGGGGTACGTTAATCGATTTGCTTGGGACTAATAGGCTAGTCAAGTAGTGAGCCAGTTTAAAATCGTTGGTTTCGTATTGATTGTTGATTGTACTGTGCTCTTGTGCGTCCAATTTTGGAAAATGCGTCCGTCGTTTGGCTTCCTCACCATGTGTCTAAGTATCGAACGGGTTCAGAAACGGTCCATTCGTCTGGCACTGAGACTTGCCGTAGAGTGATCGTGACAATTTGCCACCGTATCCTGATAGATGCCGACTGTTGGGCTTAGACACACTGGAACGACGAAGGAAAGTACAGCAATCTTTGCTTGTTGCTAGGCTAATGGTGAAACTGATGCCCCCGAATGCTTGCAATGTTGAACTTTCGTGTGCCGAGCAGATCTCTTCGGAATACAACGTTATTGCAACCAAGTTTTCATCGAACCATGTTTGGGAACAACGAACCAATCTCAGCGTGTATTCGTGCTTTTACGGCTGTCGAAGATTTTTTCGAGTTCAATGAATCAACTGAACGTTTTGCAAATCAGATTAGTTCAGTGTTAAATTAGCTTTAATTTTATTCATTAAGACTAAGTTGTCCCGTAACGTGGGTAGATCACCTTTTCGTGGTACGTTACGAGATGTAAGATCTACCACCGATTCCTAGTCCTGACTACTTCAAACTAGGGGAACAGGATTTTTCAGTAATCCAATGAACACGTCTTAGTCCTTGTTACTTTTTATGCCTTGTTGATAGTGACAAGACTCGGCTTTGTCTACCGAGGATGATCTTGAAACAAGGAAAACAAATGAGTTAGTTGTCTTCATCTATGTGATTCCTAATCTTCTATTCGTTGTTCCCTAGTTTGAAGTGGTTAAGACTAGGGTTCTGATGCATGGTCATTATCGGTGTCATACCTTAATTTTATTGCTAAAGAATCCAATTTTGACTGACAAAGGGGCGCGCCTTTGGAGGGTGTTTCAACACTCCGAAGGGTATACATAGCGGGACCTTTCAATTAGAGTGGGATCCTTGCGATAAATCCAAGAGTGGCAATTTAAAAAAAAATCGAATAATACTTCATCATTTCTCAATAGTGATGGAGTAATACGACATGCACTAAACTAAGGACACGGGATATACTACAATAGATCAATTTACTGGTCGCAGTAGTGTTAGGTCCCGAACAGAGGAAAAAAAAATTGTCAGATGAATTATTTTAAATACAACTACAAAACAAATATTATCGTCGAAGACCATCACGTATTTCTATATATTAGTTTTTCTCACAATAATAGCTGATAATGGTGTGCTTGTGTGAATCCTGAAAATAGCTAGCAACGAGGTCTTAGTCAAAATCACACATAGTTGTTGATAGTTGATTGATAATTTTCTTTTTGCTGGAATGTTGTTCTACCGTTTATGTTGTGTAAGAGAGAGCATGATGAGTGTACGAATACAAACAGACTATCGTGCACGACAACGAAGCGAGTGTAGTAAAAAACGTCAACCGTTCAGAAGTTGGATAACACTAGACTGCTTGTATACCTTTTGACATGAATCAGACAGAACAGAATCGAAACCGCCATTATGATCACTTACGATGCTAATTGCAGCGCAGACCGAGAATTATTCTCGTCGTGAAGTTTGAGGTTCCTATCATGACAAGTTGGACAGATCCATTTAGTCGGACAATCACTATGATTAATGTTTCAGAGTAAATCGCTATCCTAATTGATATCGTCTTCTAATGGCCGTCAATTTAACATTTGCTCATGTCTAGATAATTGACAAGCAAGTCTTTGACTTCAAATATTTTCATGCTTTGTGGATTTGTGGCTAAAAGAATTCTACATTATTTCTCTAAAATATTTTCCGTCCTCATTTCACTTCAACTAGTGCCATCAACACACTGTTTGTAATGAAAAGACTATCAATTATGCCATCTCAGCATCTCGAGTTCGCGAGCAGCCCGGCAGCCATGACAAATGATGATAAATTGTCTTCACTCCTCAGTTATCGCTGGCATACACTGCAAAGCAAACAAATGTTTAAACAAAGTTTTAAAAGATGATGAAACTTGCTAACGGGTCTTTCGAAGACAGCAAAAAATACACAAATATCAAAACTTCCATCGCTGTTGGGAAAAAAGATCGCTTTATAGGAGAGAAAAAAAAGATGCGTGGTGCAAAAAACATAGAGTAAACTGTCTGCAATACACAGTTACCAGCGGGAAATATGATACATTTCAGTCGGGAAAAATGCATTGATACAGAAGCATGCGGAATTCTCGGGAGGCAAGACGAAAGCGTGGTCACCATGGTGGGACCAAGTTTGCCGACCGAACGTGATGTATCATCCACCCGCTCCTACCCGGGGAAACTTCCGGGACCGGAACCACTCCAGATCGCGGTTGTGTTATTTATGGCCGTCATCGCGGGAAACTTTGCCGTCAAGCACTGAAAACAGAGCGCACCCGGGTGACAGCGGAACCGATGAGAATGGAACAATGCAAGGATATCAACGCTCGGACATTCCGCGTTGCATTGTGTCGAGCTTGATAATAACTGTTGGGAATTTTGTGAAACTTTTTGATAACTTTTTGAGAAAAGGGCTACGGCTCTTTTTGTTAAGCATGTGTGGTGAGTGTGATATGTGTCTGGGGAAGTTTCAGCTAAGAATTGTATTAGGAAAACATTTAAAAAAAAAACCGCGTATGAAACACAATGCTCAATTGACAAATTAAATAAGCTAAGAGACTGTTTTTACAATAAATGGATTCATTTATCTGCTTTCAATGAAATGGAAGCTAAGTGTCAATGAATCCGAATTATTTAATAAATTACGGTAGAATGTTTAAAATATCAAGAAATCCAGGGTTTTTCGCGAAATTACCAGTAATTTTGTATTAAATGGCCTACATTTGGGCGTAACTGTGCATTTAAGACAACTTTTTTTTGGCGTTCAGCAGAAATCACTCTTCACACAAAGGTTTTAGCATCTGAATAGGATTCAGGGAACCCACATTTAATAAGCACAATTACTAGAAATGCCCTGGGAAGCCATTCATCAATTTCACCTTAAATCGATATAAATTTTAGATTTTTTTTTAGATTAAAATTTCCTAAAAATTAACAAAACATTCAATATTATAAGAAATTATGCAGGACTCTTAACTACTGATTTAAAAACCTTTAGTTTTTAAAATGAGATTATTGTAGAAATTTATTTAGATATTTACGTCAAATAGTGATCAATTAACCCCTGGATTACCCCAGCAGGCCTGGGTTCAATCCCAGTCGGCGCCGCCGGGATGTTCTGAGGCATAACATCTCTGATCACGCCTTCCTTCGGATGGGAAGTAAAGCCGTTGGTCCCCGGTTCATGAGTTGATGGATCGATAGGTGGGGTCCAGGTGTGGGAGCTGCCTTCCTGGCACGTCGGTAGCATTGGTGCACGGAAGACAAGATCGACGGAAAAAACAAACCAAAGGAATACCCCTGAATGATGACGTAGCTTTGTAGGGTGACCAGCCATGTAGAAAAATACGTTACAAGTGGGAGGGTGTCCAAAGTTGGTGCTTCATCAAACGTAAACATCTCTCATTTTCTTACCCTTTCTCACACGTCAACTCAGAAGAAAATGCTCTGCTTCGGATGATTTATGTCCAGCCTTCCAGCATTGGGACCGTTCCGAAGGACATGATTGAACCAGTATTGAACTTATGATATTAGCTAGCGATGGACGGGTTGATTTTTCGGTAATCGTTGGCATTATCTTAAATTTTAATTTAAATGTGTGATGTTTACGTCCTTTCAAAAGTCTCAGTGCCCTCTACAAGTGCCAACATAAATGGAAAAATCACTTCCAATAGAACAACAGAAGAATGTAAAGCAGTTGAAAAATTTAAATTTTTAATACGAAATAATAAACATGAAAAGCCCCTTAGGCTAAATCGATTGAAATGTAGCAACAAATGGTAAAGTTAATCAAAGAAAAGTAAAGCTTTTTTACTCAGGGCTGTCTTAACCAACCTCAGGGCCCTTGGTCTATTTATTGCGGGACCCTCTATGATTTTAATTATTTTTTTTGAAATTCTAGGACACATGAAATAAAAATAGGTATTTACGGCAATCCATTTTCGTTAAATTTTGTTTTTCTAAGTTGCATGCATTTATTTTATCACACATTGAAACTGAATAAACTTAATCTATTTATGACTTTTCATGCTTGCGAATTTGTTAATAGAAGTGTTGATATCAATTTTCATCAATATTTCGTACTCAATATTTATGGCCAGCAACCAATAAGTCTCGTTTATAGCATCCCTAAATTTTTTTCACTCATTTTAATCTATCTTGAGCATTTGGTGGTCATAATTGAAATAAATATTCTGAGGATTATTTCCCCATTTGGGGAAATTAATTTCTCAATTAGCAGTTTTGGTTTTATCACAGCCTTGTTGCCCATAATTTGGACTTATATAATGCTTTAAAACCTTGATAAAACTACTACTTGAGTTCAGTCTATATGTCAATAACTAGTTTGTACAACTCATCTTCTTCTGGTTAGTGCATTGTAAAAACACACACACACACTTAGTTCATCGTACGTAAACATTATAGAAAACAGTTCAATGCAGATCACAGTCTGCACCAACGTGAGTGGTTCGTAATGCAAGAACTGCAAGAAACGGGTTACCAATACTTTATTTCAAAATGCTCCATAGGTTTCCTTCCACCTGGTTGCTCCATCTTATCCCAACTCCAAAGTATCGCAATTGAAGACTCTCACCACGTAAAAAGTGTGAAAACGTCTTCAATGCGGTTTTTGTTTTATGAAGACCTCCTTTTTGTAAATTTTAGGCCTTGGGCAGTATTTCTCAGTTTTATTAAATGTACGACTTAACCCTAAAAAAAAAACCCTTTCCCTAGGACGCTCCATTTAAAAGATAAAATAAAGTACATTCTACATAGGCCAGTGGTGCGCAGCTGAAGGCATATTGCGGACCATATTGCAAGTTTGTGCGTAAAGTTGGTACACTCAGCACCGTAGTAAAGGGATGGCGAAAACATGCAAGGGAGAAAAACTAAAGCAATTAAAATATGTTTAATTTAGCGACTGTCAATGATGTTTAATTTAGCGACAATTTTTTAACTATTTAAAATATATATAACTATTTAAATCACGAATCATTGAAAAAAAAAACAATGTTTCTTTAAAACTGTAACAGATTTTATGAGGTCTAAAATTCAGTTAATATTTTGAAGTTGGATATCACGAAAGATTTCCATTGCCTTAAGAAGTTTTCCAAGTTACAAAATCATGAAAATTATCTTAAGGTTGCTATATACTTAATGTCATGGTTAACACGGTTGAATTTTGGAAAATGAAAGATTGCAGTGAGCAACTATCTTAGAAACCTTGAGCTTGGAAAAAAACTTGGAATGTGTTTTGAACTTGGATGTATTTACAGGAAAAAATTAAAATTGAATTTCGATGAGAATTGCCAAAATCCAAAGGTTATTCCGAAAAAAACTTCTAGGGAATTCCGGAAAGTATTCTTAAGGAATTCCGACTAGAAAGTAATTCTGAAAGAAATTGAAAGGCTTTGTGAGAAAAGCTTCTATAAATTTAAAGGTTATTTTATTTTATTTTTATTTAATACATCCATCTGACAATAAATCTTAATAAACCAGAAGCCATAACAAATACTAAATGTATCTGGAGTTAATAATACGTCTCTGGAATTGAGCAGCAGGTTCCCCAAACTCGAACAACTCTTCAACTGTAGAAAACGTGCGAATCATACTCGTAACAGGTTCATGTTGTCCAAAAGAAGAGCGGTGTGAGTCTTGACGCAATAGGAACGTTGAGCGTAGAAATCTGCTTGGCGCACGAAAGTTCAAGCAAGAGAGTAAGTGGGTAGAGTCATTTTCACCACTTAATAACTTCGCGACGAATGTTGCCTGTTGAATTTGTCGCCGTCGTTGTAACGTGTCCATGCTTAGCAAGCGACATCTCTCAGCATACGGAGGTAAGTTTAGTGGATCTCTCCAAGGAAGTTGTCTTAATGCTCGACGAATGAATGTTTTTTGGATACGTTCTATTCTGATGTTCCAGGAAAGTTGGTAGGGAGTCCAAACAACAGATGCAGTCTCGATAATCGGACGAACGAGTGAACAGTACAGTGCTTTTAAACAGTACGGATCCGAAAAATCTCTTGAGATTCTTGATATAAAACCAAGCTGACGATTAGCCTTAGTGATTACCATTGAACGGTGTAAGTCAAACGTAAGTTTAGGGTCCAGCATTACACCTAGGTCGCTTACTTGTTCTACTCTTTCTAGTACAAATCCATCAATTGAGTAATCGAATACGATTGGCGTTCTTGTGCGATTAAATGTCATGACCACACATTTTGATATACTGACGGAAAGCTTGTTTAAGCGGCACCAATCAACAAATTGGTCTAACATTGCTTGGAGCTGACGGCAATCCTCGACGTTCTTGACAACAATGTATAGTTTGAGATCATCGGCGTATATGAGCACACAACCACTCGGCAAGAGGAGCGTCGCATCGTTGAAGAAGATTGTGAACAGCAATGGTCCTAAATTGCTGCCCTGGGGAACACCGGAGGTTGCAGCAAATGGTGATGAAGTGCACGAACCCAGCTTGACACGAAGTGTTCTGTTGGAAAGATATGATTTCAGCCAATCAACCAAACCATCCGAAATTCCCAGGCGAGACATTTTCCGAAGAAGAATACCATGATCGATGCAATCGAATGCCGCTTTCAGATCGGTATAAACGGTATCAACTTGAGCCCTATTTTCCAAGTGATTTATACATGTTGAGGTGAACTCCAGCAAATTTGATGTAACTGAGCGTCCTGGCATAAATCCGTGTTGCGTTGCTGAAATGTAGCTCTTGACATGAAAGAAGATAGCATCGTTCACAATGATCTCGAATAATTTTGAAGCTGCAGATAGACTTGTTATGCCACGATAATTTGTCACGTCACGTTTGTCGCCCTTCTTATGGACAGGGAACATAAAGGAATGTCTCCATATTTCGGAGAAAACTCCTTGGTGCAACGAAGCGGTAAAGATGCGAGCTAGGGGATCAGCTAAAACAGCAACACAACGGCATAAATGATTGTAGGTACACCATCAGGACCCGGTGAAACAGATTTCTTCAACTTCCTAACAGCTTTAACGACATACATATTGCTAACCAAAAATGTACGCAAATCGATGAGACCCTCAGGAACATTGCAAGCCGCTCTTTCTACTTCATCTGCGTTGGCGGCTGAATCCGAAAAAAACAGAACTGAAGTGGCGGGAAAATAGATCACACGATTCGAGCATAGAAGTAGACTCCAAATCGCCAAAAAATACGGATGAAGGAATATTCGACGATTTTCGCTTGGAGTTCACAAACTTCCAGAAGCTCTTGGGATTTCTACGTAAATTGGTCTGGACACGCAAGACATATGACTTGTATAGGGTTGAATTAAGCTTACGATAGGCGTTGCAAGCGCGATGAAAGTTGCGTATCGCGTTTCAAAAGCCACAGGAGAGGAGAACTCCAAGCAGGAGATATAGGAGGTTTTCGTCTTGGAGTGTTATCGGTGAGCCAATTGCAAATTATGTTGCAAAATTGTGCTGCCATATCGTTGACGTCATTTGTTGCCAGAATACTGCTCCAATCACAGCTCATCAGGAACTCGTTGAGCATGACGAAGTCGATTTTTGAGTAGTCGAGCGTATGTTCACCAGCATCAAGGGATTCCACACGGTCAACACAATCGGATTGAGTTGGTAAGGAGAATAAAATCGGTGGATGATGCAAATCAAAAGCCAGCAATGGGGACACCGCTTCGTTAACTACAATGTTGCAATCGGAATTACAGAAAACCAAATCTAGGATGCGCCCCAGGTGATTGCGAATAGAGTTGTATTGCCGGATATTCAGGAAGCTCGTTCCATCCATCAGAGCAGCACTGGCAGCAGACGTGGAAGGATCAAGGTTTAAGATTCCATCATCAAGACAATCCCATGCTATGTGTGGTTGATTGTAGTCACCACAAGCAAGCAAAAGGTCACCATCTGGAGTTGCATCACGTAATTCACGAAGAGTAGCTAAATGGGCATCGATAACACCTACGTCCCGACTACGATCTGGAGGAATAAGGTAGTAGTTAAGATAAGTAAGATAGTAGATAAGTAGTTATAAGTAGAACTACATGGCAATTCTGTAGAGAATTACAAAGGCATTGTGAGGAAATGTCTAGGATAATTTCAAAGAATCTCTGAGAATAACTCAAAAATAATCCAGAAGATAATTCCGAAAAATAGCATAGCATAAACCAGGTTGTACAATGTCGTAGGTGGTACGAGCTCCAAACTGTTGTTAAGAAGGAGACCCACCTTCATCCGTTACTGTTGGATAGTAATTTGTAATTAATTACTACCTCTTAGAAAAAGGATGTGTCTACCAGAGCTGTCCTGGCCACGTCCTTGCATCTGGTGGGGAAAGGGGAGGAACTTACTTAAGAGAGATGCAGAGAACTCTACGACCCCTCATAAGTGTCACGGGAAGGGTGGATTTTTGTTAGCAGGGAGGGTAAGCCATAGGATACGCCCAGACGGCGTTGCTAGCAATCGTTAAATCAAGCATTTAATAAATAGAAGCTGTAAGTAGTTTATCTGTCCGTTGTTGCTGTCCATTACCTAAACATATTACTCAAAATAGTCTTCAGATTTTGGAATTAAGAAACGTTATCAGCTCGATCCTGTTGCTCCTTTGCGAAAATGTTTGTTGAACCTAAACATATGCACAATTCATTCTGATCGATAGGAGGTACTCATGTGGTTATTAATAGTATGTGGAATCGTAGATTAGAATGAAGATTCGCCCTTGGCCTAACTCCCACTGTCTGGCAGTGGCATTATGGATAACATCTGCCTGAAAATCATTGAACCCGGGAGTTAAAAGGTGACAGCTCTACCACAGCTACAATAGCCCATTTCAAGAACGCAAGCATGTCGAAGCAACTTTCACACATGATAAGCCCCGCTCCAATACATTATCGATGCAAATATACACCATTGATAATGTACTGAAACTTTCAATCAAGCAGTAGTGCAATACTTGATTATTAAGTTTTGAAATGATCTTCTTCGAGGACAGAGGAACGAAAAGGTAAATAAACTTATCTGAGCGTAGCTACGCATAGGTTCGAACAGTCGGCATCACATGCAACGGATAAGAATTTGAAAATTTTCACTTAATGCACTTTTCAACATCACTTCTGTACTTTCAAATTAACACTTTTAAAAATGAAATTGTAAATTTATAATATTTTCACTAGAACGAAAATGACGCAGCAAAACAAAAATACGTCATTTTCGTAGCGCGGCCTACTTACGGGCTTCTCAGAGGATAATTCCGAAAAATATCCAAAAATCCCCAACTATAAATAAATTCTTACAAGAGTTCCAATGTTATGCTGACAAAAACTTGTTAGCAATTCTGACATTAATTTCAAAAGACTTTTGATAAGAATTCGAAAGGAATCTTTATCTGAGGTTTATTTGGTTCCAAAGGAATCTTAAGTAGAATTTAATATTTTTATGACTGCGCCAAGGAGAGGTTATATAGCAGTAGTTTTGAGTTAAATTTCAAGGAAATTCAAACCTTCAACATCTGAGCATAGAGTATGGAAATTTTGGGGAGAACTCAACTGAATTAAAAAATATTTGTTACGGAATTTTAGGAAAATTAAATGAAAATTGTGTTACAAATTATAAAGGGGATTTAATGATGAATTCGAGAGAAATTTTGAACAAAATAGAAGGAATTCTGAAAATAAATCTGTGGATATTCTTTTTCAAAAAGTTTCAAAAAGAGTTTCTAAAGAACTCTGATATTAAATCAAAAGGAATCTCATTTTAATAGAAGTTTAATACATTCCACAGACTGAAAGTATTCTGCGGGCCATTGTATGAGCACCACTGTTTCAGGCAGTGTGAACAAGAACTAAAATGTGGTGCTTTTTAAACCAAGCAAGTTTTTTTAAAGACCGGAGAGACTTTGGCCACGCTACTGCCCTATTGTTGTTGTGTAATCTGACAGTATATGTGAGAGTTTTAATATTTATTTTCATTTTATGTTCACAAATACAAAACTAATCAACGATTAATTTATTGAAACATATTATTGAGAAGGATAGGGTTTTAGCCCACCATCGTCAGCACTGCGTCTCCTCTAATGTTGTCCTACAAAAGAAACCGTGATATATTATACATATCCTAACGAAAAAAATCCTGTCATCCTATATATTCCCAAAAGACCGATGAAGCTGTTAACATCGGTCTTTACTGAGATGAAAAATCGCCGCAACATTTCACCAAAAAATGTATATAATAAAACTTTTCCACTTCCGCGCCATGAGAGAGAACTTTCGTCGATTAAAACTTCCCGCTGAAGTATTGCTAGGTAAAGTACCATTTGACTCAGCATGTGGGCCGAAGAGATGAACGTTAGCAGAATTTTCACCATCCGCTGGCACTGTTGGCCACTCATGCTAAATGGAATTGGTACACATTGATGGTACACTCATACCGTTTTTGAGAATGATAATGAAGCACCAGAAACCAGAATGCAGAAGATAGAGGTACTGATGGGTACTGTTTTCAAATTATGTGGTTGATGGTTAATATGTAGTGTCTTCTGTGGGTCAGTTATTTTGCTTTGATGATGTCCAAACACAATTGTACCAGTAGGGTGCTTCATTCTGAAAAAAGTGATGAATTTCTGATGGGCCACCCTCCAGTTCGATTCATAGCCCCAAAATATGAACCTGTGCAAAAATTGGTAAAGATTGATGAAGGTTTAGAGGTCGCGCCAATGATTTGAAATTTGTATGGGAATTACTATGGAAGAATTTAAAAAATCGCTTATATCGCTATAACTTTGCTTCTACTTGTCCAAATGTCGAAAAAATTTAGTATGTTATTGCTATGGCAATAAACAAAAAGCCTACAGTTGCTACGCTCAGTTTTGCAGCGTATCAAGAATTATAAAAATGTGAAAAAATGGCAAAATAGGGTAAATTGACAGATGAATATGTACAAGGCAACAACGCCAATTTCATCGCAACAACAACAGGCTTGTTGATCATTGTCATGACAACCACATATTTTTTTTTTTCAACGTTTGGACAACTACAACCAAAGTTAGAGCAATGTAAACGAAAATCAATAATTTCCCATACTAATTCACCAAAATCTCCATACAAAATCCAAATCATTGGCGCGACCTCTAAACCTTCATCAATCTTTACCATTTTTTGCACAGGTTCATATTTTGGGGTTATGAATCGAACTGGAGGGTGGCCTATCAAAAATTCATCACTTTTTTCAAAATGAAACACCCTATTGTACCAGTTGGTGCTATTCGCAGTACAGTTCGGAATATACGCATTCGGGAACCCAGCAAACCACAAAGTATAAGGATGTTCGTTTAAAATCGTATAAATATTAAAATCAAGTTGAAGTTGCATAAGATGCTGTGGTGGACGCGCAAACCAATTGAAAAACAGTTTGATTAAGACGCAATCATTTCCGTTAAAAGTGTCGATGCGCAACATAAACGAAAAACAAACTTGTTAATCAAAATGACATTAATGTATTCCAAGCATTTCCACCGGGTCTCAAATAAACATTCCTAAGAAATCCCAAATGCAATAAACATGTTTACTAGGTCGAGCGCAAGGCGATCAACAACGCACGCAGACGGCGCAATGAATGAAATGATTGTTTGCATAGCTTAACATACTTGCAATAAGCATAATCGATTGCGTGTGACTATTGCCACATGGTATCGGGTCGATTCGTAAACAACAGGAAGCAACATATCAACATAGGACTCCCAAGGGAAAGATTCAGCATAAAACAATATTGAATTCTATCTGCGCAATTGGTTAATTAATAAAACTAACTGAAACTGAAATATACAATTATTCTACAATCGCAAGTCAGAGTGTTATTACCTTCGAATGCTGCCAGCTCATGGCGATCCTGCCAGGAGAAGCGGTATTTAGGAAAAGTGATTCAAGTTTAAGTTTCTTCAACATTAAAAAAAAAGTGTTAGTAAATTTAAAAAAGATTATGGAAAGTATACACAGCAAAAAAATAATTTTGATATCACGTCAAAGTGGATGCACTACAATCATGTCGAAAATATGGTGTAATATTACTTGCTAAAAAGGACAAAATTATCATTAATACAATGCATGAACTGACATTACGCTGCTTTTACTGCATTTGTTTATTTATGTGGTCATAAAAATTACATAAAATTTTCGACATGATTGTAGTGCATCCACTTTGATGTGATATCAAAATTATTTTTTTGCTGTGTATAAATACAGTGCAGTGAATAAAAGTTAAATATGCCAGGACTTTATAGTGACAATTTTGTAAGAGGACGTGGCATCGGACTTCGGCAATTGTCAGGGCGTGGAAGAGGTCAACCAATATTCCCACCACCACCAGGAGGATCAGAGGTATGGTTAGATTGTAAAAAAACCCGATGACAAGCAAAATGACGAGGTGGACCGCTAATTGGAAAAGTGTTAATGAAAAGTTTAGTGTTTCATAAAACAGAAAAGCTTAGTGTTTTATAAAACAGATACAACACCCCAGGAAACTTTTTTTTTAAGCAAAGCATTGTCGAAGTAAGTCCTGGAAGGTACTACAACTCCAAGAAAACGTTTTGTAATTGACTGATAATTAATAAAAACTCACGATGGGAAAACCCCAATCTAAAGAAGAAGTTGAGCAAAGTGGACAGCAAATATTTTCATTAATTGAAAATCAGAAAGTGCACACAGACCTTCATGAGAATCACAAAATTAAATTGAACATTATAATTTTCTAAAAGCTAGCGATATCCCAGCAGAGTTCTAAAACGTACTGAAGATATCTAAAAAGGTGGAGTGATTGAATTCTGCACAGGTGACAGAAGGATCAGCATTTATAACAACTGGCTCGATGATAAAATATACCAAATTCCTTAAAATAACTAATATTATAAAATAACTTATATTATAATTTAAATTAACTAAGTTTTCTTCATACATGGGCATTATGGTCTCCATTCCAGGATGCCATAACGATTTTTTGTTTTTGGGTATCAAGCTGGAACTGCGTGACAGCTTAATTTTCAAGACTTTACCCATTTGCATAAATTTTGCTTCTATCTTTGACAATACAGCAGAAGGACTAGCCTATGTTGGCCGCTTGAACACTGGATTCCGTGTGTATTGTTTCAAGATAGTTATGGAAAAAATGCTGTGACGTGTGCGCGTAGATACATCCGCGTAGTAAACCGATTGAATAAGTAAATCCGTTTCGAACGAAATATCTAAATTATGTAAGTTACGAAAACCGCGCGAATTCCGAAAGCCGTGCGAGACAACCGAAGCGAGAAAAAAGGCTTATTATCATTTAAAGAGTGCCACCAAAATAAATGTGATAGCCATGTGGCAAGTTGATTAATTTTGGTTTCCTCCCTAAATATTCTACTTATTTTACTGTTGAGCTTTGTTTCAATTTAGTTATTTTACCGCACGTATCAATCATTTCAAGATTTCGCGACCGTACCGAACAAATTCTATACTACAGAAGCTTAAAAAAAACTTTTGGTGAGCTCTACCGCATTGCGAATCACTTCTGCGTAAGCTCCGTAGACGTAGGCGCGTTGATTTCGACAGCCGCGAAAAGTTAAACATGCATCAATACCACATAAGGAAAGATCGATTTTACGTATGGTTTAGTTCATAGATTAACATTGACTGCTGTTTACAAATGTAAGTACTTGAACACTAAGAAATAAGTTAACTCAAATGCTTTAACCGCATATATCAGAGATTTCGCGTATTGAGAGAATTATGTAGTAATCAAGTACAACAAACTCAGGGGAATACAATACCTCCAAAAGTTTAAAAGCTATTAATTGTCACCTACCTCTACTTTTACTTATTTCCTAAACTATTCCTCACCTTGTTAATCTGCTTAATGCTGCCTGCGTTTTCTTTTTAAAGTTCTAGACTAAATAAGAAGATTTATTCTACATCTTTAACCGTTAGTTGCCTCCCTAAGCGGACCTCCCGCATCCTAATTCTTTTGTTAATCTACTTAATGTCATTAGACTTTCTGAAATTTCTTATTTAAGTTCATTTGATGATTATGATATCTCATTAGTCTAATTTAATAAATTATTAAAAGCTCTAATTCACCTAATCAAGCATATCCCATGCTTTATTAAGTACCTGCACTTGTGCTTGTAATCTAAAATTAAACGTGTTTCAAGTACTTTTGATTTTGACCTATACCTATTTATTATATCTTAGTTCGACCCAGGTAACACCTTCATGTGACTAAAATGCTTCACTTTGAAGTTAGTTTCCTAGCTGATTTTTAAATTATATATGGTATATGCTCCAATTACGCTCTCACGTTTCCACTATGTCGCACCACAAAAATACATATGGGTATGTCACAATAGAAGCACGCCACAGTGGAAATCTCGAGCCATAGTTCAAACACTTATCTCAAATCAAAATGAAGCACATATAAGATTAGTTACAATACCATGTACAAAAATGATGTTTAACATTGTTTCCTGAGTAATACTTCAATGAAAACAACAATGAAAGCTTGTCACGCAAATAGAAGGAGCACCGTTGGGCACTTTCTGAAATATTTCAATAGTATAATTCTCTTGCAAACCCAAATAAATCTATCTGCGTAAAAATAAATAAAATAAGAGTGATTTGCGGCAAAACCCGCCAGTATCACACCCAACGTCAGTGCCTATACGTAAGCGTACTACGACGCGGCTCTCAATTAAAGGAGTAACAAGTGTGATACTATCACTGCTAGACTAGATCTTTGGTTCACTCATGCAGTGCACAGTGGTCCAGAATGCAAATTTAGGTGGAATGATATGTTTTGAGCCTGAAATTGAAACTTTAGACTAAAAGTCTCTTCTAAAAAGTTGTTCCTTATAGTTAGGCCCTCATTTTTATCACAATGAATTCTAGGGTTGTTCCTATTATCATTAAAATCAAAAATCTAACTTTTTTGTTTGAATAAATTAAGGTATACATTTTTCGGCAAAGTTATAGCTGAGCTAATTTCAAGCAACTTTGTTCAAAAGAACTTTTTTGTATCTCTTAAATTGGCCGATTTAGAGCTATTTTCTTGAATTGAGTTAGGGTGGCTCTTAAAAAAAACAGGTTTTTTGCTCTATTTTTCTTATTTCGAATTTCTCAGCAAAGGAGTCTTCAGATAACTTTTAGATCTTAAGAAGGCGCAAATTTTTGCTGCAGAAAGCTTGTCAATATCTGTATTCCCTCGTGTTCCTTCGCCATTTTCCTTATTGAACGCACTGAATTCACGCGAATCTTCCTTTTGATAGCAGCCGCAGTGTTGAAAAAGTTCGAGATATTTCACAAAGTTCACCAAGGGAAAAGTTCGCGAGTCATAGTGAGTTTTCGGGAACTTTTCCATCTCTGTAGCAGCGATAACCCTCGGAACCCGAGCTGACCTCGGACGACCTGTGGCCACCTTCGCGGATAGTTGTCCTTTCTTTTCTCGGTCTCGGTTTCCCTCTCTCCCTTTTGACATTCCACCGGGACACTCCCACGGCGATTGAAATGTCTTTTTGCGACATTTGCGCGTGGGTCAAATCACGAATACGCTGCCAGTTCGTCATGGTGCAACTGTCAAACTAAGTAAATCATTTTCTTTCATACACAGCCTACTACGGTATGAGCTATAGGTTACGTGCATGCAAAGAAAACCAAGGCATTGTATGCACAGGTGAAACGGGAACCTTATTTGAACGATGTTGCAAACATTATCACGCATACGGTATAATGCAATCTACATTGATCTAAGCAGTTTCAGCTAGAGAAGAAATGATATCATATAATACACCAGATGGAATTAGATTTAATCACGTATACAAGCGAGGCATCATAATTTGAAATTTATTGCTCCGAAAGATCTTTGGTTCGAAACTAGGTATTGCAGCTAATATTGACTAAGCTGTTCATCTTTTCAAAATATAACTCATTATATTTTGATTTCCGACTTATTCTATTCAAACCAATATCACCAGGCACCACAAACTATACAAAATTGAAGGTATCGAGGCGAACCAACCCCAGGCTGAAAGCCTCGCTAATAAAGATAAATCAAGCAATCAATCAATCAAAAGGTTCATTTAACAGGTACTTTTTATGCTTTTTGCTTTTTGGCCTGCCATAATTTTAAAGATGTAGTTTGAAAGTCGTACAAATAACATTTTAAATAAGATATTGGCATATACAAAATCATATTAGATGCAAGTTAAAGTTATACATCGAGTTGTATAAAGTACTCTATTGAATCATAAGAAATCATATAATGTAGGAGTATTTTTCCACATGCACGTATATGGCATCCAGATTTGTACGTATAGTTGAATTCTATGCACTCTATTCGATTTATTTTTACCGAATAAAAATTCACATAGCAGTAATGTGAACAAAATTGTTGGCTGGGAAGGTTTCTTCACGTATCGGGCAATTAAGCAACCGTACCGGGCCGTAAAGCAAAACATTACGGCCAAACCGCGGGCCCAAAAGCTGTATGACCAGGTGCTGACCAAAATCAACATATGCATCCTTATGGACGATGAAACGTATGTCAGATTGGACTTCAAACAGCTGCAGGGACAGAAGTTTTATGTTGCCAGGGGTCGTGGAGATGTTCCCAAGAAATATAATCTGCAGCTGCGGCCAGAAGATTCCGATTTTCATCACAACCAACAATATGAACGGACAGTTATACATCAACGAATGTAATCAATCCCACGGAGGCCCAGTCAACTTTTGGCCAGATTTGGCGAGTTGCCACTACAGTAAGAATGCGCAACAGTGGTATAGTGATAATGACGTCATTGACAAAGGGATGAACCCCCCAAACTGCCCGGAATTCCGAAATGGATTGGGGTATCATCAAAGCAAAACTGAAGAAGAGTGAAAAAATGGCAAAGGATACTATTTCAATGGCCAGATACTTGAAAAAAGCAGCATGTGAGGTTGATCAGCAGCTTGTGTAGAAAATGCGCCATCAAGCCCAAAGTTCGAATTTTCATATTGTTTCTTTAAACTACAATAAATACATAACATTTTCTTCTAATGACGTTTTATTCTAAACGAAACAGATTCTGAGATACATCCGATTGAAAGCGTACCGATGCTAAATTGGAAGGGTTTTACTAGACTCTGGAATAGTTTAGAGCAGTGATGCCCAAAACTTGGGCCACGGGCTACTTCGTCCATATGAAGACGGTGATGTTTATTAAAGAAATTGCTGTAAGGTTCAATTTACACTGATGCATTTTCGAAAAATTCGTCGCTCGCGTCATTTTGTGTAAAGTAGCAAAAAGAATAGACGCGAGCTTTTTGAAATCTGGAATGATGCGTCGAAAAAAACTGCATTTGAATTTTTCGAAAATGCATCAAAGTAAATTGAACCGTAAGAACAGTCAAAATCCTATGCTGCATTGGTGTTTGTGATGAATGAAACACACACTTATCCCTAGCCTAGATGATTAAATTTGGCGTTCAACTAACGTAAACTGCGAAACCGTCGCCAGGTCATTTTCAGAAAAATGTGGACAGGTAAATTATAAAATCTGGAAAAATCTTTTCGTTTTTTTTCTTTATTATAGAGATTTTTAGCCATATGGCTAGTTCATCCTTTACTGGAAAAATCTGGAATGCTCCAAAAAATCCTTTTTTTAACATAGTGCTATTGAAATCAAAGTGATGTGCCGATCTCCCGTAAGAATAGGTCAGTATGATCATCTGGAATTTATTTGAAGTACTAGAATGGTTATACATTACATGTTTAAATAAATTAAATAAAGCAAATAACTTGTTAGCATTGCTAAAATCATCCAAAAGTTGAAAAGTATTGACACGGTGTGCCCAAAAAGTTCAAATATCCATTACGCAGCATTTCAAAAATTGTGGGTAAAAAAAAGTAGAAAATATGGTTCGAATTGTTTTTTTAAACTGTAAATTTAAAAAAAAAACTAGAAACTAAGAATCAAGGAAGTTTGATGGGATCGATTTTTTGAACTAATAGTCGATGTAGTCCTTACTATTTGATACAGTACCAGAATTAATAGATTTTATTAGTTCTAAATAATTCTAATATTACTCTGAGGTTGATCATCAGTCATCCAACACAAAACATCCAGCAAACCAGTAGGCGATTTTATTTTGAAGCAAAAGTGAGAATCAAAGCATAACATCGTGGAACTCACACACAGTTTACCTAAACTACGGCATGCTACGCATGACCTTTATGCCAAAGAATAATTTTATTATATTAGCTTAATTTTTGAAATCTCAGGATCTTGCAATGATTCTAAATTCCGAAATTTATATTTTTCCTGCGACCCAGATCATGATTTTTTTTGTTAGTCTGAATTTACTTGTAACTCTTCACAGGATATCTTTACCTTTTTTTTTAGTTCAATTCGAATCATCCTAGAATTCCATCATATTTATTTTCTATATTCCCCTAAAATAATCTTGAAAATATCTAAACTTTTCCAGTAACATTGTAAGAGTTCTTAGCATTACCTCTTGTAATCTCTTATAAATCACTCTCCAATCCCACAACTCCCTCAAATTGGTTATCAGTCCCAAGAATTGTCTCAATTTTGTGTCCATTTTTCTCTATTAAATTCTTAAAATATTCTTAACAATTTGATTACACTCTTCAGAATGATCGTCACACTTTTCTCAGATTTATCATATAATTCCCTTTAAACTGCTTTTTGCTAAAGGTCAGAATTGTTTTGAATTCCTTTTCAGTATTACCTAAGCACTCAAGTACTTTGCCAAATAGGTTTTGAAAGTCTCCCAGAAAATGCGCTTAAAATTTTATTAAAATTAATCTCCATAGAAACATTGGACAGAATCCCATTTAAATTTTTCGCACGATTCGTATCAGCATACTCCTTAAGTTTCATCATAAGAATTTTCTATGATTTTTCTTTCGGATTGCGTCCTTTATTAACAAAATCTCCATGCAATTGTCATCAGAAAGGTTGCACAGACTGAATATTTAACACTAAACAACGGGCAACACACCACACTCATTAGACCAGTAGGGAAATTTTCAGGTTGCCAAAATTAGCACCGGCTGGAGCGGGAATCGAATCCTCACTTCGTGGCACTCACAATACGCCTAAATGATGGGTGACGCCACACGACCCCGAAGCCCACAAATATGGATGCAATTCTACTCAGAAGTAGCTTGAAATTCTCTTTTGATTTCACAAAGAATTCGCCTCACACTTAACTGTGAACTATTTTCAGAATTACCTTTAAATTCCAATAATGTCCAACGTTGATGGCCTTTAATAATTAAAGTAGCAAGTTTAACGTTTTATTTTATTATTAGAGGGTAAATCAATTGCAGTGATATTTTTAAAGCGACATGTTTAAAAAATCTGGAACATATTTAAAAAATCTGGAAATATACGTGGTCTGTCTGTCTGGAAAATCCAGATAAATCTGGAATACTGGCAACGCTGCCTGTTATGTACAGGTGATAGATATCCACTACCTGGGTAAGGTTTATTTTTTATTTTTCACATTATAATACAATAATTTCTGGAGGAGGCTTTAGCCCTATAGCCCTCCTGGCTATGGAACTCGGGCGGTACCTACATGCTGTGCATGAACAATTGATGTTTGCAGCAATTCTGTTAGAGATCATGGGACCATCGAGTTTTTATGAAAGATCAGTCTTGTTTCACTTCCGTAGAAACTAGGGTGTAGACCCAATTTGTAGCCAACTTAACACAATCCGCACTTTACCCCTCCTTTTCAAGCAGTATTTACGAAATAGAAATATATTTGCTTCAAACCGCCTTCGTACGAATAATGCCAAATTTGGACCCTTGAACCCAATGATGGACACATACAATAAGCACTGCGATAACATTGACCTTACAATGACAAAAACCAAATTAAAGCTATATCATAATTCCTCGCGCAACGTCAGCTAGTAGTAGTAGTTTTTTATTTGTTTTCAATTAATTATATGATTTGAGTAGTAGCTATACTGAAGATCCGAGAGATGTCGCCCCTTGGGTGGTAGGAAAATCATTTTTGCAGTATGGAGAATATCAGAAAATCCACGATTTGTGACTAAACATGCTTTTACAGAAGAAAACAAATAAACGAGTGTTTACCTTATCACCATAGTAATGTACTCGTGCAATTTTTGTGCATCTAAAACTGCCCATAAAGACGATAATGAATAAAAACTGAAAATTTTCATGCATTTCCAAATGGTTTCCTACCATTCCCATACTTTCGAAGTGACTGGCCCTCTGGATGTGGATGATATCAAAAACATCAAAACATGATCAATTATAATTTATATAACAAAGACGAAATTGGCAACTTTTGTAAAACAGACTACACTGATGGATGACAAATAAAATAAAACTCACCAGCTACAGCCAAGGCTGGCAAATGTCATTTTCAATGAAAGATCTCACGCGATATTAACAGATATACTTCTGTCACTATCATTGGATGAGAAACCGACGATAGCAATTTTCTTCAAAATCTCATCGCATTTTTTGTCATGACAGAACGTGACAGTGTTGGGATCATCGTAATTACTAGCTCATTTAATGCTAATAATGTTACTTGTACCGAGGAAATCTTAATAATATATTCTCTCTACCGATTACATACGGTTGTGTTTGCTTAAATTCATCTAAATCAGGTATTGATGTCAAAACAGCATAAGAGTTATTCTCATGAGTGCTTGATCATTGAAAAATGACAAGAAAACTAATGATAGGTAGTTTCGTCTCGTGACAGTGAGAGGACCTGTTTTCTCATCGTCACATGACGGCCGTGATATTTACCAGTTCTGGCTACAGCTACATTTTCCACCAAACTGTTGTGAGTTTGAGCTTCAAGATTTTTGCTAAACATCCGATTACGAACCGAACATTTTATCTCTACTGGCAGCATTAACTTCTAGTTTGCCATCTGTGAAGAGCTAAGAAAGGTAGCTTCTAAGAAAACGATGTGCAACGGAATCATTTTTGTGTTGAGTCAGCTCCTCGTACCATTTTAGTTATTCAAACTAACTTCGGACACTTGTCTTTGAGGAGATTCAAATTTCGGACACCCAAGTTTTAATTTGGTTTTTAAACTACGTACGATAGCAATCACTGTTTAATCTAATTTTATAGGTTTGTTATACCTAATTTTTATTTGAAATCATTTCAAATGTCGTTTAATCTTATGAAATCATTAAATAAATGAATAAAACGGTCTTGTCCGAAACATGATTCATATTTCGGACACTTTATTTTATAAGAATGTTGGAAGTGCTTAAATGTTTTTACCAGCAATGTTATCATTTAGGACTGATACCTATAAAAAAACCGCAGTCTGACTACAGGAACAAGCGTGATAATTTTTAATCTTTATATCATCTAGGTGTATAGGTAATTCAAGATATGATTAAAAGTGTTCGAAATATGAATCAGAACGGTATGCTCCATAGGGTAGAGAACTACTTTGGCGTAATCGCCCATTTTGGTCCTATCGCGCAGAAAACATAAAAAAAAATCCATGATTTCGGCGTAAACTGGTCAATTATTTAGTTCAAAAGCTACCGAACGTAATCAATAAGAACACGTGATATGATGTTTGCACCCATTTTGCTCAAAAACAAAAAAAAAGTGCTCCGATCGAATCTACTTTTACCGTGCGGGACCGAAATCCGTACAGCACCGAAATCCGTACACCCTGTTGAATTTGTTTATTTATATGCATCATAACAATGTAAATATTATACATGAATACATATTCATGTTCATTCATGCATCAGCTTGATGTTTACTTCAACAATTAAGCAGTATAACATGCAATTAAAATAAGAAAAATAAAAACCTTATCACGTGTCGGGCATTTCTGTCAATCGGTTGCGTTCTTAACGATTTTCTAAGAAAATGTCTCGGATTTACTTCCAGTTGTTAAGCGTATTTAAGTGATTTTTGCAAGTAGTTTCCTGAAGGTCGATCGGAAAGGTAAGTGTTTATCGTTTTATATCTCAATTCTAAGCAATGGATCGTTCATATGGTATTTATTTATCAAAATTAGTACTGTACGGATTTCGATCCGATATAACAGCTGATTCTAAATCCGTACACTTGTGCATCACTGATGACGATTCTACTTTATCCAATGCTTTTCAGCAGATCATGGAAACTAAATACACGCCGGAGGATTTGGAGAAGACTGTGGCAATGATGCGTGCGGAGAAATCTTGCCGTTCAATTCACCACCATAAGAGATGCCGTATTGAATCGCTACTCTCTTATTTTATTCGTATTGTAAACGTTACATTATTAATATCTTTTAATGAAGAGCGTCAAGAACCAGCCGAAAAGTAAAACAACGCAGCTCCCCTACAGGATATCACCAACACGCATATACAAATTAGGGACCATGCATAAATGACGTAGAATTTGAGGGGGGAGGTGAGGGTTTCAGAATTTGTGACCGGTCATGTATTGGATATAGCCAAATACGCTACGAGGGGGGGGGGAGGAGTATAAAATTGATCAAAATATGCTACGTCATTTTTGGATGCTCCCTTACAGAGAGCAGACATAAATGGGCCAGAGAGCATTCCCAGCTACCAGCGAGGAATGACCGGAAATACACATGAAAGTAGTGCGAGCGAAAATTGATAAAGAGAACGCAAAGAAACAAAGGATTGAGGAACGACAAAAGAAAAAGGTTGAGCGAGAGAGGAAGAGGAGGAAGAAAAGGAAGAAGAGCAAAGAAAGTTCCCTAATAAACGAATACCATGAACGAACTTTATCCCGGATGGGTAAACTTTCCCACAAATGGTTTGGATGATACCCCGAACACGTCGTTAAGCTCTCTATTATGGTTATTTTTATTAGGGTTGGAAGCAAGAAAGCATTATAACTTGAAAAGGCAATGGTAACAATGGAGAAGAAGCAGAAGAAAGCTGTGGAAAAGAAGCAATGAAAGATCTGTATTTTTATGATTATTACTCTCTTGACGTATTAAATTAATTAAGTTATAGTCGTTATTTTACCAATTTTAATTTTCATGCACAAAACGAAAAACTAATCCTTGATGTCAGTTCATTGTCTTTTTTTGTTGGTTTCTAAGATGGTTGTATTTTTCTTTTACTTATCCGCCATTATAGGGCTACCATCTTAGGAACCGGTTAATTTATCGCTTGATGCCAGTGGGTTGGTGGAGTTCCAAAGTATGGCGCATCTTGCACGTTATCACATGTCAAATTTCAAAAATCTCGAAGTTTTGATCGGAGGAAAACTCCAGTAAGAATATTTAACCCAAAGCACTGGTATAGAATAAAATTTGGACGAAATTAATCCTTAAACATGATATTAGTTAGCATAAAAATTCAGAACAGTTACCTTCGTAAATAAAAAGAATTCAGCTACCTCTCCTTTGAATCGATTGGAGCATCAATTAATCTAACGCTGATATCATTAGTTAAAAAAGTAAAATTAAAAAAATGAACTTGAACCTTTGAAGAATGATTCTTATGTAAAATCGTGCACTGAATTCAACAATGTAGTCGAAAAAAATGTCAGTAGGATAGTTTTTGGGATACAGCTAAAAATTAAAATTCACTTTAAACAAGTTTGATTACTATAATACAAATATCTCCGATAGTAATGAGATTATATCAATTATTTTAACGCTAAATTAGAGGTAAGAAATTTTTTCGTTCGATCAATTGAACATCAATTGTCTGTGAGATTGATGGTATTGTTGTTAGTTAATAGTTTGTTTTTTAAGTTTTCCTAAGAAAAATTGAATTTCTGCTAAGTTTTTAAGCAATGTTAATTAAAATGTTTATGGTGGTTCTACCATTACTCTCACGGAAAATTAGTGTTTTAATGATCGAAATAAAATTTTATCACGTTTAATTTGGCGTTAAAATAATTAAAATTACTTCATTGCAGCCAGAGATATTTGTGTTTTAGTTTTTTTTAACGTGAGATTTCATTTTTTAGCTAGGGGAAGGAGGGGCATAGTGAACAGGTGGGGCATAGTGAGCATCCCGTACTTTGGCTCTGGATCTCCAACTGCATGAAACAAATCAACTGGTAGTAGGATCAATATCATTAAGATATTGATCCTACAGCCAACAAATTTGTTCTGAACGGCCCGAAGTCCAAGCTGGAGCACGCGCGATGCTCACTATGCCCCACCTGTTCACTATGCCTCTCTTACCCCTATATCTCCAAAACTATTCTACCGAGATTTTTTTTGACTATATTTTTGGATTCAGCGCACGATTTTACATGGGAAATGACCATCAGCGTACAAAGTTCAAATATGCTGTAAACTAGTGTATTTAAACGAATATAGCTGTTTTGGACTCTTAGCCAAGCAACTACAAAAAAAAACTTTATTCAAGATAGCAACACGTTTTTTTTTCATTGATTTGGATCGATTTACATTCATGTACGGATTTTGATTCATCCTCAACACAGTGTACGGATTTCGATTCAAAACTGTACGGATTTTGATTCAATCGTAAAACGCTGTACGGATTTTGATTCAAGATATGTGCAATTTAAATCCTTTTTTCTAATAATTGAAGGTAATTTTAAGACCTGGTGTTTGCAAATATTGGAAAAATAAAGATAAATGTAAAGGAAAAAGATGTGATACAGAGCATAATGTGAAAGCATTATTTAGTATTGACCGTTAATGATTCTCTCGTGCTTAGGTGTACGGATTTCGGTCCCGCACGGTACCTTCATCCGATAGGCCGAAGTGAATTCAATGGCTTTTCAATGCCTGTTAGGTCGAGTTTAGAATCCGTAGTCCGAATTTGGGGTTAAAAATTGATAGATTTTCGTGGTTTCAGCGAAATTCCGAAATTACACTGTCGCTAACGATCAGTAAAACGGAATTTGTTTCCCAAATAGCAACTGTACTGTTTGAATACATGATAGAATAGAGACCACATTTATATGGGAGAGATTTTATTTTTTCAACGGGCTCACAAATGTGTGCTGATTAGGTGATAAAACCACTCTCTGAAAATTTCAGCTGATTCAGATGTAACACGAGCTAGCGCTTTGGGTTGAATCTTATATGGAGATTTTGTTTGAGGTAGGTTGAAATGTATCGAGAAATAACATTCCTTTGCTCTTTGGTGCATATAACTGGTTCAGCAAACTAGAATTAGCTCAGAATTTGAGAACATGTAGCTTAAACTATAAGAAACAACTTTTCTGAAGACAGCATCATGATTCAAGTTAGCATTATGGAGATATTCATACTTGAATTTATACGTACATTTTGTTCGTATATTTCAACAAAATACTAGAAGCTTGCGCAACGTATAAACTAGATAACCATTAAACAAATAAATGGTCATATTCTCCACAGGCCAACATCCAGAGCCGTGTCTTTAGGTGAGATAACCACTTTCTGAATGTTTCAGCTGTTTTTGACGTAACACGGTCTGGCACTTTTGGTTTAATGTTTATGTTATGGTTGAAATGTATACAAAATGCTCATATACATTCAAACGTGAATATCTAATTAAAACTGGATTCATGATGCAGTCTTCAGCTAAATTGTTGCTAAATGTTTGTGCTACAAGTATTGAAATTATTACTCAAATCGAGAATATGGAAACTTTTATGATTAAAAGAGTGTAGGGGTGTCATTTTATCATGTGTTTTATCCAAATTCACATGCAAAATTCAAACTAAAAGCGCCAGTTCATATTTCAACCCAGTGAGCTGAAATTTTCAGTGAAAGATTTTCTAACCTAATGAAACAAATTTAGGGGTTGGCCCATGGAAAATTAAAACATTTTTTTTCTTGTGGGAGAGTCTTATGATAGAACAAAATACAGCAAATCAAATAATCATATTGATTATTATGTTCAGAATATTGTAAAAATGCCGCGCAAGAATCAGAAATGTACACCATTGACCATACCTACAGCAATTTTTAATTTGTAGTTCATGAGAAATCAGATATTTTGAGAAATCAAATATTTTGAGAAACAAATTTAACTATTTAATCCCCCTTCCGTAGATAGCCCATGTAGTTTATAAACGGTCCTTCTGTATATGATTATTGGTGGCCATTCTGAGCACCGAAAGTCACATTGGTCATTCCCAGGCATGTTGCGAGTGATCCCTTACACCCCTTAGTGGGAAAAATCTGCCATGATTCAAAATGTATGACATGAAAATGTTGCCACAGACCAGAAATTAAATTTCAGTAAGAACTCACTTTAGGTGGATTAAGGGGTTTGAAATGAATAATTAATTTACTAGCAACATAAAGGTCAAGATCCCAAAATTAAGCTCCGATTTCGAGACCCAACTCCACAGGAAATTTATCAAAAAGCTGAACGGTAACTTAATTTCTGGACGATTACATTTTGGGATGAAACTATGCGGTTACATTGTATGACGGTACAAACTGACTTGGTTAATTTTTAATTAAAAAAAAAAACAAATTCCTTGTCACGCAATATGAATGTAGTGAATACCAATTGATAGTGCAAGAAGTTATAGCAGTATCATATGGATTACAGAAATTTCGAGATAATATATAATCTCAAACTTGAAGAAAACCATATAGGACTGATATGAAGTATAACAGTACCAAATCGCAATGTCCCGTATCTCGTCGATGCGTTGTCTGTCTTCATATTCATGTGTGTGAATAAATTACCTGTGATGAATTTAAGGAGACATACACGACCATCTTACAAGCGTCCACACGTGGCATAAATTGCGCAAGACACTCGCGGTAAATTATTCACCTTTATTGCAAATCGAGCATCGTGGCAGCCCCTAGACTAAACATGGTAGTCAATCTTGTTGTTATTCGACTCACAGGAATCGTCGCAAATGATACGCGTCTTGTTGTGGTTCTTGGTTCTGGAACAACTTGGGTGCAATCTGATTTATTGCACCTCAGGAATAGTTTCTCTCGATCTGTGCTGTGTGATTGTTAAACTTTCATCCGTACCAACGAGCAGAAGCAAAACCGATAAATTCCCCACAGCTAAGTGAAATTTAATATTGCACTTCATCCAATCAGCCAATGAATTCCAAATTAAATTGCTTTCAATTTTCGCCATTTTATCATCATCCGACGACCGTGCGAGTAAAAACTAAATCCAACTGAAGCAGAATGGCGGGAACAAAGTGCAATTAGCAATCGGATTTTTTCCCTTATTCAATGCTGGTCACATGGTTCGGAGATCACTATTTCACTTCCCGAGGAGGTGGCAAAGGCCAATGGATGAAGTCGCAGAAGCTTCCTTGTTCTGAGGCTGAGAGTTTGCGCCTGTTCTTTTTTTTCCCTTTTCTGGGGCTAGACCGGTAGCGTATCAATAATCCATATATCGACGTTGTAACAAAGCTGATGTGATAGGAATGCCACGACTGCGGGAAAGAATCCATGAAAGTTATGCGAGGGAAACGATATCCAATGTCTATTACTAATGGTTTTCGAACGTGATAGATTTACACTTTCCCTGTTGTACTTCCTGGGTTCGAAGCTTGAATTTTAAAGCAGAAGCCGGAGAGGTGAGGTCAAACGTGAAGCAGCGATAATAGCTCAGGGTCAAACAAGATTTAAAAGGGTTCCATTTAGTCATCTGCTGTAAAAGATTCGCGTCATTTGAGCATTAGGCTTAGGCGGGATCATTTCCGTATCCAAAACACAAATCGATCTCAATATTTGTCGACTGTGTTAGGGAAACCATTTTTCCCATCACGGAAATGTCTCGTTTTCTGATGACGAAATTATGAATTTTCATGCACAAAACGCACGGAATTTTAGATTTATTCAATAGATAATAAAAAAGAACGAAAACTACACTCTAAGATTATTTTAACCGAAATCTGTGAAATTTTACCGAAATCTCAACTGCTCAACAACGGTCGATAAACAGTTCGAAGATTTTTTTACAGATTTTCCGTGATTTTTCACAGATATTCGTTGAAAATTTACAGGAAAACTGTGAAAAATCACCGAACTGTTCACCGAACGTTCAGCTGTTGAGATTTGGGTAAAAGTTCACAGATTTCGGTAAAATAATCTTAATGTGTAATTGGAGGAATTTCTTGCTAAAACATTCCACTCGCGAGATAATTGCGATCAATGATTAAAATTTCTAGATATTTTTTCATTTTTCTAGCGTCCTGGAGAAAACCTTACCTTAATTCGAAGCGTTTCTGGTTTATTAACAAGGTCATGTGATATTCGGTCAAAACGAGAATTTGTATGTACCAATTAGATACTGTTAAGCATTTGACCACAAACGTTTGGTGGCTTGGCACATTATCAAAGAGCTTTGGGGGTGATGTGGCTGGCAGCGAAGGTTCAATGAAAATTATCGTGGTAGGGGTAAACAATAGTTGCAATTTCCAAACCTACGACTGGATGCCTTCCTTCAAATAACAACTGAAGTGCGGTAAAAAATCAGTAGAACTGTTTCAAACACATCGTTGGTACTTGAGCGGTCGGTTTTCATCTCTTTTTGCCAGTGGTGGCGGAGAGTTTACCAAAGGGGTGGTAAAGAGAGATGAAAAAACCGATTTGTACCTTCCTTACAGTCTGTTATTTGAAATTAGCATCTTCAACTGTGAAAATTACATCTTAAACAACAATAATTTATGATGATCCTGAAATGCACCGTTTGTCGTGGGGTTTCAACACGGATGAGGCTACCGAGCTGTATGTTGTTTAGAACGACGGTGACGCGCTTGACATAGATGGCCCACAGCTGCTCGCGATGAGCAACTGAATCCCATCAGTAGCGGTGCGGCTTCTTCCTCCTTCTTCGGTGAATCGAAGGATCTTGATAGCTAGCTGCTTGCGGAGAGCCTTTCGTTCTATATTAGAGAAAATGTACAACGCCACACGCCGAAAGCACTGCTGCTACTGCTGCTGATGACGATCGAACACCACCACTTACCTTACGCGGTGATTGACCGCAAGGGCTTCGTTGACTAATTTCCAATCGGTTGGCTTGTTTAGAGTTAAAATCCATCCGCTATTGAAAGAGTTAAAAGTGGTCAAAACCTCACCACTTTTCGCAACGCAGTCGATTTTGGTATTTAAAATTGCACTTCCAATATGTTGCAGAATGACGTAATCCTACCACCGACAAACCGGCATGCCACAGGAGCATTTCGTTTGTCCACAATTCGGATTGTCGAATGAGCGATTTGAACTTTCAAACGCGCGATCAGATCTGTCAAACGAGGTGAGACGCGAACCAAGGCAATATAAATTATACGTGGGTTCGTGTCCTTGCTCATGGTACGACGCGATCGGATGAGTAGATGTCGGTAGTGTTTAACGTATTTTAAATATGGCGTCTTGGGCACGAATTTGAAAGTACACTGGAGTCACTTTTTACGCGGTTTTTTTTATACGGTTTTTTACGTGGTTTTTTTTTACATGGATTTCGGAATTTACGCGGTTTTTTTTTTTACGTGGATTCCGGAATTTACGCGTTTTTTTTTGACGCGTTTTTTTTACGCGGGACGTATCACCCGCGTAACAAGCAACTCCAGTGTAGCTTGTATGAGCTGTCACGTCGGTTCGTCGGTGATCCTACGTCAAAAGTGACACATTGTGTATAAGGGCCTAAAAAGACCCAGACTGTAAATCGCTCCCAAAAATCCATTTTTGAACCGATTTTTCATCTATTGGTCTCAAAAGACAGGCATAGATTTTTCCAATTTGGCCATTAACAATACCTGGCACCGGTTTCGATAGGGCACAAATGGACACTTCCAAATCCTCATTTGGATTTGGTACTGGTACCGTCCATCTGGTACTGGTACCGTTTGACGGCTCAAAATCTATGATTTTTCATCAAGAAGTAAATAGACCTCATGCCATGAACCATAGGATGATTCTTGCTACATTCAGATACCCGGAAATGGCTCCTATAGCGCTAAAAAAAGACACCTCCTGTACGTGTACTGGTACTGGTATCGTCCAACGGCTCAAAATTTATGATTTTTCATCCGAAAGTAAATAGTTATCACCAAATGAACAGAAGGATCTGGCCACATCTGGATACCTGGAACCAGTTTTGGCAGGGCCCAAAAATGACACTTCCTAACTCTTAGGCAGTGGTATCGTCCGACGGCTCAAAACTTATGATTTTTCAACCAGAAGTGAATATACATCATGCCATAAACCGACAGGTGGATTTAACCATATCTCTTCCGGATGCAAAATTTGGAAGTGTACTTTTTGGAATCCAGATGTGGCCAGATAAAACATTCGGTCCATGGCCTGATGTCTATTTACTTCTGGATGAAAAATCAAAAGAATTGAGCCATCGGACGGTACCGAAAATGAGGATAAAGAAGTTTCCTTTTTGGGCCCTCCCGGAACCGGTTCTGGGTATCCGGATGTGGCCAGATTCACCTTATGGTCCATGGGATAATTGTTTTTTTTTTCTGGATGAAAAATCACAAATTTTGATTCGTCGGACGGTACCAGTACATGAAGTTTTGGAAGTGTCCTTTTGTACCCTATCAGAACCGGTGCCACGTATCGTTCACAGAAAAAAAAATGTGAATTTTAATGCTGATATAAATATACATACATGCTAACATTCATGCATGTAAACTTCAATTGCACGTAAACTAGTAACTTGCAAGAAATGTTGTTTAAAAAGAATATTCCTTGAAATGTCTCATTACTTTACACGATCTAAAACGTAAACTTGTATGATATATATCGCTCCATTTATGTGCATCATTGTAACATAAATTTACACGACTTTTTCGAACAGTGTATACGGCTTAATTGAAGAAATCCTTTTAAGGGCCCATTTTAAGAACCTTCATCTTTCATTTGAGGCCAATAGATCAAGAATCGGCTCAAAAATGAATTTTCGGGAGCTAGTCGCAGTTTGGGTCTTTTTGATCCGCTTATGCATAATTTTATACTTTTTCCTAATGCACTAGGAAGGTTAAGCTGCATTTTTTGATTCGTCATTAACGGATCAAAGTCAAAATAAATGAGAAGCAAAGGTTCAAGGAAAAATAACGAAGCCTCCCACCACGACTTTGGATTAACGGGGATGAAATCAAGGTGGTAGACGAGTTCGTGTATCTGGGGTTACTGGTGATCGACGATAATGAAACCAGCAGAGAGATAGGCACATTGGCACAAAGCTTTGAATTTTTCAGTTTTGGCTTAAAATAAGTAGTCCCTCTAATTTTGGTTCAAATCGGAGAGGGTCGATGCTCGGTCACTTGAGATAGAATTACTCATATTATGCTATGATTTTTCATGAAAACATTGAGACCGCCTGCTCCAGATTAATTTCCCCGGAGCCATAAGCGATAGGTAGGTATCCGTTTGTGGAAGTAATTGCTTTGTATCAAAATTCAATTCATTACCTCTATGTAAAATATAATTTAAAAAAAACTAGTGCGTCTCAGAATTAAAGATTTATTAGAGGCAATTGATTACATCATTGGTTAGTCATGGTAGGTCTACCAAATTTAAATATGTTTGTTTTTCGAAAAGCATTGTAAGTTTTTACTCTTATCGTTCTATAACTAAGAAACATTATTCCTCAACCTTAACTCCTAGAAAACCAACGAAAGATGAAGCCATAATAACCATTAATCGTACACCAGATAGCTCATACAATAACAATAAAGTGCGCCGGTTTAGCACCTGTCGCCCACGGCTAACGACGGATGTAAGATTAGATATTAACGATGATGAAAATAACCTCAATAATCGTTCCGCTCGAGATTCGTTGAACAGAACTTTCGGTTTCTCACATTGCTGAATTTACTTCTTGCATCCATCGGTAATTATAGGGCATCCTATACACCCTAAGAAAAATTGCATGGGTTTCAGAGGCAAGTCGCTCTTTTGGTACAAAAGGCCTCCATTCAAAAATCGATACATATTTTTCGGTCTCTGAACCCTTAACTTTACGATTTACTATTTTAGTCAGAGGTGGATTGCGTTCGGTGAGTTTTTTTTCTTCTTAGAGTGGATTGGTTTCGCTTTGATTGTAGCAGCAAAGTAGGAGAAACTGGAGAAATTGATTACACATGGAATAGCATTATCAGCAGATAGGGCCTCCTTCGACAACAAGCAACGTCACCGGACCGACAGTTATCTGATCCGACAATCTGGTCGATAATGAAACAATATAAATCCTAGCTAATGGAAATCCAGATAAGGTTACTGCGTAAGAATGTCCTTTGTTCTCATCTAACGATACGTACCCACTTGAGCTGCCTTGCCTGCAAGTAAGACGAAGATCGTAGCATATCACTGGAAGGAAGCAAACTTTTATCACCTTTTATGAGGGTGGAATTATCTCCTTCCGAGTGGAAGGAAGAACGCAATTTTCTTTCCACACTCCCATTTAGCCTTTCATGTTGTAAGATGGTGTAATCTTTCAACTCATTCAACAATGCATGCCTGTTGTCTGCTGGATTGTGGTACTAGCCTTTCAACAAGCAAGAGCGTTACATTTCCATACTAGACTAATCGGTGTGCAATAAAGCCCTTTCTTTCTGTTATCAACCTCATTCAGAACTGTGGTTGCCATAAATAGCCTACCTCTACACCAGATTACTTGTGTGGGGTAGAATTTTAGAGAACTTGCATGTAGTTTATGATTCAACGGTGATGCCATAAACAGTCAGGTATTTTCCTCTGTTCGGGACCACTGCGACCAGTAATTTGATCTTGTGTAGTTTATCTCGTGTACTTTGTTTAGGGCATGTCGTATTACTGCATCACTATTTTGAAATGATGAAGTATTCGATTTTGATGCAGTTGTCATTGTTGTTTTCATCGAAAGGAACCCATTCTAATTGAAAGGTCCCGCTATTTATAACATTCGAAGAGTTAGAGCACCCCGCAAAGGTTGGCCTTTTGTCAGTCAGAGTCGGATTCCTTAGCAATACAATTTAGAAATGAAACCGATGTCAATCATGCACCCGGACTCTAGTCTCAACCACATCAAACTAGTGAACAGATAATAGGAGATTAGGAACTACACAGATGAAGACTAACAAACCCATTGGTGTATGGAAAATCTGTACCGCGTAAATGACACATGGAGGTTCTACGAGAAGCTAAATAGTTCGAGCAAAGGCTGCGTGCCGCAAGCCGATATGACTTGGACGGTAGCCTTCTCACGAACGAGTGTGAGGTGATTAAGAGGTGGAAGCAGTACTATGATGAGCACTTCAACGGTGAAGCAGCAGAAAACGAAGGTGGCACGGCAACAGACCTTGGAGCACGCGCAGAAGACGACATGCTACCGGCCCCTGATCTTCAAGAAGTTGAGGAGGAGATCGGTCGGCTGACGAACAACATAGCACAAATCAACTACCAAGTGAGCTAATAAAATACGGTGGTGAAGCACTGGCTAGAGCACTGCACTGGGTAATTGCCAAGATTTGGGAGGGGGAGATATTACCTGAGGAGTGGATGGAAGGTGTCGTATTCCCAAATAATACAAGGTTCTCTCCCAAATTCTATGCCGCCGCCTGTCACCATTTGCAAGAGAGTTCGTGGGAAAATACCAGGCGGGATTTATGGGTGTCCGCGCTACCATGGACCAAATTTTCGCGATTCGGCAGGTTCTGCAGAAATGCCGCGAATACAACGTACCCACACATCATTTGTTCATCGATTTCAAATCCGCATACGACAAAATCGATCGAGATCAGCTATGGCAGATTATGCACGAGTACAGATTTCCGGATAAACTGATGCGATTGGTCAATGGATCGAGTTATGTGCTTTGTTTGAGTATCAGCTTCTTGGCTTCGCCGATGGCATCGACATCATGGCACGCAACTTTAAGACGATGACGGAAACGTACATCAGACTGAAGGCTGAAGCTAGGCGGATTGGACTTGCCATCATCGTATTGAAGACAAAATACATGAGAGGAAGAGGTTCTAGGGAAGACAATGTTAGCCTCCCACCCCGAGTTCAGATTAATGATGATGAAATCGAGGTGGTCGAGAGTTCGTGTATTTCGACTCACTGGTGACCGCCGAAAATGATACCAGCAGAGAAATTCAAAGACGAATTATGTCAGGGAATCGTGCCTATTTTGGACTCCAGATGATGCTCCGGTTGACGGCCTCCCTTAGCTCAGTCGGTAAAGGCGCAGCTACAAAGCAAGACCATGCTGGAGGTGGCTGGGTTTCCAATCCGGTCTAGGAATTTTTCGGGTTGGAAAATTTCTCGACTTCCCTGGGCATAGAAGTATGATTGGACTTGCCACGCAATTATACCAATGCAAAAATGGTACAGGCATCGAAAGCTCTCAATTAATAACTGTGGAAGTGCATCTTAGAACACTAAGTTGAGAGCACGCAATAAGCTAATATGCGATTTGCAATAAGCTTGAAATGCGGAGAAAGAAGAAGAAGAAGGATGCTCTGGTCGAATAAAATTCACCGCCACACGAAGTTGACTATCTACAAGACACGGATTAGACCCGTGGTCCTCTACTACCACGAGACCTGGACTATGCTCGTGGAAGACCAATAATTGGTGTTTTCGAACCAAAGGTGCTGCGTACCATCTACGGTGGAGTACAGATGGATGACGGAACGTGGAGGAGGCGAATGAAACACTAATTGCACCAGCTGCTGGGAGAAACATCCATCGTCCACATTGCAAAAATTGGGTGACTACGGTGGGTTGAACAGGTCGTAAGAATGCCGCACGACGACCCAGTGAACATGGTTCTTGTGTGGGTGCAAAGAGCGCCCAATTCTTCTCAGTGCAGTGTGCTAAACATTCAGCACTATCGCAGGGACTCGTAGTCAGCCATGATAAGCGTTGTGAGGACAACGAACTGGACACTGCATTCTCGTCCCCCTCAATCACCAACCACCGTGGAAGTAAAAGCCCACGCACATTAGATCCGGATCGGACGCGTTGACAGCAAAATCTATTGTCTAACTATCAAATTTACGTCAACGCAACGCAAACGGATCTAATGTGGGTGGCCCTTAAGACGTGCGGCGATATCGGGTAGATTTATTTCCGGCTGATGGTCAGTTATTCACAGTTCTCGAAAGCGACCCAACAGGAACAAGAACAAGAGGCGCGCAGCGGGCAAGGTGGATCAACCAAGTAGAAGGCGACCTGCGGACTCTCGCAGACTACGAGGCTGGCAAAGTGGCCAAGTTGATTCCGCAAGATCGTTCTTCACAGATGGATCACTAATAGAGGCGTCCGCTGGTTTTGGTATTTATAACGAATTTCATAGCGCCTCTCGAATGCTTCATGCTCCTTGTTCCGTATATGTTACTGAACTGGCGGCACAATACATTATACGATAGAAACCATCGCCTCACTTTCACCAGATCACTAATTTATTTTTACGGATAGTCTCAGTTCTGTCGAGGCTATTCGCTCCATGAGGCCGGTAAAGCACTCCTCGTATTTGCTCATGAAAACGAGGTGCTTTATCTTTAAGATCTTTTGTCATCACCTTTGCATGGGTCCCATCTCATTGCTCGATTCCGGGCAATGAGAAGGCGGACTCACATGCAAAGGTGGGCGCTATGGAAGGCGATATTTACGATCGACAAATCGCCTACGACGAATTTTTCTTCATTTATCGTCAACAGTCACTCGCCAGCTGGCAAAATAAATGGAGTGAAGGGAGTTTGGGACGATGGCTATACTCGATCATCGCTAAGGTGTCGACAAAGGGTTGGATGTGGGTCGAGATTTCATTCGTATGATGTCTCGCCTCATGTCCAATCACTACTCGTTAAACGCTCACTTGTTCCGTGTTGGGCTGGGGGACAGCAATATCTGTGAATGTGGACAAGGTTACCAAGACGCAGATCAAATCATTTGGTCTTGTGCTGAGCATCGTGGAGTCAGATCTGAGCTGTACGATTCCCTTCGGGCTCGAGGTAGACAACCTAATGTTCCAGTTCGGGATGTCTTGGCTAGACGCGATCTGGATTTTATGAAACTTATATATGTTTTCCTGAAGAATATTAACCATAGATTGTAAGTTTGATTAACTTAGTGTTTAGTTTGTATTTTGCGCGTTTGGTTTTTTTATTTTTGTTTTTGTAATAATTGTAAAATTATACAGCTGGTAACAAGTTGAATAGAAATAAACTCATGTTTTAGAAATCGTGAAATCTCCTCCTTCCTCGCCCCATCCATAAAATTTTGAATCTCCACTAACCTCCAGACGACCGCGAGTATTCGGTTTAATCCCTGTAACTCTAGATATAAGATTAGGATTAAGCATGTATAACTAAAATGATAACTTGGCTCTGAAAAGTTTATTCGATTGAGCCTGTACAAATAAATCAATTCATAAAAGAACCGACAAAGTTATAGGAAAAAAATCATTTTGTGGAAAAATCTCCATGGTAAAAAATGTAAAGCAATTTTGGGTGAATAAAAAAATATTAAAAATTTAATGAGCTTATTCTATTTTTCGAATATTTTTGATTAAAAAACTTGAACACTTCACTTGGATGGAGCGTGCATGGAGCGTACTGGCGTTCCGCCTTCCGGACGAAAGGCGATTGTCGAATGTGGTCGCCGTCGTGTTTGTGTGTTGAGGTTGCGTTTCGGAAATGCAATCGAAGTGTGCCGAATGCTTTTTATAACACCGGTTGAAGAAATAGCAGTAACATATATATCGGATCTTTTCAAAATCATCGTCATGTCATGGATTCCTTTGCGCCATGTCAGATGAGATATTTCCTTTACTTTTCTCTTAACTTTCATTCTATTATTATATGAAGCATTGTATGCTGGGGACCGGAGGGTCCACCAGGTGCCCTTGATTAAGGCGAAATGGATGGGAAGAGTGGAAATGCCAACTCCCAGTCTTAAAAATTTCGTGACAAGAGGGCGGGTTCATCTCCCCACTCATTGGGGCATTCTCCTGTTGGGTGGCCTGTTTTTTGACCGGTTGTATGATACTATTATTGGAATTTGAGATTAATAATCTTGATCAATTCGAACAGCGAGGATATTCTACAGTCTACCGACAGTTGTCTTGGTACAGTGAGTGTTAGATCCATATCATCATATCATCCAAATATTTTGACGTAGAACTACGTCTTTGTCGACTATACTGGGGTGCAAATCAAAAAATATGTATGATGAAATAGTGTTAGGTTTTGAACGCTTGTAACTTTGTCATTTATAGGTGAAAGTAAAATGCAAATACGCCAATTGATAGGATATTACATTACAAGTCTGCTGAAATAGATATTTTTCCATTTTACAATTCAGAAACTTTTGAAAAAAAAATGTACAAATTATAATTTTATTACTGTTTTCCACACATACTATTCATTTGACACATACATTTCATGTGTACTTCTGAGTGGATTCTGTTCATGTTTGGGCACATGAAAATCATGTGGAATTTCACATGGAAATTCGCCAATACAAATGTGTGGAATTTTTTGAGTGTAGCATAAGCAAGTTCAATGTTAGTAAAATTATGTCTGTCATAAGAATAAGACAAACACACGAGAATCAGCACCAAAGTAACAATTAGTTTTTTTTTTCATTGTCTTAGGGGACCATGGTTTGTTAAAACTACGATTATTATTACTAATCCTGGCTATTAAAAGGTTATGAAGGATCTTAGTCTTGGATTTGCAATCATGTTCAAGAATGAAAAGTAAAAATAAATATCCCGATTTTGTCAGCTTCGCGTATTTGTCAGCCTAAAATTTAAGATGGGGCTGACAAAATCGAGACAACACTGTAGCACTTTGGGTTTGGTCTATTCAAATTTACTTCGTGGACATTTGTTCAAAGGATAGTAATACACGGACGTTGAGAGTAACTCATTGCTGAGTCGTATTCATCTCAAAATTGCAAAAAATTAAGCTACTCTGTGTATTAGCTAAAATTTTCATCGATTTTCCTCAAAAATCAGCTCGAATATTAGGAAATTTGATTAAAATTTGACTTAGGTTGTGATGCGATTGGTATATTACAGCAATTTTTTTGTTTTATTAAAATCTAACGATGATAGAGATTAGGCATAGTGACAAATACAAGGAAAGGGACGGTCCTGGGACTGAACACGCGACCTTCTGCTCAGTAAACAGAAACAGAAACCGCTAAGCTACGAAAATATTCATTTTGAAAATACATACTTTGAGTGTTCCTTCGGCTGTCGACAGAAGCAAGCCACTCTCGATGTGTGTCACGCGATCGTCTGTTTACTCGGCAGCAAGCATTGTGTGGTCCTCCTCATTGTTCTTTCGGTCGATGCATCGTCGACTTTGGAAAGCAACCGTTTATTGATGAGTGTGTGAGTGCTGACCACTAGACTGATGCAAAATTTGACTTTTTCACTCCACAGTGCTTAAATGGTTTCAAATCGGATCATGATTAGCCTCCCAAAGTTACAACTCATTTGGTTAGAAACAGACTTCGCACAAGCCATTTGAAGATTACATGTAAATTACTATGGGAAATCTCAACTTTTTGTTCATTGCCTTCTAGTGTTTTTATATATTGAGCTGTGAAACAGTTCAATAGCCATTCTTATAGAAAATTTTCTCAGCTACAACTTTGCTCAAGACCGTTTCTATGTAAAACGAGATAGGAAAAAGTTATTAATTATTTAAGAGATTGGTAAACTTATGTCATGATCAAGCAGCTGCTCTGTAGGCAACACTGTATTTTGCAGTGTGACATAGTAGCCATGATTTTTGTGTCCTATTCAACGCCCCAGAAACACCAATGTTGCCTGCTGAGCCGTTGATTGAGCATGATCATAAGACATCAGCGCATTGAACCATTGATAACTTTCGATCCTTGCATTTAATCAAAAAGTGGTCTTGAGCAAAGTTGTAGCTGGGAAAATTTCCTACAAGTACAATTGAAAGGTTTTGAAGTAGACCGATATTGTGAATTATTAGATAGACATGAACAAAAATCTTGGTTTTACCATAGTAATTCCCATACAAACTTCAAATGGTTTGTGCCATCTCAGTTTCTCACCAAATGGGGTCAAATTTTGAGAGGTTAGTCAGGATCCGATTTGAAATCGTTTAAGTATTGTGGAGCGAAAATTTCAAATTTTGCATCACTCTACTGACCACGTTTTGCGTTCATTGCTGCTGTAATGGAAGCGCACTGTCCACCGTTGACGATATTGTCATACAATTAAACCACTGGAAGCGGTTCCCGATATGAAGGAGGAGGCATATTGGATAGCGGAAGATATTATTGTGTTGTACCTTTTGACTATAGTTTTAAGATGTTTTGTATAGTGAACAAGAACACTCGGCTCTGTAAAATTAATTCGGTTGAGCCTTATCAAATAAATTAATTTAAAAAATACATGCTTGCACGTTACAGTCCTTTGTAAGAGCTGCCATTACATTTGTTGTTAGGAAGAATGCAAATGTTCATGCCTTTGTTTTCATCATGAATGAAAAAGGCACTATTCCTACTGATACGCTACATCCATTCAACAGCTCTTGTTCCTCTTTCTTTTTGTTTGCAGTTGCATAGATTTATTCAAATCTCCTCTGTAGTGAGAGTACTTCTAACCTCTTATGTTTGCCATAACGATGCCTCGATTGAGTTTCAATCGAGCACCTAGGAGCTATAATATTTATTTCCGTAGAAAAATCTCAATATCATCGATTATCATAATATTTCGAAAAGGTATGGCTCTGTTCCCTACGCCATGGTCCCGGGCGTCGTCATCGTCGTTGTCAGCGAAAGCTCTCGGGTAGGTATCGGTAAAACAAACAGAAGAATGGGTTCAACCTTTTCGATGTTGCTTGGTTGGATATTATTTTGAATATCTTTTTTCCATCCATTCTCTCTTCTTGCTTCGGAAAACTTTCAATGGCTTAGTTTCAGAGCTGTCTCTGCTCCTGGACTCGTCCCTACGCAAGGTGGAAAAGGTTTTACCGATCCTGGAGAAACTGGAAAGCAATATTTTGATTCCCCCTCATTTTCTTCATGGATCATAGTTTTTCTTCTTGTTCAGGCTTTCCTGGTCTTTTGTGAGCAGCTTTGGGTTGATGCTTAAGTGGTTCCAGCTTTCCTCCGTCTACTCTTTCTTGGTATGTGGATCAAGTGATTGGAATGAATTTTAATAAAAAATGGGAAAGTTATTTTCGCAGCCACATGAATAAAGAAGCTGAACACGGAAAAGGCATCCAACGAAGATTTCCTCTAGTTGGGCAGGTGGTATTTGCAGTTTCAAGTTGCCGCACCGTTGTGTAGGTTTTCTTCTCAATGGATGGGGATACTTGCGTATCACAAATAACCTACACAGAATGCTTAACTGTTTACCTGATCTCAACTATTCACATTATGTTTGACCTTTTCCGAATGTTAGTTTAGGTGCATAGTTTGTTTTCCATGAATAGATGTTAAATAACAAACCATTCATTCTCAACCACGGGAACTGTTTGACTCACCCGTTCTGATTTAGGTGCAGCCAAAATGGAACTAGTTGAAGATGTCGATTGCAATCTGCATTTTCCGCACCGGGTAATTTGTACAGATAAACCCATTGACCATCACAAGAATACTTGCATGCTCACAGCACATGAGTTCATTCAAAAGAACCATTTTGTGCATTTTAATGAGACTGAATTATTCAGCAAATAGTTTTAAAGCTATATCTGGTATTAGGGTGCTTCAAAATATCAATTTTTCACCACTCAACTCAATCGATTCCAAATCAGGTACTGATCATCCTCCCGAAACGAATTTGATCTCTTTTGATTGCAATCTAATACTACACTGGCCCTGTTAAGTATATGGCCATGACCATGAGCATGATTGACCGCCCACGGTTGCTATTCTTTATTGGCAGTTTAGCTGTAATTACATAGAGAACCAATAGACGATGCTTGGGACTAGAATCCACCCTCAATGTGTAAAAACTGGTGATCTCAGATCAGTAAGCAAAAATTAGGCAAACGAGCTTCTTTTTAATCATCGAGTTTCTGTTATTACCATGTAGTCATATTTGCAAATAAAATGATTGACGAATCTAGAATGCGGATGGGCCTGAGACTAGACTCATGATGTTTTGTTCAGTAAGCAAAAGCGGTCGCTCTAAGGCCACCAAGCCCCTCATATCACATCATACCGTTACTCGAGTTGTTGTGATGATTCAAGCCCGGCACCGACGATAACGACAAGTTTCGCAAAATTTATTTGTTTATTTATTTATTAAGTAGAGTACAAACAATGTTTACAATGTGTTACTTTCATGCAATGCATTATTTATATTTCTTCTAAGTCGAGTTTTTAATTGGTTTTTGGACATAGCATATTTGGTAGCAATTTCATCGCAATTTATGTTATACAGTTGCATCATTAGATTGATGAGACCATTTTTTTGCGTAATTTGTTCTGCATGTGTTTTCATAGAATAATTTTCGAGTTCTAAGTGCTCTAAAGGGCCCATAAGTATTGTTGCAGATTCTATGCGACGAGAAATAATGTCTTTGATAAAGGAAAGCAATGCAAATTAACGCCGTTCCTTTAGTAAATGTAGATTGATGAGCATGCAGCGAGCTTCATAGGTAGTAGTAGTTCAATTTAGTCGTAGAAGAGCATGCAAAAGAAATTGCTTTTGAACAGATTCAATGCATTCTTCGGGTATGGCAGTGTATGGGCTCCATACTATGTGGCATTATTCCAGAATAGGTCCTACATATGTTGTGTACAGTAATTTTATAATGTATGGCTCTGGAAATTATAACTGGACTTCTTAGTGAAGCCCAGCATGCTGTTTGATTTGCTTATGATAGTGTTACAATGTTCTACATACCTATGTTTGGTGTCCAGTATTACGCCCATGTCCCATACAATTTTGCATTTGTCTACTATTTCGTTTCCTAAATGTTTGTTTATGCAAGGGGCTCCAATTTTTCTACTAAATGTTATTGTGTTACATTTTTTACGTTGAGTTCGAGTAGACTTTTGCTACACCAGGGGTGGAATAGATTTATTTCATTCTGGAATATTTATGCGTCGGAGGCATTTCTTATTTCTATGAAGAGTTTCATGTCGTACTTTACTGTTCTTAAGTATGAAGAAAATGTCGTTTACGTACAAAATAAAAAGAAGTGGGCCCAAATGAGATCCCTGGGGGTTCCCAAAATTGGTTCTGAAAGTTTATTTTGAAAGGGTACAATTTGCTTACGGTTTGTACTAAATACGCGATATAAGCGACTTGACCATACATACCATGACCATCTCTTTAATATGAAAAGACCTGGAACCGCGTTTTTCTGCTCAGTAAGCAAACCATCAAGAAAAAAGCTTCTAGAAGAAGCCTCTACAAACTTTTAGAAAAAGATTCTAGGAAAAAATCTTCTAGAAAGAAGCTTATAGAAGAAGTCTCAAGAAAAAAGATTTAATTAGACTCTTTTAGAAAGAAAAAAAAAATAACATTTAGAATAAGCATCTAAAGAGAGCTTCAAGAAAGAAACCTCTTTTTTATTATTATTAATTTATTTGATAAGGCTCAATCGAATTCACTTTACAGAGCCGAGGATTTTTGTTCACTATACAATACATCTTAAAACTATAGTCAAAAGGTACAACACAATAAACATTTTATCTTCCGCTATCCAATAAGCCTCCTCTACCAGAACGGGAGCTGCTTCCAGTGGTTTACTTGTATGGCAGATTCGCCAACGAGGGTCAGAGCGCTTCCATTGTAGCAATGGACGCAAAACGTGGTCAGCACTCACACATTCATCACGAAACGGTTGCTTTGCAAAGTCGACGACGCATCGACCGAAAGAACTGCTGATGAAGAACAATGAGGAGGACCACCCTAGTAGCACGCTTGTCACAAATCAATTGTAGAAACTTATATACGACTTATTTCAGTCATAAACAAGTTGCTGTAACTAATTGTGATGAAAGCGTGCTACTCGGGCACACAATGGTTGCTGCAGAGTAAACAGACGATCGCGTGACACACATTGTGAGTGGTCTGCTTCTGTCGACAGCCGAGTGAACACTGAGAAAGAAACCTCTTGAATGAAACATATAGAAAAAAGTCTTGAAAAAAACTTTTAGAAAAAAAAAATGTAGAAGAAACATCTGGAACGAAACTTTTAGAAGAAACCTCTGGAAGAAGCTTATCTACGGTAGTTCAGACCGACTCAAAATTGTTCAAACATCACTTGTGATCGAAGTGACTTCTGATACAAAGTTGTAGAAAATATAAAGTCTTTTTACGAAAAAATATGCGCGGTATTTTGTGTGTAATAATTTTGAGTAAAAATTAAAAAAAAAAATGTTAAAAACTGTCTTTGTTCAATTTATTTTTTTTATTTTTAATATGGTTATGTAATATGCAAACTTTTGAAACATTGAAAACCTTGGATGCTTGAAAATTAACATTAATCGGGTTGACTCATTTTCGACAAAAGTGGATTTTCACAAAAGTGAGATGAATTTTCAGGGCAAAAACCGTGAAAAACCAGGAAAAGCTTCCTAAATAAGAAGACAATCCAATTAGTCACATTGCATGTTTAGCGTTTTTTTTTTTGCGTAACTTGTTGTCGTTGTTGTCGTCATCGGTGCCAAGATTGAATGATTACAACAAGGTGAACATCATGGATTTAACCTCAGGCTCCATCACATTCAAAATTCGTTAGACGCTTTTTAAACACGAACACATCACTTTAGTTCAGTCTATCGTTTGCCAAAACGAGCCTTGCTGCAAACCCATATCCTTTTATCCAACATTGCATTGATTTCTCATGGAAATGCAAATATTTTGTAAGCTTTCATCAAAGCGAGTATCCTTACCCATTCAATAATTGGCCTGCATTCGGACTAGGCGCGCGCTGGTATTGCCTATTGAAAAGTATGAAATCACCAGTTTTTACACATTGAGGATGATAGCATCACCTGTTGGTTATCTGTGTAATGTGATCTGGAAATAAGGGAGTAGCAACCACGAGCGCCTAAGCTCAGTCGGTAAAGGCGCAGCTACAAAGCAAGACCATGTTGGAGGTGGCTGGATTCGATTCCCGGTCAGATCTAGGCATTTCCGGGTAGGAATTTTTTTGACTTTCCTGAGCATAGAGTCACACAGTTATACTACTAATGCCAAAATGGCACTGGCATTGAAAGTTCTCAATTAACAACTGTGGAAGTGCATCTAGAACACTAAGCGGCGCCGGTGGTGTAGTGGTAAGCGTGATTACCTCTCACTCAATCCCAGTCGGCGCTGCCGGGATGTTCTGAAGCATAACATCTCTGATCACGCCTTCCTTCGGACGGGAAGTAAAGCCGTTGGTCCCCGGTTCATGAGTTGATGGGTCGATAGGTAGGGTCCAGGTGTGGGAGCTGCCTCACGGAAAACAAATGATGAACGGAGATGAAGAAGAAGAAGAGGAAGTAGAACCACGGGTAGTAGATCATGCTCATGCTTAAAAAAATCCGATAACCTTCACCAATCTAGAACAAAACGCTCGAAAGATCAATAATGATACTTTTTCCAAGCAAAGAATCTCTTATTTTACCATCAATCTGATTCAAGAGCTATTTAAAAGCTGCAACATTTTGAGCTGCCACGTTCGAACACATGCTGAATATGTCAAAAATCACTCAAAGCCAATCGAATAGGAAATTTTCATACTCACTCCACATTTAAACCCCATTTGTAAATCATTGGAAAAATGAATGAAAAAGATTCAACATTGAACCTTGCCGTAAGATTGAATATGTGAAATAGCACAATATTTCTTGAGCGTACAGTAATTCCTCCATTTATGCGGTCGGTGGTAACGTCCACTCTGATAACCTGTAGATAACTAGTTTGTGGTTGACACTAATCACATACAAACAAAAATAAGCTAAGAGTCACCCACCGCATAAATGGAGGAATTACTGCAACCAACTTCGGAGATTTGCACGCTTGTATGTCCATTCAAGGCTCTGGGTCACCAGAAAACGGTTGCCACCATCAAAAGGAAAAACATTTGAAAAGGCACTAAAAATAAACAGTCAACGTCAACTTTGTAAGCCCAGCTTATTTTCCAGTGATTTTTTTCTTCTAACAAGAGATGTTTGGAGTGGTTTTTGCTGAGGCAGAAGATGAAAATTTCCTCAATTGATCTGAATCACCTGAAGTGTTAAGGGAAGCACGATTCGATTTTTCCATCGAATAACGAAAACTTGGGCGATGCATTTGTAGCAATTGCGTTCGTGACGAAATGACAAGATCTGCACGGGTACCAATTATCATAAAAGCTCAGATAATGATAATAACAATTACCATTAGATGAGCCCGAAAGTGAGATTTGCTTAATTGCACTTTAATAATTCCGTATGTTTCCGGTGGCTTGAGCTTCGTTGTTTGTGAAGCAGAAGTCCGAAGTCGTGATTAGAGACCCACTCAGCGAGGTACACACGTGCAGCACCTCTCAAGATGATTGTTTCGAAACGCTCGACGATTTTGTTTAGCATGATTATTATCGATTCCTTGAGACGATGGCCACATCATCGTGCGGTTCGGTATTCCAGATATTCCCGACCCGACCAGAGGTTAGCTTATAATGCTATGTTTCTAATGGCTGCTTTCGCCATTCCGTGACCCAATGATGGCTTGCAGCATCACCCGTGCCATCATCGCACCAAGCTGCAAATGAGATTGTGTGGGTTGTGTATGTGTTCATTGTATGTGCATTCGACGAGTGGTTTGAAGCATACCGATGAAGACGATGGAGATGCCGAATGGTTTCTGGTGCCAAACAATATCATATTCTAATTCTGGAGAAATAGATGAGGGAAAACATTAGCAGAATGCATGCAATATCGAAAGCCGACGTTATGAAAACACTCGAGTGGTATTTGAAGACTGCGTTGAAGGCATTCATACCTTCCTACCGGAATCGCTTCAACGATTAAATGGAGTTGAAATTAGGTCAAGTAGGTGGCCATCAACTGGAAACGTTGTTTATTTAGTATTCATCAATGGACTCACACTTGCAGGTCTGTTTTGCATCTGATGATGAAATTATAGCAAAACATTGAATCCTCGGAAATGTTGAGTTAAATATTCTACAAGCAATTGATGTAGGAAAATCGATGAAATTGCGTGGACAAATTGAGATCAAGTACAATATGCTAAATTAGATTGATTTGGTTTTCTCACAATATTCTACGAACAAAGCACACTACTGTCTTACTTCGTTGTCCTGAACACCCCATCCATATTCTTTTCAGCAAGCCCACGGAAATTTGGTATAGCTGAACACTGGCTATCATTAGGAAGAATATGAATGGTTCGCAGATAAGTAGGGCGTTTCGATTCAAAAGTTATTGTTCAAATCGGCACTTCTCAAGTGACCAAATTGCATGGACCCTCTCCGGTTTGAACCAAACTTGGTGGACTAACTTATTATGGATCAATATTGAAAAATCCAAAGTCTTAAGCCAATTGGAGACCACCCCCTTTTTTCAGATTTCTAATAAACAGCTGTTTTCAATGTTATATATCGCTGCAACCACTAAAGATACAGACGACATTGGGTACCGTTTTAGTTTTAGGACTTTCGACGAACAATTTGAACTTTTTAAAATGCGAAGACGCCTAAATGTTCAGCAGAGCTTATTTTACATGAGAATCACTTATCGACAAAAACCAATATTTTTATTTAGGACATATTGAATTTAAAATATAACATATTTTTCGTTTAATCCGAAATGCTTCGATCTAGAAAACTAATCTTTTCATGAAAGCCGTTGAAAACGATGAAATCTGTAGCTATACTAAAAATCTGAACTTGTCAACTTTCAATCCAACCGAATGCAAAAATGTGATTTGTGAAAATTTCCCAAAAATGCCCCTACTTTTTTCGAATTTCAACGACGCCCAAATGAACTGCAGACTATTTTATACTTATTGACAGAAAACGATAGTTGTCATTTGGGATGTATTGAATTTTTAAGACAACAAGTTTTAACACAAAATTCATAGTAGGGTTACGGGATGTAATGTCATCCTAGCCCCTTACTTCAACCTTTAAACCAAATAACTCAGCAATTTATTCAGCAATAATACATAAAACTAATGATAAAATAATATCACATATGCTGTAAAATTGAAATCCGTTAATTAATGTCTATTTTTTAAACAATTTTAGTACATTTATTGCTCTTTTATAAAGAAAAAGTTGAGTGAAATTTTCATATTTTTGGATTTCGAGGCGCCATGATCTTGCCGTATTATTGCACTAACGAAAATCTACACTGCGGTGGTCATCAACAAACCTGATGATTTCATGAATTGAAAGGTTACTTTTTTGTAACATTGTAGCCTAATAAATCAATATCACAGTTTTCACTTGTATTATTAATTAATAAAATTAAACGCAATTTGCGCTTTAAAACTATGAACTGAACTTTACGGACGTCATTATGAGACGTGTTTTTAATTATGGCCTACGAAATTTATATGAGGAATTTATATTGGTATTGGTGAAACTATTTGCGTAGACGACTAGTCTTCAACTCTTTACTCCTGTAGAAAAAATCCCATAATCAAATGTCAGTTTCGAGAAACATAGAGGATTGTTTTTTCACCATTTCACTCCACTGAAAAGTCCTGAAGGCAAAACGGGTCGAAATGGTATGTCAATTCGCGTCTACAAAGCTTCTGTAACTCTTAACTCCTATGGGGGAAATACGATGAGCAAACATCACTGGGTGCGTAAAACATGGCGACTTTTTTTTTATTCGGTCGCTCTACCGAAAAATCCCATAGCCAAATGTCAATCCTTGCGTGAAAATTCCATGTCCGTAAGCGAACTAGTTCAGGAAAAATCGAAACTACCCAAAAGTTGCGATATTTTATAGTAGTATTTAGAAATGCCTCTCATGTTAAGAAATACAAAATAGCCAGTGAGTAAATAACTCTGCCATTTATAGCTAACACGAACGTGTACACTGTACATTCGCCATGTATGCATGCCTGCAGCCATGCTTGGGCATACACAGTTTTGGTCACAAACTTCTCTTTTTCTATTAACTTTGCACACAGCTAACGAAACATAGTTTAAGATTGTTATAGATACGTAAAAAAGTAGATTTTAATTCTAGTAATAAACTATACATATTTGTTTTTGCATTGAAAAATGAAGTAAGAAATGCTCGCTGCACATCAAGGACTTTGAATGTAAAAATTCATTGGTGTTAATTCGAATGTTATGATTTACCTACTCTTTGCATATCTATAGTAAACTATGATCCTAATATATCAATTACTATAAAGAAACACAAATTTCAACAACTGAGTGAAAAGTTATTAACAAATGAGCAGTTGGGGTGTACAACTGTGCAGCATGCATGCAGCTGATGGAATCTTCCGTTCGGAGCTGGCAGTGGTTCCTAAATTGATTGAAATTTTGGTACTTGCTACAAGTTAACTAAGAATTACTGTAGGAAGTTGCATACTGGCAACTGTTATGTATCTACTTCAAAACTTTTATTCTGGTTGCTTAAGTAAAACTATTTGGGAGTGAATAGTTCTCCAATCAAAGTTGAAAACAGGAAAAGCATGACAATTACCATTGCCAGCCACGCCCATCTTCTCCGTTACCGGGAAATGAAGGATATTGTTGACGTAACATCTACTTAACGAAAAGCTAGCGACTCACCGACGCCATCATAGATGCTAAGGAGTTGAATAGTTGGTTAGGAGATGGGTCATGATTCATTAAAGCAGGCGATGCGAACATAGGAATTGTTTTGTTTTGGAGGAGCTTGGGAATAAACCCACGATCTTCTACTCCGTAAGCAAAAGCGGCAGACGCCAAGCTAGCCGAGCTCCTCATTGTAAATTCCAATCCTATTTAGAATCAAATGTACACAAACAAAAAGGAAGGGCCTCACCCGAATGATTCAAGCCATGCATGATATACCTACCCGCTGAGAGTAACAGTAACACTGATGTTTATTTCAAAAGTTAATATTAATCGAAAAGAAAGATATTTTAAACAAAATTTTATAAGATTTAGAATTAATCAATATCTTTTAGAAACATTATTTAACTTCATAAGGCACACGGCCGCCGAATTTGACTTTTATTTGAGTTCAGTTCACTCAAATTCACAAAAACGCAGGTCATTTAAAGACTGAGTAAAATTTTCCTCGGTTTTCCAGGAAAAACGTTTTGAATATAAGGAAAATCGAGAGATGTTTCACTCAGTCCATTAGTAAATTCGTAGATTTTCTTCATATTCGAGCAGATTTATGAGGAATGCGAGGAACATATTACCAACAATCAATATGAAACTAATGATTTTAAATTCGCTCACTACTTGACTAGCCTATTGGTCCCAAGCAAGCGATTAACGTACCCCATTCTAGTCGAAATTCTACTACTACACAATGTTTGTTTTGATTCGCTTGAAAGTTTGACAGATAAAATGAGAGGTTAGTGGATTTTTCTATGTTTCGAGGGGTGAGTCGATTAGCTTGGGACCAATGAGAGTACCAGAGCTGAGACAAAAAGTTGAGCACGTTATTTCGGGACCTTCTAGTCTTAGAGTTACCTCTATGATATTACTCAGTCATGAGTGACCTACATTTTTGAGATTATGAGTGAAAAACCACTCAATTTTGAGTCGATCTCATTGGCCGTGAATTAAAATTCCGATTACGCCCTTCAGACTATTACTTCTAGAACAGCATGTTATAAGGTCCTATGAGCCGAATGTAAATAATGACTTTACACGATTGTTTATGAATCACAACACGTCCACGCAAACTAACTATACCATTTGATAGAGCAAAGTTACTCTACCAGATACTGCTGTTGGTTTGCCTGAATGAGTCTTAACGCGCGAGTAATAGACGGTTAAATCCATTGTTTACATTTGGAACATAAGCCTGTTTCGCATGTTGCTCTAGAATTGACTTGACAGTTCGTCGTATGTGTGGTCGTAAGATGATCTATTTAGCTTTTATGTTGATACTAAAAGCATCGTGGCTTATGTTATCTAGATCAACCTAAAAGAAAACACGCGGAAAGAAAAAGAAGTGCTATTTCACAAGCCGGATCTTTGTAGATCGAGGGTCATCTTCGATAGGTCGAAGTTGCATCCATTTATAGACCCAATTTTGCGTACAGTAGACCGACATTACATCATAACATTACATGGAGAGTTTTCATGTTAAAATACTGAGTTTAACACAAATTCCGTCTAATGTATCATTAAGGAGATGTGTTGTCTTATTTTCATTAAAAAATAAATGATTATAAAAATCTGATTCAATATTTAAAAATTTGGCTTGAAAAATGTTGTGACGGTGCACACAATTCCACGCACTGATTTGAGCGATGTTTGTAATTCCGGCCATTAATGCACCTAATTTCACGCAGTTTAATTCATCTGGAATTTAAACTGTATGCTGGTTATAAGGTTCTGAAAATGACCAATTCTGTAGTAAATCGCCAATACATCGCATTACATAATAATTTACTAACCAATCAATCACAAAATGAGCGGCGCCGGTGGTGTAGTGGTAAGCGTCATTGCTTCTCACCCCAAAAGGCCTGGGTTCAATCCCAGTCGGTGCCGCCGGGATTTTCTGAGGCATAAAAATCTGAGCCGTTGATCCCCGGTTCATGAGTTGTTGGGTCTATAGTAGGGTGTCCCAAAATTGCACTATGTCTGGAAATCTAGGGGCTCACCCTTCAAATGATAGCTAAGGGTGTTACAGTGAAAAATTTAGAGCAATCTAAGAGTTCCTCTGAGAAACTCTCTTGCTCTCTGAGCGAATCTTTCTCTTATTGCTAGTGGATTTTTGATGTAAGATAGCTTAGTAGCTGTTGAAATGACGTGTTGAGCACCAGTCGTTCAATTAATTTTTGTTTTGTTTTTTTACAATCTACCGAACATTTGTTTGTGTGTTTTACTTTAATTGATTTTATTTTTTCCTGATATTTCTTTTTAATACTTGGATCCTTAAACAATTCTATACAGATGCGAGATGATTCCTTTGCTTTTGATGCTTGAATTTCTACATCTTTAAATGAAATACCTACTTGGATCAGTTTATGGTCCGTTTTCACCTGTGTCCAATATCCTTTAATAAATTTAATCTTTAAATTGTTATACTGCGGAGCTAGAATATGATCTATTTGACTTTCTTTATCTTTACATTTCCAAGTTACTTTTATATCCTTCCCTATTTTGGATGAAACGTTTTTAATTGTTGATGTATGCAAGAATAATTTGAGCAGTTCTCCATTTTCGTTACAGAAATCATGACCGATCATATTTGCCATATATTTATGGTCCTCACTACTCGTGTCTTTTGTTCCTAGTTCTGCATTTAAATCACCTTTGATCAACAAGTTCTTTCTATGTTTGTCTTTTAATATTAAATCACTATGATTAGATAAAAATGTATTTTGTTTTACACAGTGATGGAATTCTCACCAAAATATCATTTTCGCTTGCGATACGTTTTCTCTTGGGAACTTTCCCTCACTAGTTTCACACTCCAATATTTCCTGAGCGAACTTTCTGGGATGAGAGAATGAGATATCGCGAACTTTTTTAACTCGAATCACCAACGTGAGGATACGAAAAATCAGTGCCAACATTTCAAAGGGGCGTAATTGTATTTGTAAACAATGGCTTTAGCCGTCGATTTTTCGCAAATAAAAGCTCACTCATGGAAATTAATCACACCAGCAGATAGAGGAATGTTTCCTCTACCAGCTAGCATTGTTAATTTGGAGGAGTGAGCTTTTATTTGCGAGAAATCGACGGCTAAAGCCATTGTTTACAAAATCAATTACGCCCCTTTGAAATGTTGGCACTGAAATATCAGATCATTTTTTCTCTCTATCTCTTTACACCACATTCGTTCTTGAAAATTGCACTGCACATTTCACAAGGGAAAGATTATAGACAGAAAGCTATCCCGAGTAAATCAATACAATCTCTAAAGACTGATAAGTCTGGTAGCTGGCTGTCTACTGGCGCCTGTTGTTTAAAGTAGCCGTTATCAGGATGATGTGAACAGTTTTGTGCAACTGATTGATTGGTGCATTAGTTTCTGGCAAAAAAATTAATGAATCAGCACAAGTCAACGCGACATTAACGAGGAACGGGGAGGGTAGTGTAAGATTTTGTGACTAGCAATTTTTATATTAAAACCGTTCCTCAGGATAGGGGGTTGCGGAAGGAGGAGCGCCTAATGTATCCTCATTTTCACGAAATACAGTTAATGCATGGCTCCTCTCATCACTAGTGTTCGTAATATCGTTCCTGTAAGCTCTTATGCAATATTTATATGCAGGGGGATGGTTGGGAATATAGGTGGTGGTGAACTTTTTCACTGTGCTATTACCAGTGCTGTAAATTCTCAAAATCATTTGAACATTTTTGATGAAAATGAGAAAAGTAGCTATTCGCTATCAAAGGGTCTGTTCATAAACTACGTAGACAGTTTTTTGGGATTATTGACCCCTCCCCTCCCCCTGCTTACACAATTGTCCATACAATTTTTTAAATTTTGTATGGGCCGTGGATAATTGCCCCCCCCCCCCCTAATCCCTAAACTGTCTACGTAGTTTATGGACAGCCCCAAAGGGGACCTCCTCCGAATGGGTGATATCAGTTGCTTAGTCATTTGACGAAGGCATGGATCATTCTCATTTGAGAAACGCTATATATCATTCGATTGAGTGTAACCTACACACAAACGGAGCTCTGGTCGACATTCCGGCGAAAAAGCTAAGCCAACCCGACACCAACCTGACTTCTATCAAACCCCAACCCGATGTTGACCCGACATTAACCCGACATAAACCCAAAATTGACCCGACATTAACACGACATTGGGTCGACATCGACCTTAAATTAGCCTTACATTGATCCGACATCGGGTCGACTTGTCTGTTCGGGACCATTTTCCTGGATTTCTTCCATACTCCACTGTCGTGTATCAAATGATACTGAGTGACTAAATTGACACTGACAATGAGCTTCGAATGAGAAAGGGGCTCTTCAAATTATGGTCATGTGAGAATTCGTTTACACAGAATTGATTGAATGGTTGTAGTGGTTCATCTTCAATCGAATGATATGAAAATTTACAGCACTGGGCTATTACTGTCCTCTCCCATGACTGGAAATCCTGTAAAACTATGTAAAACCATAAGGTATGCGGGACTGCTGCACTGCTGAACTTCAAAACGCTTTATTTGCTGACCAAGGATCTGACAAAAACATATTTTTAGTGTGCAATTTAGGATGATAAAAAATTTAAACAGGTTATTCAATGTCCATTAAAACTGTGAAAAATATAGGCAGAAAAAAAAAAGAAAAACAAAAAATTATTACCAGTTGGCTGGAAATGAACACAAAATTAATCAAAGTACCATGTACCTTGAGCTTTTGATATAGTGACAGATTGAGAACGATCTAAATTTCACTAATAGCATAGTTCTTCTTGTCGAAGAGTACAGCCACAAATGATGATTTGGTCAGCAAAGATTAGACTCTTGGTGAATAGTTACAAGTATTTACTATTAGCTGGTTGCATTGAGAACTAAAACTATAAATAAATCCGGAAAACTTTGAGATTAGGGCGTAATTTCTTTTGTAAACACACACTTAATTCGCCGATTTCTCGTGAATTAAAGTTCAATCTAAAAAGCTAACAACACGGACAGGTAGAGGAATGATTCATTTGGTATAGTATAGTTCGCTAGATTGTGCTTTGATTCGTGAGAAATCGCTGAATGACGTGTTTGTTTACAAAAGCAATTACGCCCAAATCTCAAAGTTCTCTGGAAATGGTATTTAATGTGAAGGATGCGAAAAATATCGGAGAACGAGAAGAAAACAAACAGACACTCTCGCGTGATCATCGCCTCTTTACTCGCTGGAAAAAAAAGAACAAAGCTGAGGGGATATATGGTTGGTTCGAATCACGAGTACGTGTGAAATGATGTGAGATGGAGAGACGAAAGATCTTTCGCGATACGAAATGAAAATTTCTCCCGCTCTACGCTTTCATGAACTTTTTATCATCTCTCGTTCGCGAACTTTTTGTGAGAAGTTCCTTTGGGATTTATCTCTGCAATGAGCTGTGATAGAACTTTTTTTGAAAATGATTTTCCCAACACTGGTTTTACATTAGGTGCATGAACATTTATTAATATTAAATTAATTCCATTTATTAGAAGCTTACACCACAAAATGCTTCTTTTTCTTTCTTTAATATGAACAACTTTTATTCATGATCCTTTCCTAATCAAAAATTGCTAGTCTTCTTGCCTTATTAATATAATTGACATGGACATCATATGGTTATTTGGTACAAATTTGGCATAGTTCGTACGATGATAGTTTGTAGCAAATAATTGTCGATATCATAAATGACGTGATGTTATATAAAAGTTTAATTTTGATAAAAGTTCCATAGAATCAATCTTGTGCGAGATGATATCGTTTATAAATTAAACCATTGCAAATCCACGACGCTCTTTTTATGTTTGAATATTGATGAGCATGCATCGAGCTTTATAAGGCGGTAAAGGAAAAACAGTTCAACCGAACTTACGGAGTGCATATAATAAAAATTGCTTTTGTACTGACTCTATACTTTATTCATGTGTGGTTTAAAAAGGAGACCAAACTATGCTGCAAAATGTTAGTATAAGTATAAGCGATGTTCAATGTTTTTATCGTACACGGGTCATGAAAGTTGTAACAGAATCGTTTTATAAAGCTAAGCAAATTGTTGGCTCACTTTAAAATTGTGTTATAATGATCAATGAATGTATGTTTAGAGCCTGAGTCTGATTCCAGATACCTGATATCAGTTTCTCACATCTAATCCTGTGACTTCAAAAGGATTGGATGTACTGGTACTATTGCGGAGAGGTGCTGGCGAAAGCCATCGGACCGACTCTTTCAGCAGATAAGACATAGTTTTGATATCTTTGAGTCTGCTACAAAGCTATAATAATATATTTATTAGCTTATATAAACATTATATAATATTACTTACAAACTCGGTAACTGGTTTTTGGAAAACAATTGATTCCAACCGGCACCTCTTCACTACAATATCTTAACGATTGTACTCAGTATTCATAATTAGTTTATCGGTCAACAGATATTAGGGATGATCACTTTTTAAATTGCTCAATTCTGAGAAGCGCAAATTTACGCAACAGATACTTTTTAGATTGAAGTTATAGAAATAAAGTAATTAACAACAATAAAAACTGGTACTTAAGTGAGTGTTGGGCTGATTGATTGATTTATCTTTATTAAGGAGGCTTTCAGCCTGGGGCTGGTTCTCCTCCAAGCAAGGCTGATTGAGTTTTCTTGCCATTTCTAATTGTAGTCCTGTATTCATGTACACCGGCTTTCATGTTCCACTCAGAATATGCAGTTATTGCTTTGTTTTCTGACCCATTTTTCTGTGTATCAAACACACGCTTTATTTTAGTTTTCAAAGTAAATTTGTATTGCCGTTACCCTTTATATTTGGATTTTTTCATCCGGCATGCAAAACAAGTTCTGCAATGAAAATAAAACAGGAGGGAAAGAGTGAAAAGGTACTCCATGAGAAATGAGAAAGATTATTCAGGATTCAATTTCAACTTTTCGTGAGGCAATATTTCATTGTGTTGAGTTTTCCGTTGCATTGAATTATGCATGCACGAAAACCACCAAGCGAAGCGATCAAAGCTCCTGACAGAAAAAATTCTCTTTCGGTAGGCCGGTGTTTCCATCCTGACCATCCTATTGAGATTTGATAAATGAGGTGATGTGAATGATCCTTAGTTTCGCTTTTGCAAAATTCCTGTTTTGTAGGCGGGTACAGTGGTGCTCAATCAAATGGAATTCCAGGGTAACTTTGTTTTCATGATGTGAATTATTAAATCAAGCTGAACATTGCATTCGGTCCTAAGTAACATTGACAGATTCTCATCGTTGACTGTCTATTTGCATCCTCACGGCCATGTTAAGGCATTTACAGTTAATTTCAGCACACAGATCGATGAAACAAGCTTTTATCTAGCATTTTATACGACAATCACAAAAAGAAACGATTCAATACCCAAGTTACTAACGAAAGAGAAAGTCGATGAAAAGAATTGATCAATGTTACTAAGAACCTAATGCATTGTTCAGCTTTAAAAGTAATTTGCTTTTCTAAGTGGTTCATATAGTGAAGAGTGGAGCAGTGGTGAATTTGAACTCGATCAATTCGAGATGTGATCAAGAGACCTGAAATTGCGTTCAAGTTGCATGAACGCCCATGCAGGTCATAAGAAAGAACTCGAGGAGAGTTTGCCAGAATGAAAAATGAACGTTGGTTATATGTTGCTATGGATGGAGCTGGTTTGGCCAGTTTCTGCCGGTGTGCTTGCTGGTAATGTGTTCATTGATAATGCCTCCATTGCCGATGAACGCGCTGTTGCTGGTGATGTGTTTTCTAATGGTGTGAATCTAGTTTCTCCATATTGTTAATTTTTAAATTATGCTCAGCTTCAGGTGGCGCAAGAGGTCTAAGTCCGAAATGTCGAACGATGAACTTTTTCAAATAAAATACATACTTCTATAAGTAAACACGTGATTTTGTGACCCTGAAGAACAAAAATATTGTTTATGTTGCGATATCTTCACTCGCTCTTGAGATATATGGCATAGCGCTTACATATTGATATATCGCAATCAGCATGAGTGACGAGGGAGCTTATTATGTTCGCGTGTCCTCCGTTTAGGCTGGATTCATTGATTTAAACCTTTAAATTTATTTTAAGCTCTTCGATGATGGAACAGTTTTAGATTAATATTATAATGATTCACTTTTTTCAGCCTTCGTTCAAGAAAATACAAAAACGTTGAAATGCATGATTACAATTGCATGAAAACTGTTAACTGTCCAAATAACCTCGATTGTTCTGACTATTGATTCATTATTAAACTTTACCAATATTTTTAAAAGCATTCCATATTCATTTAAGCCATTCCATGGGGCATAATAAAGTGTTTGTTTCAATTCCAATAAAATATCAAAAGTTGAAATCAGTTGAATGTATTGAGGTTAGCTAAAATTGAGCTTATGTGTATTTTGTAATACTTGTTTATTGAACACCCTGTTGCATAGGTGCCTGGTGTGCTCTCGCTCCCTTTGTTGACGGTGTGACTCGACCGCGCTGATCTATTATTAGGTATAAAGAAAATATATGTCGCGATCGAACATGCGAGCTTGGCACTTGACCGATCAGTTTTTGGTGTGTTCTTAACATGATCATGAGGGCCGTGGTTGAAGATGGTAGTCACGGCGGGTCGTGTTTGATTGTGGGGTTTGGTGGTGACGACGAATTATGAAAGAAAAAACAGTCGTTTTAAAACGCAATAGAGTTCGGTCGAGATCCAGGTTTAAAAGATCATCGGTAGTAGAGGATTATCCTTGTGTAAAGGGCACCAACGTGGAGTTTGAGTTTGAATAAATCCCAGATATTATATTATTATTATATATTCAATGATAAATATTTAAAACAGCATCAAAACACATCTGGAAGAAGCAACATCATTTGATTTTCTCTAATGTATGTTTAACGTTTATATGACAGTACAATTAACCATTTTATGTTGCCTTTCCAGTTTCCAGTTTCCTCCGTTTAGGCTGGATTTATCGATTTAAATCTTTAAGTTCATATTCAGCTTTTTGATGATGGGACATTTTTATATTAATATTAATATTAAAATGATTCACTTTTTTCAGGCTTCGTTCAGGAAAATACAAAACAATGATGCATGATTACAATTGCATGAAAACTGTTAACGTTCCAAATAACCTCGAATTTTGTGACTATTGATTCATTATTAAAGTTTACCAATATTTTTAAAAGCGTCTATTGGTTCTCTGTGTAAGTTCAGCTGATCTGACAATAACAGAGTAGCAACCGTGGACGGTCAATCATGCTCATGCTCATGCTCATATTGATATATGGCAATAAGCATACTTGCAGTGCTCTATGAAGTGGGGGACATAATAAGACATAATGGAAGATAAAGAGAGATAGAAAACAAGAAAAACGAGGGTATGCTTGTGATCGCAGATACCTTATGAGGAAGAAGGAGATTTAAATGAATTTGAAATGTAATCTGATTTCAACGTTAAGTATAAGGGATACTTATCAACAATTGTTCTTTTCTCCATGTTGAGAAGGTGTTGTTGATGAAGATTAACATTTGGAAATTAACTTTGGTTCAACTTATGCTTCCATTGCTATTTAAATCATCGTGATAATTCTTTCAGTGTGATATTTTACAACCTGCATCCTGGGTTCATGACCCAGAAAAATTCAAAAACAATAGAAAAGCTGCAATTTATACCACGTTTAAAAAAAAAAAGATCAACGATTATCCTGCAACGGTTTCTTATGACTTTCGTAAAGCTGACCACCGTATCATCATAGATGTATTGTCTAGCATGGTATGGGAGAACATCCCTGATCCTGAGGCTTCAGCGAAAACCTTTTTACATGTCTTGAAAAGAACTCACTACAACGTTTCTCAGGTTCAAGTCAATCAAGAAAGCAGCATTGAGAAGATTTACGAAGTATCGCACGCTTCCTCTGAAACTTCATTATGTGAGACTGAATCACATGCAGCGCAAACTATGGCTATATTATTATTATTTAACTTTATTAGGGAGGCTTTCAGCCTTGGGCTGGTTCGCCTCAAAAAAAAAAAATCTTATGCTATACCCAAAATCCTTTTAAAACTATGTGAACGAGCAACGCAGGGAGTCTGGCCTCCCATTGTCTATGAAAATCCATGGAGAAGTTGTTGCCACCGCTCATGATGCAGGGGAAATGGATTGAATGTTGACCTTAATGCCCTAAATTTGGGCCCATGCATAAATTCAGCAATCTACTATATTTTCAATAGAAACCAAAAATATCCATCAGTACCATTCCAATGACGCGTTCATCTAGATAAAATTGATAATAGCAGATTTTTAGTGATGGGTCCAATCTTAGATCCATAGGCCAACATTAGAGCCATTTCCCCTGCCAGTGTATTTGCTAATGAGGTACTAAGTGACTACCATATTTCCCTGGCTGCCAGGAACGTTCCAATAAATAATCAAACGCTGAGTACAATTGATGTTAACGCTGAAATGATTTCCAAGGCCGTGCCTCTCAAGTCATTCTTCAATACTGAACCTGATGGAGCTCCATCTGTAGTTTTCAAGAGATGAGACACATTCTTAGCTTGTTAATTCTCGCGTCACTTTTCAAATAGACCAATGTAACATATCCACCATTTTGAGAAAATCGAAGTTGAAGTTCGACAGATTATTATTTTAACTGTTAAGAAACAATACATTTTGCAATACTATTTTTAATGGAGTCAGTGAATAATAACGTTGAAAATTCAGTAGAAACGATGAAATCACAATTTAACTTTGAATTTCATGCTACAATATAGAAAAAAAACCACATAGGACGTTTTGACTAGTAAAGTTGTACATTGGACATGTTACATTGGACGATTTTTCTCACTGACATAATCAATGAGTGTTACATTGGACGTTTTGATCTACATGATACTAGATTCCCTTTCACAGAATTCCTAGTAGAATACCTAACGTTAGATTGGCCCCACCTTTAGAAAACGAGCACCAATCATGTTAGGCAGTCCGAATGCCCGAAGTAACAATCATGTACCCATCATTTCAAACTTTACATTGGACAATTTTTGACCTATGATTATCTTAAATAAATGAAAGTAAATTTCGATGGGTGTTTTTGTATCACATACAATGATAGAAGAGCAATAGTTTGTATCGCTTAACTCGATTTGTTTACATTTGTTACATTGGTTTATTTGAAAAGTGATGCAAGAATTCCGCTTCATTGTCTGTTCCGTCGTCTCTCCAGTGGCATATTTCCATCCTGCTGGAAATTTGCGCACGGGAAGTCCACAAAAAGAGAAGGAAGCGATAACTATCGCGGAATTATGCTTCGAAGTTATTCGAGCTAGTGGTTATGGAACCGTTGCTGTCCTATTGTTGGCAGTATTTGAGTGCTGATCAACACGGATCTACTGTCGGCCGCTCTACAATCACCAATCTGATGTGTCTCACAACGTATATTACCGAAAGCATGTCGAATCGGGTTCAAACGGACGTTATTTATTCAGGAATTATTAAGTATTTCTTATTTGTGAGACATGTCCAGGCTGCAATAATTCATTAATAAGATTCAGTAAGATCTGACCAGTGACATGAAAGCAATCTTGAATAACTCTAGCATTAACATTATATACAACAGCCGATTTTCTTAATGAAAAGCAAATAACTCTAAGTTCATATAATTGGATGAAAACCTTCAAATCTACCACTACTATTAACCGGCTTGTGTGGGCCCGATACACCCCAGTGTAGCATAAGCTTATTTAGAGCGAAGCAGCCCTGCAAATAGCTTGATGAGAGTGTGCGTGTGAACTCTACACAGAGTACGTATGAACCATCAGAGCCACCATCACTCTTGGCTTTTTCCTTCATCGTGTTTCAAGACGTGTTCCGCAGAGCTCCGGCGCTGGGTGATTCCTGGGAGTTAATAATTGAGTTTCATATTGGCGATCCTGCCAGGATTCCCTTCATTAACAACAGAAAGTAAGGACCTAAGTAGTTTTTTTTATAGTAAATATCGGAGCCTAAAGATCGCCAGAAGGCAAAATCCAGAGGAGAAACGTCGAACGAACGGATGGAGCGTATCGAGAAGATGCTAGTGGATATGGCTAAAGTTATGACAAGATTACAGTCATGTGATACACCATCGTCATCGCGCCTCCAAACCGAACAAAGCTGGAACATCACAAGCGGAAAAGCCAACTAACAGGAAGGAACACCGTCGGCTATACGTTGGGACAATATTAAGCCATTTCCTACCGAGGTTCCGCAAAAAAAAAATGTGGGAAGAATGGAATCGATATATTGAAAATTTTGAAATCACGGCTTCCTTGAGCAATGCGCATGACCTTGTCAAAAGGAAACAACTGTTGTTCCTCTCTATGGGTCCAGATCTGCAGGAAATAATTCGTGCTGCTCAACTGCGGTAAAATCTGGGGGACCCCAATTGTTACAGAGCTTTCGTAACAAATATTCACGATTATTTTCGATCTATGACAGATACAGCGGCGAGCACGAAGCGTTTTCCTGTATGAAGCAGGAAAGAGGTGAATCCGCCGTCGCTTTCCACGCACGCTTGATGTGTAAAGTTAGACTGTGCAATTACAGCGCCGAGGACCAGGATCGATTCGTACGAGCACAACTGCTGAATGGATTGAAAAACAAGGAACTAGTTAAAGCGGCTAGAACTTTTCGGTATGAGTCCAACTACATTGTGGCCTGCACACTGCGACACGTGACGAAGCATATGAAGCTAAAAATGCGCAATCAATGGACCCCAACGTCTTCGAAGCCGGAATGCTTCGAATCAGAATTACAAAAGAAAACCCAGAAGCTACAGCGAGCGCGATATTGAACCATCCCTGAAACGACAGAAGTACGACCATAGCCTGGGTCGACGTTTACGGTGCTCGAGGTGCAATCTGCTAAACCACAGAAACGGTATATGCCCAGCACTGCAAAGGAGCTGCAACAATTGTGGCAAACTTGGGCATTATGCGGCAGACTGTCGGAAGAAACGCGTAAATACAATCCAAACAAGCACGAAGATCCAAGAAATGACATGTCCGGAGACGACACTCAGGACGAAACCAAACAGGTACTGTAATGTTCTTATTTTCCTTTTAGTGCGTTAATGCTCTCTCTTTGGAAGACGTTTTGATTGAACGTAGTTTGGGATCATCGAGTCCGATTTGTTTCCTCATCGACTCTGGTGCGGACGTGAAAATTATTAGCGGGAAGGATTGGGAGCTAATTTACACAGCAAAAAATTAATTTTAATATCACATCAAAGTGGATGCACTTCAATCGTGTCGAAAATATGGTGTAATATTACTTGCCAAAAAGGGCAAAATTATCATTAATACAGTGCATGAACTGACATTACGTTGCTTTTACTGCATTTGTTTATTTGTGTGGCCATACAAATTACATGAGATTTTCGACATGATTGAAGTGCATTCTCTTGGATGTAATATTAAAATTTATTTTTTGCTGTGTAGCATGAACATAAATCTGGAAATGTCGAACTTTAACTGATCAAGATCCTCGATAAAAGAATACACGCGTACGGTTCCAAGAAGCCAATGGTTGTGGAATGCTCGTTCGAAGCTGAAACTACTGTAGCGGATATCATCAAACCTCAAATCACTGCTATCTTCCATGTTATATGCCGCGGAACTAGGTCGCTTCTTGGACGATCTATAGCAAGCGACCTGAGGTTACTGCAGATTGGGCCCACCGTGAATAACTGTGAGCTCTCGAGCGATGGTGGCTCTGATGGTTCATACGTACTCTGTGTAGAGTTCACACGCACACTCTCTCATCAAGCTATTTACAGGGCTGCTTCGCCCTAGTTAAGCTCATGCTACACTGGGGTGTATCGGGCCCACACACGGCTGTTTTATTTCATTAGGTTCATCGACCAATTCAATGGATTGGTTAATCAATGGAACACTGTCAGCAAAATAATCATTTAATTAAGATGTAATCACTTGTTTTAATAAAAATTTATAAAATTTCCACAACTTTTTTTTTTTCTCCTTTGGTTTGTTTTTTCCGTCGATCTTGTTTTCCGTGCTGAGCACTAATGCTACCGACGTGCCAGGAAGGCAGCTTCCATACCTGGACCCTACCTATCGACCCATCAACTCATGAACCGGGGACCAACGGCTTTACTTCCCATCCGTGATCAGAGATGTTATGCCTCAGAACATCCCGGCGGCGCCGACTGGGATTGAACCCAGGCCTGCTGGGGTGAGAGGTAATCACGCTTACCACTACACCACTGGCGCCGTTAAAAAAATTTCCACAACTTGCTGTTGGTTTTTTTTTTATTAATTTATTTGAAATAGTCGTACAACTCGGATCTGACCTTCGATTTTGTTTTCCGTGCTGAGCACCAATGCTACCGACGCCAGGGAGGCAGCTTCTACACCTGGACCCTACCTATCGACCCATCAACTCATGAACCAGGGACCAACGGCTTTACTTCCCGTCCGAAGGAAGGCGTGATCAGAGATGTTATGCCTCAGAACATCCCGGTGGCGCCGACTGGGATAGAACCTAGGCCAGCTGTGGTGAGAGGTAATCACGCTTACCACTACTCCACCGGCGCCGCTGCTGCTGATTTTCATGAAATACATTATTATCGCGTATGTGAAGATTTATGTATTCCAATCAACCCATTGTCCAAAATTGTTTGTAGTCGTTTTTACAACGCTCCAAAATTCCCAGGTGTGTGGGACAATTATTGGTAGCTTCTTTTTCTTCGACAGCCTTTCCATTTCATTAACGTGTTATCCGGTTGTCCTATTTTCGGCACCTCTAAATTAGCTGTTCAGACATTAAAATGTAATCAGTTTGCGGATGATTAACCAAGGAATCGTTTGAATACATCTAACAAGATGTTCTACTGGGATAATTCAGTGTTATTAACGTTTGAAAATGGGGTGTCGAAAATAGTCTTAGGTGCCGAAGCCAACATTTACCCTACTCTTAATTTTAACAATGAAATGATTTGTTATAATGAAATATGTTGTTGTACAACGGACCTAATTTAGTTGTTGATATAAAAAGCAAAACAGCACGATGTATTAAGAATGTATTGTGAAGGTGCGTATATGATCAGCTATATTTATACCTAGGGGGCGACCCCGGCGTAGTAGTTAACATCCTTACCTCTCACGCCAAAGTCACGAGTTTGACCCAAGTCACCCCCGGACAAGTCACGAATGACGCAAGAGTGTTAAAGTGACTATAATAAAAAAAACTATATACCTGTTATTTGTGGGCTTAATTATGTATCAAAGGTAGAATAATGCATCTGCTACCCAGTATTTCTACCTATCATTCAAGACTTGTTGAAGCTACTTATATTTCAATGTCAGAATCTTACATAAATTGTTATGGGCTATTTCTAGTGTCATCGCACATGGATATGAGAACTATTATTTCACTTTTTGACGTAAAACTAACGCATAGCGAAAACGTTCAAAAAGATTTCAAGTATATTTGTGAAAAATATCATATCCACGTGGAAAACCAAACACGACTGCATGGTGAAATTTAAAAACTCGTCAGTAAATACAAGGAGAAGTGGAATTAACCTCAACGATAAAAAGAGAGATTTGATTCTGATCATCGGAGTAGGCTCGAATCTAGTTTTGCCATCAAGGAATTCATCGAAGAGGAGCTGAACGTTCTTTCAATATCAAAACTGAGGGAGACCTTCAAAGCAGTTTAATAAGCTGAGCGAAAGAAGCAAACGTCGTCTCGTCGACAACGAGGAAGTAAATCCAAAGGTAGACAGCATCGAGAAGGCCTTATTTATTGTGCGACGGACTGCCTATAATCGACGAGACTTTAATCTGGTTAAGATCATTGGACACCTTATTGAAAACCAAGAACATTATAAGAAAATACACGCGCAGTTAACAGATGAACGTGGAATGATGTCACATGAAGAAGTATTTAGTATGTTCATTGAAGCTAGCTCAAGCAAAGGTCAATAGAGGCACCGTCAAGATTTCCACCATACAACGTTATCGGGACATTTTAAAAAGTATATGTTTCCATTGAGGAAACTGCGTCCAAGATAAGGGTTAAACTACAGGCTCTGTTGGAATATACAGTCCAACGAATCATAAAAGTTATTGAGATGGAACTCGACGAGTTTATGACATCAAATAACCTGGAATATGCAGAATTGATTCTATTGAGTAGTTGGAGCCGGTTCAACCGGTTATTCCCAGCATCATCAAAAACTGCCAGACGAATGTCAAGGTGATTCTGATGTATTCTCATCAACACTCCCTCCAATACGATTATATATGGTGAATAATCCGAACAAAATTATGTGGTTTAACCGCATGCCTCAAAACATTCGATTTTGGGGGCTATTCATCCTGCAATTCGTGAAAGAGAGTAAAGAGATAATTCTTGCTACAAAATAAGACGTGGAGAAAGAAATGCAAGGACCAATACCAGTGAAATTTGATCTATTATACGGAAACACATTCTTAGTTGATTTTAAATTTGCACTAAGTATGATTGACGGTAAGGTGTTAACATATATTTGTGGTAGTTCATCAATGCAGAACTGTCCTATTTGTGGCGCAACTCCAAACGTAATGAACAACAAAGACAAATAAGAAAAATAATTTCTATACAAAGTAGATACCCTAGTCCATGGTGGGTATATAAATGGTGATACAGCTTTCTCACTATATAGGCGAGGAGGTTGCGGGGGGGAAAAGTGTGGTTTTGGAGCAAATTGTAAACAAACACGGTCGCAGTCCCATACAAAAATCCAATATGGCTGAATCATGAATTTGACACATTAGAACACCTATATACAGTCACCTTCCCAAGTAACACATAAAACATCTTTTTGAAAAATAATTAGAACGGCTTGTTGTATAACTGTATTATAAAGTGATGCAGAAAACATCCCACGTTATATCTGAGGTTTAAAGATGTTTTCTTCATACTTCTTAGATTCAACATTTTCCAAAATAGTTTTCTTTTGCTTTTATCTTTAAATGTTATTTAAATGTGCATCTTACTGTTTTAATACCACTTTAAAACTTGTCGTATACAAAATCAATCTTAGTTGAATTTATAAAGTTCTTGAAGAGATTCTGTACTTTCCAGATTGACGTAAACATTGACGGCGTCATTGAGCCGGACTGTCTCTTCATGCAGTGATTGACAGTTTCTTATGAGGTATTTGGAGGTTTGTTATAAAGAAAGTTGAAAACACTTTTTTATGACATCTCATAAATTAATACAACTGAAAATAAGGAGTTGAAAATACGTAAAAATTACATTCTGGCAATTAGATGTACGCTTTGCTACTAACAAAACGCCTTCATGACGGATCGAAGGCGTGGTGAACGAGAAAATAATGTTCATGCCATTGGCAAGAACATCATAGATACTTATAAAATTTATTAATAAATAAGCGGTGTTGGTCTAGTTAGGAAGTAATAAGTCTAACACGCCAAGGACCAGTGACCCATGCTCAATTTTTTTTTATTTTATTTTTGTCGCTGGTTTTTATGATGTTTCCAAAACATATTATCAGACCAGTATTTAGTTGTATAAGCTTGCGCGTCTTGCGCTTTTTAGGTTGTATAAATGTATTAAATGATGTATATTGAAGTATTAGTGATTCTTTACGTTAGTCATTAAAAAGTATTTTCAACTTCTTTATGACAAGCCGTGTTGCTTGGGTTGCCCTAGTCTATGCTATACCTCCACTTCATGCATGGATTCGCTTCTTTAAATGTATGCTGCGTATTTCGTATCGTATGGATATAAAGCAATGGAATGTTTTACAGCCATATAAAGAACAGTATTTGCAAAGAATTAAACAAGTAACGGCGCAGCTGTATGAAAAATTTGGAGTTAGAGTTCATCAACCAAGAACGGGAGGAGCAGGTAGGTACTAGCACAACAGGTAACGTTTGTCGACAAGAATTCGCAAATCCTCATCTTTTAAGCAGCATTTAAAATATATTCCGGATAAAATTGATGCCTATTGCAAAGACACATACCGACTTTATCTTTTTTTACATGATTGGTATAAAATTTCTGCAATTGGTATAAATCATTCGCCAGCTCTTCTATTCATTAGTACCATTTGGATGGAGAAAAGAAGACAACCAAAAAAGCATTGAGCTATCCCGATATTGTCAAAAGTTTTATATTATTCAAAAATTCTGAAAACTGCTCAATAGTCTCTGATGATAACTGCAATGCATTGGAAGAATTTTGGAAGCTGTTGACGAAGTTGAAGAAGATTTAGCTAGTGATAATATCAGTACCGAAAAATAAAAAAAAATGTACAATTTCGAGAAAACAATAAAAAAAAAGATTAAAATAAAATGTATACCTTTTCTCCCAGTTATTATTTTTATTATATTCACTTTAACACTCTTGGGTTATTCGTGACTTGTCCGGGGTGAGATTTTAACTCGTAACTTTGGCGTAAGAGGTACGGATGTTAACCACTACGCCAGAGTCGTCCCCGCAAAATTTAATTTTAATCCCCCCATTTTTCACTCATTCTGTTACCTATCTTATAACTGAAATAAACTAGGAAGAATGAATATAACCATTCACTTAAATGGAAGCTTTGTTGTAAAATTCACAAAATGTTGTGCGTAAGTAAATGTTACAGAAAAAAAAAATTAAAAATATTATCATTAAAGATCAACTAAGTCCATATCAAAAGTTGTTCGTGAATCATCAAAATTTGTTCTTCGTCGCTCAGTTAGTAATAACAACCATTCAACATCTTACATTGAAGCCAAAATGAAGAAAATAATTTTGTTCGCCTGCTTGTATGGAAATTTCCCATAGTGGCATGGTGGGACAGGTATATCATGACTAATTTTATACTGGAAATTTGACTACCCTGGGCAATACTTCTTATTCTTCTTATTCTTCACATTTCAAGCTTATTGCATATCGCATATTAGCTTATTGCGTGCTCTCAACTTAGTGTTCTAGATGCACTTCCACAGTTATTAATTGAGAGCTTTCGGTGCCTGTACCATTTTTGCATTAGTATAATTGTGTGCCAAGTCCAATCATACTTCTATTGCCCAGGGAAGTCGAGAAATTTTCCAACCCGAAAAATTCCTAGACCGGACCGGTAATTTGAACCCAGCCACCTCCAGCATGGTCTTGCTTTGTAGCTGCGCCTTTACCGACTGAGCTAAGGGAGGCCCCGAGCCCATGTTTTCCATGCAATAATCAAATGTATACTTGTTGGCATGGCAAGCTCTAAATTAATAAATAAGATGAGAACCAGGAAATCGATCACATAAGAAGTGTTTTTGGGATTTGTTTCAACAACATTCTGGGAATTAACGATGTTTATGGAGCTTATTTTGTTTTTGTTTCATTACATATTGGTTTGTCAAATATTTTTAAGTGTTACTGTAGACCCTGTTACCATGCGGTTTTTCACTCACCATCGTCAGTCGACTCCATCTACATTGAAAAACATGTTGAAGACAACGTTTTTCTTAGTGGTAAAACAAATATTGCGACACAACTTATCGATTGCATTCGGTGCTCAGTTGACGTTCGCTGATGGCATAATTCCCAGATGCATAATTTAGGTTGCATTGAATGACTGTGCCATGGATCCATCCTAGAGGAATTCGATTTGATTATGGTCGTAATGTCTGGAAATTATTGGTCATTATATTACATTGATGTGCTATTTCAGTAATTGATAATAGTTTAAATAACCATCATAATTAGACTGGACAATATTCGAAAGCTTCATTTACTCTTCATAAGAAAGTCCAAGCTCAATTCAATGAGACCAGTTTTGAAGGCTATTCCCACAATTATCCATAGTAAATTGTGTTGCCCAATTAAGCATTTGATAAATAGTCTCATCGTAGGACGAACAAAATACAAAGTTTGTTTTGAAAATATAATTAACCTAAAAGAAACAGAAGGAAAATACCTGGAGACAAGAACGACTAAAATCAGTCCAATTTAGCAGCAGAAAGGCCCAGACCTAGCCCATCTGTTATCATTTGTGCATCATTCCTCTTTTTGCTGGGTTTCAACATTGAAGAAGCGAATAAAGTTAATTATGATGAGTAAAGAATTCGTGGATAATTCATTAAGCTGCTAGAAATTTGATAATTTTGAATGGGGAGGATGAAGTATGCAATGGGAGATAATGTAGGAGATAATGAAGTCAAAACTGCAACTACTCACTGGACTGGATGGCTGACAGACCGACTGCATCGTCATCATCGCTCTATCGTCATCATCGTGGCAGGTTTTTCTTTCTCTCTTCTATTCTTGTTTATACTCTGACGGAAGAGTATTATTTGGTAGCATGGTTTGTTTATTTCAGTGAGCTAGGTACTAGAAATAAGATTTATCACCAGCGAATATTTTTAAATCAATTTATTTGGCAAGGTTCAATTACGTCAATTTTGCGGACTAGATTTCTTGTGACTTATGTATGTTAGTCGGGTCTTAATACTCGTGGTTTACTTGAGGTTAAGGGCTATAATTTTGAAACAGGTTTGCATAGTTTACACTTAGAAATGATTACCGACTCCGCTAAATTTTACGGAAATCAGGTATTTTAATTCATTAGTTTTAAGGCTTCAAAACATGGAAAACTTCACCACAATAATGGTAAGACTCGATTATTAAAATAAGGCTGACAGTGTTTTGAAATTAAAATCTAGTGTTCAGCTGTTGAAAGCTCGGTAAAAATTAGCGAAGTCGGTAATAATTTCTAAGTGTGTATTTACGCAGGTATCGTTAAACGGGGAATCTTTTATAATGCGGGTAACTGCCTTTGATAGTATAATATAATGATAAAATGTACTCTCTGCACATTTTCCGAATTGGAAACATTGGTTCTATATTGTATTGCCCTAGATATCGTATGGATATTTATTATAGTATGTTTTACATACTTCCAAACATATTTAAAAAATAATCTTCTTACTTTTCACCTGTTTGAAAAGGCACTGAAACAATCACTTTTGAAATGTATTTCCGATAAACCACCATAAATTAAATATTGTATTATTATTCCTTATTATGTTTACTAATTATATACTCATTCAAATTTTCCTATTTCTTGAACAAAATTGTTTCACGCATGTATTATACATTCATCGAGCATTATCAACGTAACCTCAAATCAAAATACTGATGTTCGGTCACAAGACTTAAAAAAATGGTGCAAATGCAATAATTTCTGTTAAATATATTACTAAAAAATTGACTCTCCTTAGTAATACAAAATTTTAAAAACATTCATTGCTGTAACAAATATGTAACATAGATATTATGCCTCAGAAAATTCCGACGGCGACGAATGGGATTGAACTCAGGCTGTTTGGAGTGAGAGGCAGTTACGCTTACGATTTAATATAGCTTAACAAATAATAAATCATTGGGTTTATATCTTTCTGAAAAATTGGTTCGCATTTTAGGATTATTAGTTCAATTTTTTTTAATAACTTTTGACGTCAACAATTAAAACTGAATCTACAAAATGTTCAACCAGATTCTGAATCATTTGTTCCACCTGATCTCATCACATACCGTGGTAGAGGCAACAATAGCTGCAATTTGAAAACCTACGACTGGATGCCTTCCTTCAGATAACAACTTAAGGGCGGTAAAAATCGATAGAACTGCTTCAAACACATCGTCGGTACATGACCAAGTCGGCGATCATCTCTTTTGGCCAGTGGTGACGGGGGAAAACCCCTCACCATCCCTCTCCAACGGGGGAGTATGGTAAAGAGACATGATCAAAACGATTTGTACCTTCCTAAAAAGTTGTCCTTGCTCGCTTTCTACTCTCTATATACAATTTTCACACTGCCGTACTCTAATGGAACTATCAACTCTATTATTTCATCTACTCATCTATCTTATAAAAATTACCACTTTAGTCTGTTATTTGAAATTAGCATCTTCAACTATCATTTAAGGTTTTGTCAGACTTTATGATAGAGACCTGCAACTGAGCGGCTATGCAGTTCAACGTAGTATTGGTATGGTGGTGTTAAGTGTTTCAGCGCCATCGAGGATAATACTCGGTTTAATCGAAGACATCATATCAAGATGACTGGCAAATTTTCCAGAATCCAAGCGACAGATAAAGTAGTGCAGCGCTTGAGTGAAGGTGGAAACAACGCATAGAAAAAAGAGCAAATACACAAACCATTCTTCTGAGGATGTAGTCTTTGCTATCAAATTCGTTCGAAGCATTTACCTTTGAGTTGCAGATGACGCGATTATACCTGTCTCGTAGCGTTCGTATGAGAAAATGGAAGAGTTGCCAGTCTTCTTGATATGTTGTCCTCGGATTAATCCAAATTTTCGAAAATCTGCATTACCTTTAAATACCCCATTCGGTAAGCACCAACAGAAGAATAAGCTTTGAAAGCACGCAGCCATTCTCTATCGTCTATTAGAGGGTTTCTATGTATGAGTAAAGTCAGCATCGCTTTCAAAAGAGTAGAAAGTTGCGGAATTATTTACAATATTTGTGTTTTCATTGGTCTCGATGAATTTCAGAAGTATTCCGCTGATTCCGTCAAGCGCCTTCTGCTCACGGCTCCTGATTTTGCCTGGATCTTTCATCGACGTGAGAAGCTGTGTTCAGGTACTTCACGGCTACTAAATTTTGTGAAAAAGACAATATAAACTGTGAACTGTACACTCGTGTGATTATTCTCAAGTCTCAAAATTACCCGTAAAAGGAGTAAACCAAGACATAAGAACATGAGTGAAAAAACAAACCCCCGACGAGTTTATCAGCAAACGATTCCAGAAATATCGAGTATGCGTCTATTGAGATAGACATTCAGACAAAGATGGCATCAGATGATGATGACGTAAGTGTTTCTGAGACCGATATTGCTGCTTTCTACGGCGGGAGAGAAGATGAAGATGAGGATTTAAAAGTAAGTACACCGATTCTCGCCGCAGAAAACTGAACCTGGTAGTGTTTAAAGCCTGCACTTTACTTGTGATCGATACCATCATGATCTGCACAGTCGCTGGTGACACTGTACCGGCGAACTTATTCCACTTTAAACGAATTTGTTGTGAATTTGTCACTTGTTTACCGCATCCTCAAAGTTTTCGCTTGACAATTACCCAATATTTTTCGATCGGTCTGAACTCAGGGAAATCTGGAGGTTTAATCTCTTTGGCGACGAAATTAACATTGTTTGCAGCATACCATTCTAGTACCTCCTTAGAGTAGTGGCAGCTGGCTAGATCCGGCCAAAACATAACGTTGGTCTTGTGTTGCCGAATGAAGGGTAAAATCCGCTTTTTCAGACACTCTTTAATGTAAACCTTCGACGTCATTGTGTGAGATGTGATGAAATCCTTGGTTTTAAGGCCACAACTGCAGATTCCTTGAAAAATCATTAGTTTCCGAGCAAACTTATCAGCAAAAACAAATTCATACCTGAAAAGGACATCCCCACGACCAGTTTCCAGGTAAATTTTTTGTCCGAGGATTTTTTTATAATCCATTTTGACATACCTATGTTTCGTCATCCATTAAAATACAGCCATCAAATTTCGTCAAAACTCGTTCGTATAGTAATCGTGCTCGCTTTTTGGCCACTAAATTTTGTTTCAGGGAGCGATTCGGATGTTTACTGGTACAAAAAGACTTATATCTTTCTCTTGAAAGGATGTTACGCACGGTGGAAAAGTTGGAATCGTATTTCTTTGCCACGAACACTGTCCATGAGCAACGATTCTTCCAGCTAGTAACTGACAAAATAGGGAGATTCGCTTCACGATAAGTCTCACAATTAAAATATGTTCCCCTGGATTAAAAACTGGTTCTGATCCTTTCTTCCACCCTATTTTTGTTTTTGGTGACACAACTTTGTCGCTCCAGTTCCGGATCATCCCGCAGAGCAAATAAAATGAATTAAATAGAAAAATTGCAATTAAATCCGACTTGGGGGAAAAAATGACACCGCTGATTTGAACGCACGCTCGGGGTTTGGAAATGTAAATAAATATATACCTACAAACGAGAAATGTGAGGTTATGAATGTATGGGAAATGAAAAAGTACGCCTTCCGCCAAGCTCTGACAGAAACAATAGGCAGCAAAAGAGAAATTGATTTATTGCACCCCTAATCATAACCGAAAAAATGAGATAGAGGGAGAGAAAGAAAAAAGGAATTCGAAGGGAAAGTGCACCCTCTTTCACAACTTTTCACTATCCCGCGATCCTCTAATCCAGTCGAGCGGAAGGGTATTTCATTATGACATCATCATCGGCGGATCAACTGTTTGAATAAAGCGCACTTCACTCCCCTCGAAAACTAATCACACACAGCAGCGAAGTGGGACGGGACGATGATGGGAAGGGGGAAGCTTATTGGCTCACAACTTGTGAGGGTTCGAAAAGCGTGGCCTTATCAAAATAGCTAAGGCGAAAGCGTAATATAGAAAGAAAACAACTTTTGATGATCCCTTAATTTGGTCATATTTCATACCGATTGTGAGGTGAATTTAGTGAAAAAATTAAATTCAATTCATTGAAATAAAATGCCATCTATCAAGTTGCAAGCGGTACGCGATGCCCTAGGGAACTAAGCATCCACTTTTGTTTCCGTACTCATCTGACGTGCTTAAAAAGCATTCAATTGTAATGTTTGAAGATGTCTTTCTCATTCACTCATGTATCCTGCACATTTCTAGTGCTGCATAGGGCCTACTTGAAAAATTTCCATCCTGGGCGGCTGCTCACTTTCGCCATGACCTGAACCCAGGTCAGATTCCTGTCGACTTCCATTATATCCTTGTTGAGGCTCCACCAACTTGGGGCGATGCATGCTTGGCATATACAATTTTGGTCACGAACTGCTCATTTGCTAATAACTTTACATACAGTTGACAAAACATAGGTCTGTTCGAAGCAGTAGATAGAATAAAGTTTAAGCTTGTAATAAATATGTACGAAAAAGTAGATTTTTATTCAAGTAATAAACTGTATTTGTTTTTGCGTTGTAAAAATCAAGTGAGAAATGCTCGCTGCACATCTCGGACTTAAAGTGGAAAATTCACTGGTGTTGATTCAAATGTCAAGATTAACCTACTTTTTGCATATCTGTAGTAAGCTTTGATCCTAATCTATCAATTGCTAAAAAGAAAAACAAATTTAAGCAACTGAGTGAAAAGTTATTAACAAATGAGCATTTGGTGTGTACAACTGTGCATGCCAAGCATGTTGCGATGTCTTGCCCTGTTCCCCTTCCTAGTGTGTGGCCGACCGACCACGACTTACGTTCTTGAATCTTTGTTGATATCGGCTTGTGATGTCATCGACAATGGAGCTCAGCATTCGAGATCCTGTTGTGAGGCCACAAAGAGAGCCAATAGACGATGCTTGGGACTAAAATTCATCCTCAATGTGTAAAAACTAGTGATCTCAAACAAGACAATACCAGCAACGTTCGCGCCCGAATGCAGGTCAAAAAAGGAAATTGCATGCTTGGTTTATTTTCCTGAATTTATTTATTTATTATTTATTATTATTATAGTCCATCTGACTTGATAGTTTCAATAAAACACTTAAATCTAAATGTAGTCACTCATTAAACATTAAAAATTGGCCGACAGCAAACGATGACGAAACCTGGAGGCATTGATGTCAAAGTCAAATAGGTCAGTGGCGTAGCGTACCCTGGTGACACCCGGGGCGGATTTTGTGGGTGTCACCCCATGTTTTATATGCACATGAGTACTTACCATAAATTACTGTTTCCTTAATAAAACATAAATAAAACATCTAGTTTACCAAGCCAAAAACATCGTTTATTTGAATACAAAACAAGAAATCAGCAAATCTTGACACGTCTTGACTTAACTGCAGCAAATTGTCTTATGACTTCGTCAAAGTCAGTGGAGTTAGCGTATTCGCATTCAATAGACAACAAAGCCAACCCAGTTAAGCGCGATTGTGCCATAGTTGTTCGTAAATAACTTTTTATCAACTTTAACTTGGAAAAGCTTCGCTCACAGGACGCCACGGAAATACACACGGTTAGAAACAACTTCAAACCAACCGTGAGATTTGGAAGTGTTTCCTGGAAGTCCCATTTGACGATGAACTGTAGCACATCCAGTGCACTCCATCGTTTGGCATCATCCATAATTATTTCTGCTGCTTTCAGATGTCTCCCAAACCTTGGGATCTCCAACAACAGTTCGCTTTCGGACACTTCGTCGTAGAAAGTCGTTAGTTTATTAGCAGACGTTTTCTGTTCTAAATCAGACGCTGATAGCAAGTTTTCAGTTTGAATTGCTTCAAAAATGTCCGCCACCTCCTTCACCGGTTTTGATCGCTTCAGCAGTTCATCATAAAAACGATCGATGCAGTCCAACATACCAGTTCTGTTTTCCTCTTCCAACGTAGGTCCGGGTTTCGACGGTTGGCCACCTGGCTTTCTTGTCTTGAAACGAACTCTCCTCTCCACAGCAATACCATACTCTTTTGACTTGGAAAGAGCCTTCTCAATGGCGTTTTCAACAAGATTGTTGCGTTCAGCCGTCAAAAAGATTTCGAGTGCTTTTAGCTTAGTCAAAACCTTGTCAAGTGACAATCCCTTCGTTTGCAAGTACTTTTGTGCAATATCAACTTCTTGCAAGACGTCACGCCAAAAGTATAAATAACAGAGAAAAGTTAAGTCACAAACCGCAGGCAGAAGGGTTCGTGCACTTGCTCTGGTATTCAAATTTTCAGCTGGATCAGACAATGCTTCGATTGCAGCGATCAGCCCATCGTAGTTTGCGTAAATTGGTTTTACCGCTTCATAATGCGCACTCCAGCGGGTTTGCGATAATCTTTTTACCGCCACACCTGTGTGATGCAGCAGCACGTCCCATCGATGAGTTGAAACAGCAAAAAACGAGTAAACGGCTTCGACAGTTCCAAAAAATGTAACACACTGTGGGTTCACAGCAAAAGCGTGTTGGCCGCATAAGTTTAACGAGTGATCTACACATCCGTTGAACACCGCTTTTTTGTTTTGTTTCTTCAGCAAGGCCTGAACTCCTCCATGTTTACCTGACATCGTTATAGCGTTGTCATAACTTTGTGAACGACACTTCATAAAGTCCAATCCATTACCTTCAAGTTGATGAAGGATATCGTTGCTCAAATCAACGGCTTTTTTCCCTTTCAGAATAAAAAAACCGAGAAATGATTCTTTTACTTCGACTTTCCCATCTTCAATCTTGACATATCTGATAATTTCAGACATTTGGTCATCGTGCGATGCATCTGGGGTGCTATCGAACATAATCCCATAATATTTCGATGATCTTATATCTGAGAGAATTCTCCCTTTAACATGACCTGCCAACATCTCGATGAACTCGTTTTGTGTTTGCGGCGAGAGATAAGAAACATGGGGCTGGACTTGCAAATCGACACAATGCTTCAACCGCAACAAATGCTCCTTCAGAACCGGGTCATATCTAGAAATCAGTTCTACTAGCTCTAGAAAATTTCCCCTATTTGAGGAAAGCTCATCTTCCCTGTGGCCCCGAAAAGCAATGTTTTGCTTAGCCAGGAACAAAGTAATGTCAAGTAAGCGATGTAGCACATCATACCATTTTTTAGATTCCTTCTCTCTCTGATCGATAAGATGTTGATCGATATTTGAACCAGACTTGAGATTTGTAGCCATCGTTTTCCACTTCTCCAGACATCGAATGTGCTCTTCGGATCTTTCATGGAATTGAACTTTTGGGTTAAGCTTCCACCAGCTATCGAAACCTGTGACAAATTTTGAGGTTGTTTCCGTTGCTTGAACAGTAAACAGCCTACAGCAAAAACAAAACAGTTTGTGGCTTATACGTGAATACACCATCCAAGTGCGTAGGACTCTGTCACCATCAGGCGTCACAAGATAGAACCATTCTTTCGTTAATTGGCGCTGCTTACCTTTCACGCCTTCCCCAGATCTGGATGAAACAGTAAATGGCCCATCCTTATTCTGGAAGGTTGCACTCCCCATCTTGATGATGTTCACTCTTAGGTAAGCTGGCATAGGTAATTTCCAATAGGAAACATCAGAAAAGCAATTGGAATCATCAGCCACAGAGTGTTCTGCTTGATTCTCATTGCCATCATTTTCTACATCACTTTCAGAATCAGAACCGTCTGGTTTCTCATTTTTTTTCTCTGTCCCTTCACAAACCTCGTTTTCTGCTGCTAATGTCCCTGAAACCGACGCTGGTGATGCTCCTGCTGCTGCTGCAGAATCAGCTTCCTGAGCACCATCGCTCGAATGGGTAGCTGAAGGTGCTGATTCAGGTTTGCTCATGAATCTCAATATCGATTCAGATAATGCTTTCTCTGTTTCGAGTTTAGCACGTTTTGCTTTGCGTTGTTGAAAACCACTCGATCGCTTGTTTTTATGCTCTCCACGCGGCATTGTGTCCTTGAGGAAAAAAGATCAGGCACATGAAAAACCAAATAAATTTACATCCCACTTTATTCTGTTCAGCTTACCGGATTATTGCTGTTATTACTTGTTCACGTTTGATCTTTTATGAAAATGGCTCCCACTTTTTCTCTGCTTCATCGGAACTCCGGAGTGATTTGAGATTTGGGCGTAATTGCTTTTGTAAACAAACACTTCAATCACCGATTTCTCGCGAATAAAAACTCTGCCTAGAAAACTAACAACACAATCATGTAGAGGAATGATTCCTCTGTCATTTGGAATAGTTTGTTTGCGAGATTGAGCTTTTATTCGCAAGAAATCAGCGATTGACATATTTGTTTACAATAGCAATTACGCCCAAATCTCGAAGTTCTCCGGAACTGTCGTCAATATTTCAGCACGGAATCAAACTTGCTTATCCTCTGCCTGCGCAAAGATTTTTTCTCCCACTCTCACAACGACCTCAAAGGCAAAACACGATCTCATAAGAGAAGTCGGCCGTCGTCGGTGTTTGCATAGAGCTTTCAGACCTTCAATCGGCGCAAACTACTGCACCATCTGAATCGAAGAAGTGCGAGCAAGAAGGAAACGGACTAGTGGGGGAAGGGAAAATAAACCATGCGTGGGTCCATGTGTGCTAGATAGAGAGAGACTATTAAACGTCAAAAAGGTCTGTTCGACTTCGGTTCCTGCACGGGTGATGCGAGTGATGCGTATAGACGGTCATAGTTATACAATAGGGGTATTCACAAAGCGGCTCGTAAACGTATACACCCCAACAAACAATTTTAGCTGCAGACTAGCTTATACAGGCAAAAATTAGCTGTATAAGCCAATTTTTGGCTGTATAAGCTAATCTGCAGCTAAAATTGTTAGTTGGGACCCTCGTAAATGCGTAAACTTCCATTACACTCCAATGGACACTGGTATTTTTACGCTAGTGTATATGTTTACGATGCGCCTAGTGAATACCCCTTATGTCCTTTATACAAGGTCTGGGCCAAAGGGCTTATTGATGTTAGTGAAATGTGCAAATGTTTAGTGGTGTTCGTATTTCATTGCAATGTTTATCTTTTTACACGAAACAGCTGTTGGCAGTGACAAAATACTATCTGTTCGCAGTATGGAATGTTGAATAGAGTGACGTCGTCACTTGAGTGCTCAGCAATGTTTACAATATTTTTGCTTCTAACACCACCAAGCTACCTGTTGGCCCAGACCTTATATAAATGTCATTGATATTTATAGACCTGTCAATATGCTGCCATGTTGTATCCAAAACGAATATTTTCCATACGATTTGACGGTTTGTTTGGATACGTCAACTCACGTTGGCCGGTCTATAACTTGACTGTCTATAGTGATGCGGTGTCGGTTGTACATAACATGGGTGGGGTTATGTTTCGTTCGGGTACTGCCAAGGGGCTGGCAACCCTATATCAATCCTATACGTTTGACAGTAGGCAACATCACGGGCAAAATACGGCCCGTCTGACGTATACATGGTGAAAAGGGACGGAAAATCGTGTTGTAAGCAGTAAGACACGAGCAAATGATAGCATCAAAACCATGGATGCCAGCCAGGCCCCTGGGTTGCTTGTGTCTTTGCTTCGTCCACCGTTTAGTAGGGGTGTAGCAAACTGTAGTTGATTACACTCTTCACCAAATGTACTCAAAATTGTTATATGAGTTGACCCGCAACCTTTTGAAACTGCTGTTTTACGGATATGTATATGATCAGGTATATGGTATTAATTATTCTCTTGGGTGTCACCTCTCTAAGGGTGGCACCCGGGGCGGACCGCCCCCCCCCGCCCCTGGCAAGCAACGCCACTGGGTCAGAGGCTTCGTTGAATTATTATTATTATTATTTATCTTTATTAGGGAGGTTTTCAGCCTTGGGCTGGTTCGCCTCCAAGTTTCGTTGAATTGATGAATCATGGCGATAAAGGAACTGCTTGCAGCATAGTTGGTTGCATGTACTACTTCATGTAGCAAGGTTCTCGGACGGAGTGTTCGAGCAGGAGCATACAGATTGATTTTGGCCAGTAACTCAGGAACATCATATTCTGCGAGCAAAACTTTAGCAACGAAGACGACCTGCGATATGTTTCGTCGCTTAACAAGAGTATCCAAACCCAGTAAACGACAGTGGTCAGCATATGGTGGTAAATTCAGCGGGTTAGTCCATGGAAGATAGCGCAGTGCGTATCTGACGAATTTGCGTTGAACAGCTTCGAATCGTCCACTCCATACTGCTTGGTAGGGATTCCAGACAACACACGCGAATTCCAGTAGTGAGCGTACCAATGAACAATAAAGGGCTTGAAAACATGACACCGAGGTCTTTAACGTGATCGACACGTTGAACTGCAGTCCCAGCAACTTTATTATCAAACAAAACGGCAGTCCTAGTTCAACGGAAACTAATTACGCAGCACTTTGAGACGCACAGGACCACAAAATTACGTCACACCAATCATTAAAGATTTCAAAAAGGTTTTGTAGTTCTAAACAGTCGGCATAGCCTCGAACGACTAGATAAATCTTCAAGTCATCGGCAAAAACAATTTACCTCCACGTAGTAGAATAAACGTTACAGGAATGAGTAGGAATCCGTTGACGTAACACTCGCTTTGATGGAAGCCGAGGACTTCCACGAGAAATCATTGGGATGTTGGGTAAGAGGGTTGGGTTTGCAGCAGGATTCGTTTTTGGTAAACGATAAGCCTAATTGATGTCCTAACGATCATATAACGCGAATGAGCTAGGGATTGAACCAACGGTCTTCTGCTGAGTAAGCACAATTTTTTTTTCAACTAGGAAAACGAGCTCCTTTTTAATCATCAAGTTGCTGTTATTACCATGAAGTCATATTAATAAATAAAACGATTGACGAATCTTGAATGTGGAAGAGGCTGAGATTAGACTCAGGATGTTCTACTCATTAAGCAAAAACGGTCGCCCTACACGGTTCGAAAAAGAAGTGGAAATTTTTGTTCAATGTGATGCACATAAATGGAGCGTCATATATCATATGCTCGTTTGCGTTAAATGAAACACAAGTTTATGTGTATGAATGTTTACATGACAATTAAAATTCAGAATTTTTTGCCGTGTAAGGTCACTGAGCCCCTCTTATCACATCATACTGTTATTCGAGTTGTTGTAACCATTCAAACCCGGCACCGACGACGAAGGCAAGTTTCGCAAAATACACGATAAACAAGCGATTTAATCATAAATCTCTTTAATTTAAATGGACCTGAGACCACGTTTTTCTGCTCAGTAAGCAAGCCACTGCAACCGACGATCTTTCAAATCTCAAAACTAAAAGCTTGGCAAAAGCACATGAGCTTTCATTAAGTTCCGCTTTCACGCGACGTTCAATGTTTCGATTTACTCTTTACGCATTGTGCAGGCTATCATTACAAGCTATGACCAACGTGATTCAAAATAATGTATCCGAAACTGGATCAAGCAGCCCTAGCCCTATTTTTTTTCTAAATATTCCAAAGCGTTCCGTCCAAGATCTATCAATTAGGACTTGCTCAATAGTAGGCTGGGATAAATCGTAATGTCTTTTCCCAAACAAGGCTTAACTATGTTCTTGCATTCGGGTGCACACCTTACAAACAGTATCGGTTTTCTTTTGTTCTAACTAAAACCACAAAAAAGATCACGCACGATCGAGGTTATTCCACCAAGATGAAACGGATTGTTTTTATCTGGAACACGCTCACCAAATACAATCATCATGGTAGCATCTACACAACCTTAAGAAAATTTTGAAAAAATTCGAAAAAAATATACGCAAACTTCCTAATGCAAAACCCACCTCCATCATTATAACATTATAAACAACAAAATTATCTGCATGCATAACATTTATGAAACAACTTTTTATGAAATACGATTAGGCACAATTCCATTTGATACGCAACTTGCACCGAGTTCATTAAGAAATATCAGCAACAACCAATTTTACCTTGCACTCTAGTAGATAAGCGCTGAGCAATCGGTGAAGCTTATCCAAAAATATCCCTTCTTTCAAGAAATTTTAATTTTAATTTTAAATTTTATTTACATTAACTTCGCAATTCAACAGGCACTACTGTGCCTACCTCTGCGAGTGTTGTCTCTATACAAAAGACATAAAAAGTAACAAGGACTAAAATGTGTTCATTTGATTACTGAAAAATCCAGTTCCTCTGGTTTGAAGTTGTCAGAACTAGGGCTCGAAGGATAGATTGCACCATGAAAAGGTGATCTACCAGCGTTACTGGTTTATTAAACAATTACACAGTGTTACAAATACAAACAAATAGAATGAACTTTTCAGTGACCTGTTTCAGATTGTACACCATGAAATCACATTTGAAATTGTTCGAGTTAATGTTGAAAATTTTTATGTTAGTCGTCGCATACTAACATGAGATACGAAATCATTTCTCAACCAATTTTTGATTTTCAACGGTTTTTTAAAGCAAAAAGTCAGATTTTTTAAAATATATACACGTTTATGATGATTGTTTTTTTTTTAATTCGTTGAGTTTGAGATCACTTCAGAAATTATTCCGAATCACTTCAATTCACAAGCGAATTCAGCACGTTTTACGACGATCCACCCAATCTGTTTTTAGACCCTTCATACAGCGACATGTTGAGAACAATCATAGGTTAATAAGCCAACAGAGAAGAGAACCCACTGCTATCGGACTTAGCTTCCGTGCTACAATGGGTGGCAGACCACTATCAAAACTAAACACAAACATAAAATTCTCGACACACAAACGTGTTTCCTACAGCGACCAACTACACGGTAAGAAAAAAGTAACCAATATTAGGTTTATTTCACCCAACTAGGTACTAAAGTGTGGGAGGCCAAAAGTAAGTAAAGTCCATGTACTCAATTTTGAGTACTCGCACTGAAGGATGGGTAAAAATTGCTTGATGGTGGAAGGAATAAATGATGTTCTAAAAAATTGAGCAAATGGAAACAGGCCGGGACTCGAACCATGTACGTTGCGATTATAAGCCCTGTATCTTCACCACTCGTCTGTCAATACTTGGGAAATTAATCAGACTAAAGACATATAAGAAGCGCTAATAGCATGATCACTCTATTTCACCTGCCCTTTCTCACACGCTCATCAAAACAACAGGCAGCAATTGCTACATCATGCTATTTAATCTGCAGGTTTGTCTCATTTTTTAACAGAATTCTACAGTTATATACAAAATCAAAATGCATAACGAAAAGTCAAACATTGTTTCAATTTAATGCAGAAATTACCATGATAATGACGATACAATATCAACATGCATATGCTACGGTAATTACTGAACGAATCCATTGAAATGCGCTCAAACAAATTAACAGCACCCTGATCCAATGCATCGGTAATGAGCCATCCGCTGACGATTTATTTACAAGGTGTAATGGAATGAGTCAGTTTTTTTTTTTTTTTTGTTTGTAAGTTTATGGAATCTGGTCGCAATTTTTCGGTCATTTCATTATTGTTTAAAATTGATAAATTTTATCAGCTCAAAAAATCCAGTGATGCTGATGAGCGGAAATCAAAGTTTGGCCACGCATGAGAATGTGAAATTGTTAACTGAATGTGTATCACTTTATTGGTTTCTCTCGGTGTAGTCAATCAATCACTTCTTGTTGCAAGCTGTCATCGGATGTAATTAGACAGATAAAAATTCTGAATTTTAATTGTGATGTAAACATTCATTCATGTAAACTTGTATTTCATTTCATGCAACCGAGTAGCTTGTAAACAATGTTGTTTACAAGTATTGGCTTTTGTATACAATATTTGCTACATTGCATGCAATGTCTCAGAACTTTACATGATTTATAATGTGAACTTATATGATATGTGACGCTCCATTTATGTGCATCATATTGAACAGAAATTTGCACTACTTTTTCTAACTGTGTATGTAAATAGTTTTTGCAATCATTAAGGCCATCCTCCACTTCGATTCATAATCTCAAAATATGAGCCTAGGCAAAATTGTGACGAGCAGGCCCGCTCTACCTTTCTAAACTAGTTTATTTTTATTTTTTATTCAATGGATGCTTTGAGAATTGGTTGCATTAGGCTGGTCCGAACAAATAACATTAATGTTTAATAAAATAAACGTACAATATTCAAGAGCATTAATACATGCTTCATGCCTTATTTCGGTTACTATCTCAGGAACAACCGGAGCATGCCTAAATGATGTCAATGCCAGTCACTCGAATATTTCATAAATTCCTGTTTTAACCAGCCTGCTGAAATGTGTCCAGATAAGTTTAATGAAACGAGTTTAAGGATGGACTTTTCCCGAAGCACGATACAACGACGTGGTCACCTACACCGTACGGATAGTAAGAGGGACACATTGCCAATCAAGTCTCCAATGAAGAACTCGTAGCAGTGGAAAAAGGGTTGAAGGTGAAGAAAGCTCTCGGTCCGGAGGGAGTCCCCAACGTGGCGTTGAAAGCAGCAATCCAGGCGTCCCGGAAATGTCCAGGATGGTGCTCAAAAATGCCTGGACGAGAGTCACACCCCTGACAGATGAAAAATACAGAAGCTAGTGTTGCTGCCGAAGCCAGGAAAACTGCCGGGGGATCCATCGTATAAGCCTATATGCTTGCTGGTTACAGTCGGAAAGCCCTTGTTGAGGATCATCCTAAATAAACTGACGAAATACAGTTCGGATTCCGGAAAGGAAGATCAACGGCGGATGCAATTCGGACAGTGGTCATCCAAATAGAAGCGGAAAGGAGATCGATAATGGACAGTAATAACGATCGACTTCAAGAACGCAGAAAAAAACAGCGCCAGCTGGGCGGCCATCGCCGAAGCATTGCATTGAATGAAGGTCCCTGACTACCTATACAGGATCCTGAGAAGGTACTTCCAGAACCGGGTTTTGGTATACGAGACAGATTTGGGACAGAGATGGATTATGATCACGGTGGGAGTTAAACAAGGCTCCATCCTTGGTTTAACGCATTGGATTTGCAGACGACGTCGCATTAACGGTAACAGGCGAGACGCTCGAAGAGGTGGAAATGTTGACAACCTCAAAACTCAAACAATATCTGAAAAAAGTTGTTTTTTCACTGCTTTTTTTTCCACTTCAGGCAGACCTGAAAATTATTTATTGTAAATTTTTCCATGATATCAGTGGTTCACATAGAGTAAAAATCTATTTCCTTTAAGATGCGTTAGGTTCCAAGCCATTTGGATGAGAACTTTTTGAGTTATCTTTCCCGCCAATATGGAAAACACCGTTTCGAGAAAAACGCGTTTAAAGTTTTGGGTTGTGTAAAAACATGATTTCTGGAACTTATGGTTAATCGGCGATACCGGGGCCATAGATCGCTCCTTCCTCGTGCTCGTAGCATTTTTTAAAAAAATTTAAAGTAAAATATAAAAAATAAAAAAAAAAATTACTTGTATTTCCCCCTTAAAGCGTCGGTGATTGGTACGCTTGGGAATAGTGCTGCAACATCAAACGATACCAATATCTCACCTCGTCTCAACTTGAACCCTTATAGCTGCTCAACCGAGATCTACCGAATTTTTAACGCTTTTTCCATGCGTTACGGGGTAGTTCTTCATTTCATCCACCAGCCAAGCGGCCTTTTTCTCGGTGGGTTTGCGGATTTTTGACGAAATGGGTCTCATTCTGACCGGATTTTTTTGGATCTTTGGTAGACAGTATAGCGATGCCACCATCGGATTGGGGACGTTGAACTTTCTGCCAAACATAACTTCTCCCATCAGACGCGCTACATTGTGCCCTGCAAAATTTGATTCCTCGAGCCGGAGCTAATCATATCACGGATACGTGAGTCATAGTCCTCCCTGTCCACGATCACCATGGCGTTTTTCGTATCCGCTCTAGAGTAGATCACTTCACGGGTTTTCAATAGCCGGATCGTACACCAAGTATTGAAATTAGGCCGTTCTGTTTGGTTTTGTTTGCTGACCTTTTGCAAAATACAATGCTTGACATTGTGACCGGTCGCCGATTTTTGGGCATGTTGGTCATATTGAATGGTATTTTCAATATTGTTCACATTGTCGGAAAGAGGAGCACACTGGATGGAGGGCAACAGCAAAATTCAACCCTTTGTTGAGCAGATCAAGCTCTGCCTGAGTGAATTGCGGACATTGCGTACATTCACTACAACATCGATGGTTTGCGGTGAAAATTTCTTTTTTAAATATTATATATTTTAGCTAAATTCCCGATCTTTAAACTTATTGGTTGATACCATAATTATTAAAAATTGATTGTTGGTTGAAATGATTTACTTACCATATTTTAACAAATATTATCCAGAGAACTTATAGTAGCTTATCGGGGCACTGACAACGATGCACGATCACCAAGAGGATGAAGACAATATAGAAATTCCCAATTCCTCTAATAAAGAGGTTATAATATCCTTAGTAAAATTAGCATGGTCATGGCGCACGGCTCAACAAAATATCCACGTATTCAAATATAAGCACTAAACGCCCATTTATTTCAATTTATCATATCAAAATTAATTTAAAACATGTTTAAAGTTTGCATCATTTGTTAATTTTCATACCACTCTATTGAAAAAAAAACATCAGTATCAGTCAACTGTAAATCAATCATTCAGCCTCATAGCCTAGTCAGTAATGGTACGGTTTTACCAAGCCGGAGGCGGTGGGTTCGATTCTTGGTACGGTCGAGGGAATCTTTCATAGAGTATCATTGTGCTTGCCACATAATATACAAATTCATGCATTGGAATTGGCATCGAAAACTCTCAATTAATAACTGGGGAAGTGCATTTAGAACACTAAGTTGAGAGCACGTAATAAGCTAATATGCCCTACGTAATAAGCTTGAAATGCGAATAAAAAGAAGAAGGATACTCTGATCCCGGTATGACATAAAAATAGATTCACCAGCGAAAGAAATATTAAGTCGTCTGCATTACATTGGCATACACCTAGTATTTCATGGTTTTGACATTTCAAAGTTTGTTTATATGCATCACAAAAGTCTACTGTAGAACTCTGAAGTTGACCTGTTGTGCTAATGGAACTATTTTTCAAGTAACAACGACGGAAAGCAAATTTCTCTGTTGGTTCGAAATCTCATCGTGTGTGATTGCCAAAAAAACGAATCGCAACGCAAAATAACCGAAAAGTATGGAAGAAGCTGTGGTGCAGTTCAGAAGATCTATTTGAAGTATCAATTGCTTGGAAGTGCTGGAAGAGAACAAAAACGAAAAAGTGCTTCACGAACGGATAATGCCTGAGATTTTAAAAAATAATTGGATGGGTTGTGTACAAGAAACAACGTAGACAACGTTAAGCTGTGTTGTGAAATTCTCGTATATTTTTTCTAGATATTGATTTAAAATACAGTAGAAGTAGACCTATGATTTCGGTCCTATGTACATATTTTGGATTTCCTACTTAGTAAAACTGTGTTAATTTCAGGACCTCATAAAAATGCGAATACATATTTTATTTCATTTGGTTACTAAATTACAATCAGATATGAGTAAGGCTTTCTTCAAGTGATTCATTGAAGCGTTCAACAATAACCGTCATGATGGCTGATATTCCCTATCACTTCAAGATTTCTAGAACATAAATCTTGGACGGTTGTGACATCACTCATGAAATTGAAACTCCTTGTGTACTGGACTGCAACAAACGTGAAGTTCCAGTTTCTTTGTTATAAGTTTTGTGAGAGCTGATATCTTTTGAAATTTTTCTATAATAATGAGATTGATCCTCAGCGATTCAACTTCAAAACGCTAAAAATAAATGCACACACAAAAACGGAGTGCACAATTTTGCATCAATGTTATGCAACATTTCATAGTTGATCGAGATGATATCAATTAGCCATGAATCCCTCCAATAAGTTCTCGATACATCTTTTATCTACCGATTGAAAAAATAAAAAAAATACTAAGGCTGTGTTCCACTTGGAAAATTTTCACTTAGATTTGACACTTCGAAAATAAAATAAGATGTTCGAAAATCCCTCTGTTGTAGATCAGCCGATTTTCGAGAAAGCGTCTGTCAAATTAATCCCTTGTCTGTCAGAAATAAGTCTGCTGGAATAGCAGGTTTATTTGAAAATTTTCCATCTGCTAATTTAAGTAAACATTTACCAAATGGAACACAGCCTAAATAACTTGAGCACAGAATCGTTTCTTGTTGTGTTTGTCGTATTAGATGCTAGATAAAAACTTCTTTTGTCGATTTGTGTGCTGCAAATACCTGGGCCGAGTGGATTCAAGGAGAAAGTCGACGAAGAGAATCTTGTCAGTGTTACTTAGGACCTAATGCAATGTTCAGCTTGAATTGTTTCGCTTAGCTGTAAACAGAAAATCGATGAAGAGAATCGAACATTACAAGTAGGCCCTTTTGAACGATCACTGTCGAATTTCAGAACCTAGCACTGAAAATAAACTCGACGGTACCTCTATTTATGCTAAGAGATAAGCATTGCAAGTCCCTACTACTTGAAGAATTATGCAAAAACTGGGGTTGTATAAACCGTTCTATAGCATAATTTTCCAAGTAGGAGGGACTTTCATAGCTAATCCAAAAGCATAAATAGAGGTACCGTCTGTTATTTATCACATTTATCCTTTTTATCACCACATAAACACCCCGTTCTCGTTTTCTTATGCAAAATAATGAATGTGCGTTCACAAAGCGCACGAAATCCTAAAAAAAAAACCATGTTAAGATTTTTTTTTAATTCAATCAATAGATTAAAGATGTACCGAGAATTAAATGGAAGGATTTCAAGCTTGAATGTTCTGATCGCGAAATATTGACTATCAATACCGAAATTTCGCATAAATGTCCAACCCATTTTGTGTGGTGTGTGCTGCTGTCTTTCAGTGTTGCCCAATGATTAGGGAACTTTCATAAATAACGTAGTAGTTGAGGGAGGGTTTCAGAAGTTGGGACCGGCCATGTATAAGGTGTATTGCAAAACCTGCTCCGAGGGGGAAGGGGGGTTGATTGGTCAAAAATATATGTAATTTATGGCTGGCCCTAATTTAACTTCCAAGGCTGTGTTGCAATGGGTGAGTTGAATTTAACTCGTGGTTAAGTGACAGATGAGTTATCGAATAACCCTGCTATACGAGCGTGGTTATTTCGGACCGACTAGAAGTTAAATTTTGGTAACCGTGGCTGAGTTCTGTTTGAAAACTGATCAATTTCCGGCATTTTCGAACATTGAAAATAACTTACGAAATGTCACGTTTAACCATGAGTTAAATTTAACTCGGCAATTGGTACACAGCACAAGAAGTATTTCTCGATTACTTTTTCGTAGGAATGTATCAGCTTTTGTAAACAACGCATTTGATCGTCGATTTGGCGTAACTGGTAGCTCGCCCACGCATGCTAGTACTACCATCAGATAAGGGAAAATTTTCCCAACCTGTTAGTATGTGGGGCGAGCTATTAGTTATGCCAAGCCGACGATAAAATGCGTTGTTTACAAAAGCTGATATGTCCTTCCGAAAAGTAATCGAGATTTGTAGTTATCATTCAGGCAAGGAGCGCTTGCGCCATCGAGGCGATGCCGCTACCAGCAGCCAATGATCTCGACGCGAACGATGTACAAAGTTCGAGGTGCAAAACTCGAACTCTGCGCGATTGACAGGAACCGCCTTCCTACTGCTTCTGCTGTTGCTGCTGCTACTGCTGCTGCTACCCGCCGTCTGAATCAAAAATGATGTGAGGAACATAAGCAGCGCTGTTTTATAACTTTTCTGATTCAAGCAGCACGATGTGCAAACAAATTCTACTTGTTTATGAGGACTGGGTTTGTGGAGAACGTTTATTTCATGAAAACAGTGATAAAACTATCACTTTTAATTTGTCCATTTTTAAAACAGTTGTTTATGAATAATTGGAAAAAAGTTTATTGCAACAGCTTACGAAAGGTATTTCCTATCGATTGGTGTATTCGGATTATAATTTCATCTATAAATGACAAAGCTTATAGCGTTCAAAAAATTACACCTTTTCGTGACGGTCGCAATTTTAGATTTTCGATTTACCCCCAATACCTTCCCGTAGTCTACGTCAAAATATTCACGAATCACTATCCGCACAGTGAGAGAAAGGCTGGACCTGTCGATTTATGATCGAACCATTCGACGACGCATTGCTGAACATGATATGAAGAGCCATTTTGCTCAGAAGCTACAACTTATAAACAAGCCAACAAGAGCAAACAGCTGATTTTCACAAGGAATCATATTAACAAGCTACTGGAGTTCTGGAAACGTGTTGTCTGGTCGGATGAATCAATGATCGAGATGTTCAACAAGAAAAAATGTCTAAGAGTATGGGGGAAAAGTGATGCTAAAGGACAGACTTATCCAACAAACCATGAAACCAATTCTATGGTTTGGGGATGTTTCTCATGGTTTTCTACAGGGAGTCTGACCCAAATCCATGGGATAATGGCCACAGATGGATGTATCGATATTCTTTGAGAAAATTTAGAAGAGTTTTTGCTGGAAATGAGACTGGAAGATAACTACCTACACGTTTCAGCAGAATACCCAAGTAACATTGCATGTTTTATGGAGGTTTTAAAGCATGCTACAGGTCTAAATCATGGTCTACAGAACCCTTATAAAACCGAAATTGTTTCTTGGGTAACGATCCCAAGCACACGGCCATGAAAACACTCACTTTTGTCAGTTCTTGTCTCACAAAACCCATGGAATGGCCATCGTAGAGTCCCGATTTGACCCCAATTGAAAATATTTGGGCTATCCCCGATAATTTTGTGGAGAAAACCGGTGTTAGCACTTGGATAAGTGGAGAAAAGTGTGGAGAAAACCTCAAAAACTTGGAGGAAAGCATGCTAAAGCGATTGCAGTTTGTCAGCAAAGCGAAGGGAGGCCATATTGACCTTTAGTCATTTGTTTTGGTTTGGTTTTATTTGATTTTTATTTTCAAACGGGAAGTGGATCTCTGTTTATGTCATATTAATTAAAATATTTTTTAACATACAACTTATATTATATATTACTGCAGAAAAAGTCATTATTAGTGTGCAGGCAAAATTAACCCCTGGTCTTTATTATACGGAATATAAATCAAAACCACGGACTCTCTTGAAAAGTAAAAGGTTTTGTTTAAATGTTGATATTTCTTGTGGGTGGATCTCTTTTTGTGCAGGACACTGTAAAATCAAGTTTATGGGGTATAACTATTCTCAATCTGAATATTAACCTAGGAGTCGGCGGAATTTCACTCCTCTGCCTCCGACTCTACAGCCTTGGAAAAAAACTAACGTTTTATACCCCGACTGGTTTTCATCATGATAGAGAACCGAGCATAAACTCCTTTTTAACTCAACACGCATCGGGAGTTCTTGTGACATCGACAAAACTTGTCAAACTGACAAATGAATTCTTCATCGCTCGAAAACTGCTAATCGGAAAGCGTCAATCGATTCGTCACGATTGCCCTGTGCATAATTTATCCGTTCAGTTAGCCCGTGTGTGACGATTCAACAACCTGGAAGCACAGAGGGTGTGACGCAATGCCCCGTAAACGATCGAAAAGTTCTCATCGCCATCAGACTGGACACTTTCTATGAATTATAGAACATAACCTGCACATAATAAAAGCTATGAGAACAACGTATAGCGGCCCGTCCAATCGTGACGCAATCTAGACGTAACATCACACACGACTCCGTCAACCAAACTCTATTAATCAGTTGGGCTTTTCGAAGCTGTGCTGAAAAGTTGGTCAGTTAAAATTTCATGCGAATGACTGTCACTCACATTTTCTACAGGTTATCGTCGATATTTTTCCCTCGGGGGACAATGGATGAGCATTTATTTGTCCAAGCAAGAGTCAACCAATGAGATGGCAATGAGGGAAAAAAAGCTCGCATTTACAAAAATTGAGTAAACTTTTTGATGGGTTAATTTTTCACGGTGATCCATCTCGTTTATATTCCGACTGAACTGCGGTAATTAGGGATGCTATTCAGAGTTTGCACTGAAAATTGCTAAAATAAACTTTTTATTGGCGTCCATTTTACTAGTCGGAGAATAGCAATTAGAAGAGTTGCTGAAGCATTTAATTACCTTCAACTCTGAAACATATTCGATCAAAATCGTTGAAATTTGGTGGGGTTGAAGGGAC